>NW_027507758.1:602520993-603108493 GCF_037356315.1 Lithobates pipiens
GCCATAGGATTTCAAACACTTCAGGTGAGCCTTCACTTCTTGGTCTCCAGCTTCTAGATATAACGTGTCTGAATTTGGAAGATAGGGTTGGCCATGCTGTATGAGGTGTTGGATCTCAGAAAGGAGAATAGGAGGTTCTCAGATCTGAGACTGTACCCGCGGATATCATGGCCTGCAGGCCACCGGCAATCATTGTCCATATCACCACTGAACAGGGGCGTAACTATAGGGGGTGCAGCAGTCGCGACCGCAACTGGGCCCTGTGATGCAGGGGGCCCATGCAGCCCCCTCTACATATGGCTGGCAGCAGCATAGGCAGCTAGGGGTACCAGTGCACCATGCACACGGGTGGCTGGAGGTGGAGGGTGACTAGCAGAGCTCCATGCTCGACTATCGCACTGGCTTCTCTTTAGTTGTGCATTCCCCGCATGACCTGTGTCCTCGGCCGGCTCCTCAGAGTACCCCTCTCCTGCTCCATGCATTGCCGCTCAGTCCGATGTCTGTTCTCCCCAGCCAGAGTCCCGCCCCTCCCCCCTGAGTACGGCCCACACTGCACTGTATACTTCTCCCGGGTAAACAAACTTTAAGCACACAGATGCAGTGCAGCCCTATGAGAGCCCCCGGAGGACACCGCAGGCTTGTCTGCCAGCCCCCCTCCTCCCCCGTCATACACAGATGATGAAAGGTCTTTCTGGGAGATATGCTGATCGCCCATCCAGCACACTGGATGGAGCCCAGGCCAGCATGGATCAGTGCATGGCCTACAGCTTGGTCATGGTGAGTGAGAGGACCCCATCCCCCACACACACCATTACATACCCCCTCCATCTCCCCCTGGGGACAGAGACCCCCACCTCCCCTGGGGACAGGGACCCCTTCTCACCTGGGGACAGTAACTTCATCTGCCCTGGAGAAAAGGACATCATCTCTTCTGGGGACGGGGACCCCATCCTGCCTAGGGACAGTCCCCCAATGGGGCACCTAAAAATAAAAATAATAAAAAAAAACGACTGATACCAGTGGTGAAACTACAGGGCTCACAAAGGTCATACCTGTGACCACGCCCTGGAGTTCCACCGCCGAACTCGGAGGGAAGGGCCCTGGCTGGTGTTCAGGGGGGCCCTTCATGGTTTCTTGCATCGGGGCCCTGAAGGTTCTAGTTACGCCACTGCCACTGAACAACTGCGGATCCTGATAAGGATCCTGGAGACTATTAGGTTTGTTCAATATACATATTGGCTAATCTGCAGACCCAGCTGGATGTCAGTAGTTTCACTGCTTCCACCTCTGGGAAGTCACCAAGGTTACTGTCAGATCAATATCCTGATAGCTTTATTTGTTGTCAATCCCTAGAACGGCTTGATGGTTTGGAGACCATCTCTTGGCATCCAATGGCTTTGTACCTTACTCCATCTGGCAGGAAGTTCTAGGAAACCCGAACCTAAAGAGCTGGCAGACCTGTCTGGGAGATACCTCTGACAGAAGTTGACTAGTCTTGAATTCCTTTTCGACAGCGAAGATAGGACTTCCACATTTAGCTGAGTATTTGCAAGCATAGCTTTGTTATGTTTTCAGAAGTATGCCTAGTAGCTGATAAACTGAAAGATTAGCTAGTTTAGCTACCTTCCAAAAGGGACTTGTCTCCTCTGTGGAGTCACTGTTCCTGGAGCAGGAAACAAGTCTTCCCTTACTACAAAACCAGTTCATACAGTTGTCAACCTTCCATTGGGCCCCTCGGACCACATGAGTTACTACAGGCTACTTTTTACCCTTTTGCAACTGTGGGATGCAACCAATGGGAAAGAACTATAGGTTGTTCAAGTGAGATACTTATACTGTTGCTCTCTCTGAGGGCAACTCTACTGTATTCTTGAGAGATTCGGAACTGCTTCCAGGCAGGTCATTGCTGTAATTAGACTAGTTGGTCTCTTGATGATGGCTCCTCCCAATTTGATCAGAGCCTGAACTAGAACTTTTTTCCCAGGACCTGGAAGACATTGCCCCAAACAAAGCTCACCAGAAGTCCTTGCTCCCTCAACAAGGCCACTACTGGATCTAATATCCAGAGTTTGTGGAAAGGCCACAGTCTGCCCAATGAACTCGTAGAGAACTCTCAAATGGCTAAGCGAAGGTACTTGCAGAAACATGGGTGTCTCAAAGTGTGTATACAGTACACACACACACACACACCTGCTAGGGTTAAAGACAATCTACAATCTTAGCCTGAGTTTCCACTACTGCGACCTAAAAGTCATGCAATTTTGCTGCGACTTTTGAGACTTGAAGCAATGGCTGTTTATTCTTGAGGACCATGGCCCCAAGTCGCATCAAAGTGGTATCAAAGAAGTGCAGGGGCTACTTTGAAGTCGCTGCAATTTGAAGTTGCACCGCTATGAATGGTACTCCTTGGAAATCATGGGGTACGATTTGTGGAAGCCAAGCCTTACTGATGGCTGGAGAGTAGAGATGAGCTCTGTGTTCGAGTCGAACGCATGTTCAACTCGAACACCGGCGGTTTGCCCATTCGGCGAAGCCAGAACTCTGTGGGCCGTTCGCTCTATATTCGTGTGGCGCTCATGGACCACAATGCACTGCGCCATCGCAGTGCATTGCTGGCTCATGATTGGCCAAGCATGCACTGTGACCCCGCATGCTTGGCCAATCACAGCGCCGGCAGAGAGGAGAGCCATAATTGGCCACAGGCAGGAGGTCTGTGGCCAATTATAGCTCAGGGGGGTTAAGTACACGCCCACACTATATAAGGCCACCAGCGCGGCGGCCTTGTGTAGTGTGTTGCAGCAGTCAGGGATAGAGCAGGATAGGCAGGGACAGTGTCTTTGTTGCTTACTTGCTTGAAAACCTAGCGCTGTTGCAGTGGGTGTTGTGTGCCTCCAGCACAGTATACACCTGAAGCTACCCCTTATTGCTGGTGTTGTTCTGTTTCTGTAACACAGGCAGGCAGCTGCAGTAATTACAGCCGGTGTACTGTGTCATCTGCTCAGTGTGCACCTAAAGCTACCCAATTGCTGGTTTTCCCATCTCCCTGACGACCATTACTATGTCTGGAAGGCCAACAAGGAGAGGCAGACAGTCACAAGCCAATAAAAAAGGGCAAGCAGGCTCTGTGTCTAGAGACAACAGTGCTCGTTGTGGACGCGGTGCATCGTCATCAGCACGTGGCCATGGGACACGCTTGTCCTTATTTTCGGCAGCTGGATGTGTTGAGCCGCATCATGCCGAAGACTTGGTAGAGTGGATGACCAAGCCCTCCTCATCCTCCTCCTCCTCTCTCACCCAGGCCCAGGGTACTAGCAAAGCAGCTGCCAACATGTCCTCTTCCCTCGTCTCAATGTCATCAGTCACTCCTTCCATAGACCCACCATGTCCTCCTGAGGAGTGCCCCGAACTGTTTGAGCACAGTGTTGGGTAAAAAAAAAAGAGGCTTGGTCCTTAAGTGGTTAATAGGAAGGATTCCGCCCAGCACAGCACACCTGCTATCAGCATTAGCAGTATTGCAGACACCAACCACAACCTGTGAGGCAATAGTAAACAGGCTGATACAATAGACAAGCCAGAAAAATTCACATGCGTGACATATGCTTTCAGTGATGCAAGTTAACAACATACTTGCAGCAGTAACTGTACTATGGATTTGTGCACCATGTGGTGCCTTACCACCTGCATGCTTCATGGCTAAACAGGAAGTCCTCCAATGAATGTCCAGCCACGGAGTCATGATGAAGGAGCAATCCCTAGAGACCAGATGCCATCACCCCGCCTCATCCTGGATCCTGGGGGGTCTCCACCATTTAGGAGATTTACAGCCTGCACAGCGGGGAGCTTCGTCAGAGGAGAGGCTTAAACTTGTGTGGCTTGGCCAGATGAATCCGGCAAGGTGAGGGAAAAGAAAAATCCTGCTATCAGCAACAGCATAACCAGCTGTATGTAGAAGTGAGGAAAAAAAAGAGAATTTGGCCTGCAGGGAGGAGACTTACTTATATAGTATAACCGGTCCTGGAATAGGGCAGGGGGCGGAGCCTACCCATACGTATATGATGTCATGCTGTGTCAGGAAACATATTTGGCACTTTTAGGGGATTATTTATGATGGCCGTGCACATACTGACACATCAATTTTTCTTGCTCAATATATTATTTTTTCTAAATAGTAGATTTAACATTAATATTATCCTAACTAGTCATCTACGGCTACTTAAATGTCGACATTCAAGTAGCCATATCATTATACATTAATTCTCGTCCAAAGTGTAAATGTGTCTTAGAAATCAGCACGTTGCCTGTTTTTGTTATTGAGGGCTAGGGTAAAATACAATGATTAGCCTAATATTTTACCATGTGGACTGCCTATGTTTTCTAACATAGCAGTGCTGGAAAATAATGGTGGCCACACAAAATATTCTCTCTACCTGGTTGGAGCTGATCTCCCAACAGCCCCTGCTCTTTCCCGGTCTTTTCCATTTATACCCCCCATCTCAAGCTCCTCCTGCTTCCAGGACATTATGACAACTTGTTAAGTCACTAAGATCCACAGGCAGTGTCAACTCGCCAACAAGTCCCAGACGTAGAATCCAATGTAGTTCATTCCAACTTGATATTTCAAAGAATGAACTCTATTTGTTTTTCTTGTAGGTGAAAAAACATTTCTGTCTGAAGCCTCCTTAATTTCACTTGCAGTTGACCTCCTTTTGACATGCATTTGACCTTTACTTCTGTGGCACTATCCCCGAAGGAGCTGCTAGTTAGATTTGGGCTTACCGTTACCTTCTGTTCTCCTCGTTTTACATCTAGGGGTGTCCCGTGGTAAATGGCCCAGTAACTCGAGAGACTGACAACAGATCCCCTTGAATGGATTTTATTTGCAAAAAGTAGACAATGAACAGTCTCTTAAATTGGAATCAGAGGGTTGGGAAGGAAGTTCAGGTACTCTTATGCCCCGTACACACGAGCGGACTTTTCAACATCCAAAGTCTGAAGGACCGAGTCCGTCAGACTATCCGATCGTGTGTGGGCTGCAACGGACTTTTGATTCGCCAAAGTCTGACGGACTTTAGAAATGAAGCATGCTTTAAATTTTCCCGAAGGAACTCCGCCGGACCCGGTCCCCTTCGAAAACTCCGCTCGTGTGTATGCTACTCCGACGGACTAAAACCGACGCTAGGGCAGCTATTGGCTACTGGCTATGAACTTCCTTATTCGAGTCAGGTCGTACGTCATCACGTTCGAATCCGTCGGAGTTTAGTGTGATCGTGTGTGGCCAAGTCCGTTCGGCCGAAAAGTCTGTCAGAACTCCGGCGGAACTCCGGCGGAACTCCTTTGGAAGTCTGTCGGACATAAGTCCTCTCGTGTGTACGGGGCATAAGTGTCAAAGTCAAAATGTTGAAGAACCTGCTTACTTTGACTGCATCCAGAGAATTCGCAACTGGATGTTCACTCAAGTTGGACAGTCCTTCTCTCACAAGGCCTAGCAGCCAACAAGGTGCTTACACAGAAACAAGTCTCTTCCACAGATGTTGTTGTAGAACATACAAAATATGTCTCTGCCACAGACATTGTTGTAGAACACGTAGGGAAACTAAACTTGAAAAACACTCGTGGGATACCTGGAACTTTCAGACAGCTTGGCGATATCTACAAGACCCGATTCTCCTGGGTCCTTCAGCCCTTCCAGGCTCTTACTAAGAAACCAACCCATACGTGGTCTTCTTCTGAAGAGTCCTCCCCTGGAATGCTTGAAGTTACTGGGTCTCTCCCAAACCGGAGACGGCACCCAACCACCTCAGAATCATCCTTTAGTTTCCTTGCCTCTGGCTAACCAGCCCGAGACATAAAGATTGGGTGGATCTGCACCCCAGGCCATAGCCTTCCTGGGGGCTGGGCAGGAGGACCAGGACCATGAAGTCAGAACATCATTCTGGACCGGAACTCCAAACCACGTGACGTCCGCATCTTAAATACCCTCTCCCTGAGCGGGCTCAGAGAGAGAGTAACTTAAGCACCTAACCAGACCATAGTTCCATACCTGCCAGAAGAGACAGTGCCCCCTGTGGCCTGGTTGAACATCTCACAGTCCAGTCAGACTGATGCTGAAGTCTGAATTTAGACAATTGTACCCAAACCAAACTGCAGTTCAGGCATAACTTTAACTTTGAAAAACACATAGCGCATGCTCTTCAGGAGCCGCCGCTACACTTCTATAGACGTGTATGGGAGTCCTTGCTATTTAAAGATAACACAATTCTGTTGACATGGGCCCTTATCGAGACATCACCCTAGGGACAGAGAAAGAAGGGCATGGCTGGTCCTAATAAAAATAATATCAGATAGACAGCAGGTAGGTCAGCCGGGATAGACACACAGCTAGGGATATGAACAGACACTAGTAGACCTGGTATGGACAAAGTTGGTCAGAACCAGACAGCAGGTGGGCCAGTGGCGACAGAAATCAGAGAGAGACAGACAGCAAGTATGCCAATTTGGTTTAGATATAGAGCTGTGGACAGGAACAAATACTGGCAGACCTTGTATGGACAGATGGGCAGAGCCAGTCAGCAGGTAGGCCAATGGGGACAGAAATACAACTAGGGACATGAACATACAGTGGTAGACCTAATATGGACAGAAACGGACAGAGCCAAAAAACAGGTAGACGAGTGGAGACAGACTCCTGGCTAAAGGCAGAAATAGAAACTTAGGTAGGCCATTTAGGACAGATAACCAACTAGGAACAGGAACAGATATTGGTAGACCCAGTGTGGACTGTTTTGGCCAGAGCCAGACAGCAGGTAGGCCAGTGGGAAGAAATAAACATCTATGGACAGGAACTTATACTGGTAGGAATTGTATGGACAGTCGGAAAGTGCCAGACTGGTAGAGCAGTGGGGACAGGAACAAATACTGGTAGTAGACCAAGTATGGACAGAGTCACACAGAACCAGACAACAGGTAGACCATTGAGAACAGATATACGACTACGAACAGTAACAGATACTAGTAGATCTAGTATATACAGTCTGACAGAGCCAGAAGGCAGGTAGGTAGGTAGGTCAATGGGGACAGATATACAATTAGGGACAACAACAGATATTGGTAGATCTAATATGGACAGAGTTGAACAGAGCCATATGGCAGATAGCCCAGTGGGGACAGACATACAACTAGGGAGATCAATATACATAAGTATATCTAGAATACACAGAGTCAAATAGAGCTAGACACCAGGTAGACCAGTGGGGACAGAAATAAAATTAAGCATAGGAACAGATACTAGTAGACCTAGTATGGACAGAGTCGAACAGAGCCAGACAACAGGTAGACCAGTGGGGACAGAAATAAAATTAAGGATAGGAACAGACACTAGTAGACCTAGTATGGACAGAGTTGACCAGAGCCAGACAACAGGTAGACCAGTGGAGACAGATATAAAATTAAGGATAGGAACAGACACTAGTAGACCTAGTATGGACAGAGTCGAACAGAGCCAGACAACAGGTAGACCAGTGGGGAAAGATATACATCTTGGGAAACAAACAGACTTTAGTAGACCTAGTATTATGGAGTCAAGCAGAGCGAGACACCGGGTAGACCAGTGGGAACAGATATACAACCAGGGACAGATACTGATAGATCTAGTAAGGACGGAGTCAGACAGAGCCAGAAAGCAGATAGACAAGTGGGCACAGATATACAACCAGGGACAGATACTGGTAGATCTAGTAAGGACGGAGTCAGACAGAGCCAGAAAGCAGATAGACAAGTGGGAACAGATATACAACTAAAGATTGAGCCAGACAGAACCACACAGTGGGTAGACCACAGGGGACAGATATACAACTAGGGACAGCAACAGACAATGGTAGACCTAGTACGGGCAGAGTCACACAGAACCAGACAGCAGGTAGACCAATGGGGACACAAACATCTACAGATACTGGTAGACATAAGAACAGAGTTGGACATTGGCAGGTGACGGGTAGGCCATTGTGTTCAGATATACAACTAGGGACAGGAATACATACTGGTAGATCTAGTGTAGCCAGACAGCACACAGGACAGTGGGAATAGACACACAGTTAAGGACGGGAACAGACACTAGTAGGAGCTAGTATGGACAGTGTCAAACAGAGGGCAGGAGGGTCAACGGGAACGAAGACTGCAACATAGACAGGAATAAGGAGGGAGAAGAAGGCAGAGACATATACACAATCACTAACCTTTCTTTATTTACCTTCACTGTGCCAAGGATTTGTTCAGCACTGTACCCTGCCCTTCCCTCGCTGTGTGTTTGAATAAGGTGTACACAGCTTACTCACCATGAGTCTAGTGTCCTGGAGTGAGTCCAGGAGGATCTCCTGTATGTTTACCTCTCCTTCCACCACAGTATTATGAACAGGTTTGCTGACCTGGTGATTCTAACCAAATCAATGCCGGCTCCACCAATGGCCAGACTTCATGGGGGAGAGCAAAAGAGTGGGGACAGCAGTGACACACAACCAGGGGGGCCCCCTGGCAATAGGAGATTATGGGGCCCCCGGGCAATAGAAGAAGATTATGGGGCCCCCAGGCAATAGATTATGGGGCTACACAGTATACACACACACAGTATATACACACACAGAATACACATACACACACTGAAAAGGTACTGGAGAGGCGGGGCAGCTATAATCTTGGGATTTAAAAAACACAGATTTTTTACATACTGTCCCTGGTTTTATTGAGGCTGGCAACCCTGATTGGGAACCTTAGTGGCATGGGGCCCCCGGGCAGTGCCCAAGTGCCCGTATGGTCAGTCCGCCCCTGCACACAACAGAGCAGGTGTGCCAGCTAGATACAGTAAGGCAATATGTGGCCCAATGGGAAAGTACAGTAGAGACGAGACCATTCCTTTGACACTAACAGTGCACTTGGTTCTCATCTAATTGCCAATCCAGTATTACCTGTACGCAGGGGTCAAGTCCTGGGGAAAAAAGTGTGGGAACTCCCACCCAAGATCCACTCGACCAACTACACATTATCTGGACAGAATGCTTGGGGAGATAGTGATGTGTTCCTGCTTAGGAGATGTATGTTAGCTTGGGGGGCTGCAAACTCTGCAGGGCTCCAACACACACTCGCTGCTCTTCCAACCCTTCACATATTTCCACATAAACTTCCCTCCTGGCATTAAACTTTGGCAGGTATTGTGCTCAGCTTACCACCCCAAGCTGATGTTCCTTGGCCAGTCAAGTTCCTCCACCCCAAACACATCACATCACTCATCCATGTCTTTATGGACCTTGCTTTGTGCATTGGTCCAAATCATTTAGTGAAGGGGGGATTATGGTGTGGGGTTGTTTTTCAGGTGTTGGGCTTGGCCCCTTAGTTCCAGTGAAGGCAACTCTTAGGCCGCGTACACACGCGCGGACTGTTGGCCCAACTTTGTCCGTCCAACAGTTTGAGCGAACAGTCCGCTCAAACTTAGCATGGACGGACATGGCCACACACGACGGACGAACAGTTTGCTGAAACCGTGCGCGATGACGTGAACGGCACGTACGACGGGACGAAAAATACGACGTCCTATACACTGCAATGCAACCTTCCGACGTGGAAATCCTTTCTGAGCATGCGCGAGACTTAGTTGGCCGAACAAGCCTACACACGAGCGAACAGTCCGCTGAAACCTTGTTTCAGCGGACAGTTTTTCGGAATTTCCGTAAGACCTTGTTCGGCCAACTGTCCGCTGAAACTGTCCGCTGAAGCCCCACACACGAGCGGACTGTCCGCCCAAACACTGTTCAGCGGACAAGGTTGGGCGAACAGTCCGCGCGTGTGTACGCGGCCTTAAGGCTTCAGCATATTAAGTCGAACAGAACCAGACAACAGGTAGACCAGTGGGGAAAGATATACAACTTGGGAAACAAACAGACTTTAGCAGACCTAGTACAAATCCTTTTCTCCCCCCAAATCCTCCCAACACAAATTCTGCCCCCATCCCTCTTTCTAGCACAAATATGTCTCCCTATATAATGGCGATGAGGACTGGAGGAGCGGTTTGTAGTCCAAATCCAAGGCGGCAACCGGGGCTACGTCCGTAGATCCGGTTGAGTAAATGTTGTCACTCTAGGACCGCAAATGTGTTGTTGGCAGGATCAACAGGTGAAAGCAAAAGAAAATAATGGCTTGGAAAGAAAAATAATGCAGCCATCACACCTAAAGACTGAATCTGCAATATATATGTTTGTTTTAGATAACGAGCCTGTGTTGGCAACACTCATCATCGCCAATGACCCCCAGATTGGGATCGGTGACCTGTACTGTACTTGCTAATATTTATAGAAAATAACTGCCTTATCAGAACAAAGCATTGTGAGCTAACCAGCACCTCCGTCCTTCATAGAATCTGCAGGTGAGTTGTAGCAATCAACGTTTTACTTCCTGCCCAGGTGATGCCCTACTGTCAGGAGTGTATTGTTACAAGGTCACCCTCTAAAACAAGGGTCCTTCCGACTTCATACACAATGGGCCAGGGTACTGTCTTTCAGATTTTAGGGGGCCGGACTGTGGGAGTAAAAAAATTACATAGTGCCTGTGGTCAGTAGGAGGCGGAATAGTGCCCCATCATTGGTATTGGTGGGAGGAATAGCGCCCTATCACTGGTAACAGTGGGAGCAATAGTGCCCCATCACTTTTATCAGTGGAAGGAATAATGTCCCATCATTGGTATCAGTGGAAGGAATAATGCCCCATCATTGGTATCAGTGGAAGGAATAGTGCCCCATCATTGGTATCAGTGGAAGGAATAGTGCCCCATCATTGGTATCAGTGGGGGAAATAGAGCCCCATCATTGGTATCAGTGGTAGGAATAGTACCCCATCATTGGTATCAGTGGGAGGAATAGTGCCCCATCATTGGTATCAGTGGAAGGAATAATGCCCCATCATTGGTATCAGTGGAAGGAATAGTGCCCCATCATTGGTATCAGTGGGGGAAATAGAGCCCCATCATTGGTATCAGTGGTAGGAATAGTACCCCATCATTGGTATCAGTGGGAGGAATAGTGCCCCATCATTGGTGTCAGTGGGAGGAATAGTGCCCCATTATTGGTGTCAGTTAAAAAAGCAATGTTTTAACATTGAAATCAGTAGGAGGAATAGTGCTTTATATCTGTGGGAGAAATCCTCAAGGGCCAGGTAAAGGCAGGCAACGGACCACTGCTCTAAGATATGAAGGGTCCGGTGGCTCTTTTGCTGAGGCACTTTGCAAAAGTAAGGTTACCATACATCCCTGTTTCCCAGGGACATTGATCCCTGTATAAATGACACTGGCAGGGAAGGAGTTAACTTCAGGGGCGATCAAGGGGTTAAGTGTCCCCTAGGGAGGTGCTTCTAACTCTGGGGGGTGGGGGGTTGGATTCACTGCAGGGAAAAGAGAGATCTTGACTCAGCTTAGCCAAATAACATCTCTCTCTCTCTTTTCCTCCCTGACAGATCAGCAGTGTGCTTTGTTTACGTCGGCACACCGCTGCTCCGTCTCTCTCTCCTGTGAACGATCGGCGGGTCACTGCCACCATCGCGGCCCGTCGGAACCTGCTAATTGACTCTCGCTGTGTCCAATCACAGCGCGCTCCCCTAAACCGCGTGCATGAAATCACGTACAGGTACGTGATTTTGCGCACCCGGGCGGCCCTGCCGCAGTATATGTAGGTGGGGCAGTCCAGAAGCGGTTAAAGCATGACATGTTAGGTATTTATTTACTTGGCGTAATATCATTCACCTTATAAAAAACAATTATTAAAAATTATTTAAAAAAAATTGGACTAACTTTTCAGTTTTTTTTTATTTTATTTAAATTTTTTTAATCATTAAAGTGGTTTTAAACCCTATTACACCACTTTTACCTACCGGTAAATACTAGCTCATTATGCCTTTGTCTTGCAGGGTTTTTTATTTTTTATTTTTTGAGTTTACAACCACTTTAACCGCTTCAGCTCTGGAAGATTTTACCCCCTTCCCGACAAGAGCATTGTTTTGCGATTCGGCACTGCGTCGCTTTAACTGACAATTGCGCGGTCGCGCGACGTTGTACCCAAACAAAATTGACGTTCTTTTTTCCCCACAAATAGAGTTTTATTTTTGTGGTATTTGATCACCTCTTTCTTTCTAAGTTTAGGCCGATACGTATTCTTCTACATATTTCTGGTAAAAAAAATCGCAATAAGCGCATATTGATTGGTTTGCACAAAACTTATAGCGTCTACAAAATAGGGGCTAGTTTTATGGCATTTTTATTGTTAATTTTTTTTTATTAGTAATGGAAGCGATCTGCGATTTTAATTGTAACTGCGACATTATGGCAGACACATTGGACACTTTTGACACTATTTTGGGATCATTGTCATTTATACAGCAATCAGTGCTATAAAAATGCACTGATTACTGTGTAATTGACACTGGCAGGGAAGGGGTTAAACACTAGGGGGGCGATCAAGGGGTTAAGGGTGTCCTTGGGAGTGATTCTAACTGTGAGGGGGATGGGCTACCACTGACATGACAACAATCACTGCTCCCGATCACAGGGAGCAGTAGATCTCTGTCATGTCACTAGGCAGAACGGGGAAATCCCTTGTTTACATAGGCATCTTCACGTTCTTCCGCTCCGTGACACGATCAGGGACACTGGCAGACATCGAGGGCATGATCACGATGTACGTGCCAGCCCCACCAATTAAAGGGGGGACATACAGGTGCGCCCATTTGCCCACCGCTGCCATTGTGTCGACGTATATCGGCGTGCGGCGGTCGGCAAGTGGTTGAAGTGAAAGACAGCTGCGCAAATACAGCGTGACATAAAATATTGCAAAAACCTCCATTTTATTTTCTAGGGTCTCTGTGAAAAAAAAAATTATAATAATAATATATACTATTTTGGGGTTCTAAATCATTTTCTAGCAAAAAAAAAATGGATTTTAACTTTAACAAATGTCAGAAAAAGGGCCTGGTCTTCCAGTGGATAAAGTAGTGCAAAAAATGCTCTGGAAAATCCTTCTGGAGGTCAAGCGGTTAAGGGTCCCTCCAGGAGGGGTGTAAAGGTTGAGAAAGGATGATCTAAGCCTGGGGTCTCCAACTGATGGCCCTCCAGCTGTTGTGAAACTACAAGTCCCATGAGGCATTGCCAGGCTGACAGTTACAAGCATGACTCCCCCAAGGCAAGAGGCATTATGGGACTTGTAGTTTCGCAACAGCTGGAGGGCCACCAGTTTGAGACCCCTGAAGCCCTCTAAGAAATTCAGAGAGCCCTGATGGAGAGGTGGGGTGGGGGGGGTCCCTGAAACGCGTTGGCTGTTTTATGCAATCGCAATATGAACAGTTAAAGCGATTCAGACTCACCTGTCTGCCATTATGCTTGGGTAGGTCTACCTTGTACTGTTGTAGCACCTGAATTATAATGAAATAGAATACTAATACATACAAGTTCTTACCTGCTTGTGTTATTGCTCTCATTTATTGCTTTTGTTTAGTATTCATTGCTGCCTTTACATTGTGTGTTGTGTCTCTATATTACAGCTATTGACCTGCATTTCCTTTTGGCTCTGACAGCCCTGCGCTGCCTGCATGTAGTTTACAGAGCCGTCTCTTTTATCCTCGACACGGAATGAGGAAGAGACAAGAAAATAGCGAGCAAAGGTTAGAAGCTTTGCACAGGTGAGCTCCGGAGACAGCGTGCAAGGAGGGAGATGTCCGGACTGCTCCGGAGAGAGGGCTGCGTGACATCGGCGGGGACGCTGCACCCAGACAGACCACGCAACGGGCGACACCCCTTCCCAGGTGAGTCCTGCCATCTTAACCCCTCTTTAAGTTCTGCTATCAGTTACGACAGATGAAATCAGAATCTTGGCTGAACAACTGTTGTATTTTGTATTGTCCCTTTAACCACTTAAGGACCGAGCCTCCTTTTGAGATGTGTTTACAAATTGAAAACAGGGGTTTTTTTTGCTAGAAAATTACTTAGAACCCCCCAAATATTTTTTTTTTTTCTAACACCCTAGAGAATAAAAAAGCGGTCGTTGCAATACTTTTTGTCAAATCGTATTTGCGCAGCGGTCTTAAAAGCTCACTTTTTTTTGGAGAAAAGACACTTTTTTTAATTAAAAAATAAGACAACAGTAAAGTTATCTCAATTTTTTTATTGTGAAAGATGATGTTACGCCGAGTAAATTGATACCCAACATGTCACGCTTAAAAATTGCACCCGCCAGTGGAATGGCGACAAACTTTTACCCTTAAAAATCTCCATAGGCGGCGTTTAAAAATTTCTACAGGTTGCATGTTTTGAGTTACAGAGGAGGTCTAGGGCTAGAATTATTGCTCTCTCTCTACCGATCGCGGCGATACCTCACATGTGTGGTTTGAACACCGTTTTCATATGCGGGCACTACTCACGTACGTGCGAGCTCGGCGGGACGTGGCACGTTTAAAAAAAATTTTTTTTTTCTTATTTTACCTTTTTATTTTTTATTTTTTATTTTTACACTGTTTTAAAAAAAAATTATTGCGTCACTTTTATTCCTATTAAAAGGAATGTAAACATTCCTTGCAATAGAAAAAAAGCATGAGGGGACCTCTTAAAGTGGAGTTCCTGTCAAAAATAAAAATGCAATTAATGTGCATGAAAAAAAAAAAACATTCGGAAAACTTTTTATTTTTTTTTTACTTACCTTATAATGCCTGTTGATCTGTTGCTATGTGGTCCCTCGAAATCTGCCTCCTTCAGCGCCTGGGCTCCTGACCTCACTTCCCTCGGTGCAGGAAGGGAGATCGCCTCTCCCCCCTTCCTCTAGGGCCTAGGCAATCATCTGGGACACGTGACAGGTCCCCGATGATTGCGTGGCAAGGCTCGTGCCTGCGCAGTGGGTGCCCGGCTGTGAAGCCACAGAAAATTACTTAGAACCCCCAAACATTATAAAAAAAAAAATTCTAACACCCTAGAGAATAAAATGGCGGTCCTTGCAATACTTTCTGTCACACGGCATTTGCGCAGCAGTCTTTCAAGCGCACTTTTTTTGGAAAAAATATACTTTTTGGAATTGATACAGCCGGGCACCCACAGTTAAAATGCCGGTGGGGGTGACGAGCGGGGACCCTGGGACAGGTAAGTGTCCGATTAATAAAAGTCAGCAGCTGCAGTATTTGTAGCTGCTGACTTTTAATTTTTTTTTTTTTAAGCAGAACTCCGCTTTAAATATGAGATCGGGGTCAAAAAGACCTCAGATCTCATATTTACACTAAAATGCAATAAAAAATAAATGAAAAAAATGTCATTTAAAATATTTTTTTTTTAAATGTCCCTTCAAGAGCTATGGGCGGAAGCGACGTCAAAACGTCACGTCAGGTAATGGAGATGGGTGGGGCCATCTTCCCCTCACTCGTCTCCATGCCCAGCAAGGGTGAATATCCGATCACCTCCGCCGTTGCCGATGGCCCCAGTAAGCGGCAGAGGGCACCGGAGCGCGGTGGGAGGGGGGCCCTCTCCCGCCACTGATAAAAGTGATCTCGCTGCGAATCCACTGCAGAGACCATTATTATCGGAAAGCGGACTGCCGGCCGAAGAAGAGGATACCATGGTTATGGTAGCTAGCTGCCCACGTCTACGGGCCTTCCTTTATCTAGATGGCAACCTCCTCATAGAAGGTTAATAGATTGGTTTGGCAAGAACGATTCTTCACGAATCCATGGTGATTACAATGATTGGTAAGCTGCAATATAATGTACTAAGATGGTAGTTACCAAATTGTATCACTTTGCAAAGTAGGGGAAGTCAAAGTAGGGGAAGTCAACTTTCTTATCAGAAAGTGGACCGCCGGCCAAAGAAGAGGATACCAGGTTTATGGTAGCTAGCTGCCCATGTCTATGGGCCTTCCTTTATCTAGATGGCAACTCACCACCTTATAGAAGGTTAATAGATTGGTTTGGCAAGAACGATTCTTCATGAATCCATGCCGATTATAATGATTGGCAAGCTTCAATATAATGTACTAAGATGGTAGTTACCAAATCATATCACTTTGCAAAGTAGGGGAAGTCAAAGTAGGGGAAGTCAACTTTCTTATCAGAAAGCGTACCGCCGGCCGAAGAAGAGCTAGCTGCCCAAGTCTACCGGCCTTCCTTTATCTAGATGGCAACTCACCACCTCACAGAAGGTTAATAGATTGGTTTGGCAAGAACGATTCTTCATGAATCCATGGTGATTACAATGATTGGTAAGCTGCAATATAATGTACTAAGATGGTAGTTACCAAATCGTATCACTTTGCAAGTAGGGCAAGTCAACCGTGACAAAGCAATGTGAGAAATGTGAAGAATCCCGGGTATGTGAAATTAAATGTCCAACATTTTATAGACGGGACTCGTCCCCCGTGGGTTTTCGGGGACAGGTACAACCAGACAGACCAGACTCACCTGAAGGATCCCGTAAAAATTCTACATCTCCAGGAAATTCAGTGCTTTCATCTTTTAGCCAGGGAATGTATTGGTGTAAAATTTGTTTTGTCTGGTAGAGCTGCACGATTCTGGCCAAAATGAGAATCACGATTTTTTTGCTGAGAAAGAAAAGATTGCGATTCTGTGACGATTCTCGCACCCTAAAATCTTTCACATTATACAAAAAAAAGGGCTAACTTTACTGGTTAGGTTATTTTTTTTTATTTTAATAAATTAAAGTAATTAAAAAAAAAAATTACATTTGAAAGACCGCTGCGCAAATATATTGTGAGATATTATATCGCAACAACCACCATTTTATTTCTAGGGCGTGTACTAAAAAATATACAGTGGTGTGAAAAAGTGTTTGCCCCCTTCCTCATTTCCTGTTCCTTTGCATGTTTGTCACACTTAAGTGTTTCGGAACATCAAACCAATTTAAACAATAGTCAAGGACAACACAAGTAAACACAAAATGCAATTTGTAAATGAAGGTGTTTATTATTAAAGGTGAAAAAAAATCCAAACCATCATGGCCCTGTGTGAAAAAGTGATTGCCCCCTAAACCTAATAACTGGTTGGGCCACCCTTAGCAGCAACAACTGCAACCAAGCGTTTGCGATAACGTGCAATGAGGCTTTTACAGCGTCCTGGAGGAATTTTGGCCCACTCATCTTTGCAGAATTGTCCTAATTCAGTTACATTAGAGGGTTTTCGAGCATGAACGGCCTTTTTAAGGTCATACCACAACATCTCAATAGGATTCAGGTAAGGACTTTGGCTAGGCCACTCCAAAGTCTTCATTTTGTTTTTCTTCAGCCATTCGGTGGTGGACTTGCTGGTGTGTTTAGGATCATTGTCCTGCTGCAGAACCCAAGTTCGTTTCAGCTTGAGTACACGAACAGATGGTCGGACATTCTCCTTCAGGATCTCTTGGTAGACAGCAGAATTCATAGTTCCTTTTATCACGGCAAGTCTTCCAGGTCCTGAAGCAGCAAAACAGCCCCAGACTATCACACTACCACCACCATATTTTACTGTTGGTATAATGTTCTTTTTATGAAATGCAGTGTTCCTTCTACGCCAGATATACTTGGACACACACCTTCCAAAGAGTTCCACTTTTGTCTCATCGGTCCACAGAATGTTGTCCCAAAAGTCTTGGGGATCATCAAGATGTGTTGTGGAGAAATTGAGACGAGCTTTGATGTTCTTTTTGCTCAGCAGTGGTTTTCTCCTTGGAACTCTGCCATGCAGGCCATTTTTGTCCAGTCTTTTCCTGATGGTGGAGGCATGAACGCTGACCTTAACTGAGGCAAGTGAGGCCTGCAGTTCCTTGGACGTTGTTGTGGGGTCTTTTGTGACCTCTTGGATGAGTCGTCGCTGCGCTCTTGGGGTAATTTTGGGCGGCTGGCCACTCCTGGGAAGGTTCACCACTGTTCCATGTCTTCGCCATTTGTGGATAATGGCTCTCACTGTGGTTCGCTGGATTCCCAAAGCTTTGGAAATGGCTTTATAACCCTTTCCAGACTGATAGATCTCAATTACTTTCTTTCTCAATTGTTCCTGGATTTCTTTGGGTCTCGGCATGATGTGTAGCTTTTAAGGATCTTCTGGTGGACCTTACTGTGTCAAGCAGCTCCTATTTAAGTGATGCCTTGATTGTGAACAGGTGTGGCAATAATCAGGCCTGGGTGTGGCTAGAGAAATTGAACTCAGGTGTGGACAACCACAGTTATAGTATGTTTTAACAAGGGGGGCAATCACTTTTTCACACAGGGCCATGATGGTTTGGATTTTTTTTCACCTTTAATAATAAACACCTTCATTTACAAATTGCATTTTGTGTTTACTTGTGTTGTCCTTGACTATTGTTTAAAATGGTTTGATGTTCCGAAACACTTTAGTGTGACAAACATGCAAAGGAACAGGAAATGAGGAAGGGGGCAAACACTTTTTCACACCACTGTATATATAATGTTTGGGGGTGTAATTTTCTAGCTGAAAACAAAATGATTTTAACTTGAAATCAACAAATGCCAGAAAAAGGTTTAGTGTTTAAGTGGTTAAACGTTTTTCACTTACACACAAAGTCCATTCCAGTCCAGACCTGAAGGGTCTGGTATGGATTTTGAGGGGGACCCCCATGCTATTTTTTTCCTTTTTAAATTAGAGCAGGGTTCCCCTTCATATCCATACCAGACCTGAAGGTGCCTGGCATGGAATGTAGGGGGACCACCACACATTATTTTTATTTTCTTTGGTTCGGGGTTCCCCTGTGGGGAAATCTCCATGACGTTTTTATCAATGAACTTCTATGTGTATTGAGGACCGACAATTCATTATAGCTGCGAGTAGTTTTGAATTACTTTATTTCCTTTAGAAATGTAATTTTGCTGCCAGACAGTTCATTAAAATCACTGCTAACTTTTTTTTTTGCATTGATACATGTCCCCTGGGACAGGACCCAGGTCCCCAAACACTTTTTTATGACAATACCATGCATATAAGCCTTTAAAATTACCACTTTGATTTCTCCCATAGACTTTTAAAGGGTGTTCTGCGGCTTTCGAAAATTTGCCGCGAACACCCAAAATTGTTCGCTGTTCAGCGAACTGGCGAACAGCCAATGTTCAAGTTAAACATGAGTTTGACTCGAACATAAATCTCATCCCTGCTAGTATGTGTATGTATGAATGTGAGTTAGGGACCTTAGAGTGTAAGCTCCTTGAGGGTAGGGACTGATGTAATTGTATATGTAAATTGACGGTGTTATATAAGTACCTGAAATAAATAAATAAACGTCCCCTTTTGGGTGAAGTTATATTTAAGTTGTCATCTTCACCAAAAAGCTTCACATAGGCTCGTGGCTTTTGTTTTTACAGTACCTTGAAAAAGTATTCATACCCCTTGAAATTTTCCACATTTTGTCATGTTGCAACCAAAAACGTAAATGTGTTTTATTGGGATTTTATGTGATAGACCAACACAAAGTGGCACATAATTGTGAAGTGGAAGGAAAATGATAAATGGTTTTCAATGTTTTTTTACAAACAAATATGTTAAAAGTGTGGGGTACATTTGTATGGCGCCCCCCGGAGTTAATACTTTGTAGAATCTCCTTTCACTTCAATTACAGCTAAAAGTCTTTTTGGGGATGTCTCTACCAGCTTTGCACATCTAGAGAGTGACATTTTTGCCCATTCTTCTTTGCAGAATATCTCAAGCTCCGTCAGATTGGATGGAGAGGTCTGTGAACAGCAATTTTCAAGTCTTGCTACAGATTCTCAATTGGATTTAGGTCTGGACTTTGATTGGGCCATTCTAACACATGAATATTCTTTGATCTAAACCATTCCATTGTAGCTCTGGCTGTATGTTAAGGATCGTTGTCCTGCTGGAAGGTGAACCTCCGCCTTAGTCCCAAGTCTTTTGCAGACTCTAATGCCGCGTACACACGATCAAACTTTCCGGCAGAAAAGATCCGACGGAATGATTCCGTCGGATATTACGATCGTGCGTGGGTTTCATCTGACTTTTTTCTTCAAAAATTCAGACGGACCTTAAAATAGAACATGTTTCAAATATATCCGACAGAATCAATTTCTATTGGGAAAACTGTTCATTCAGGGCCGTCTTTAAGGAAGGGCAAAAGGGGCAGCTGCCCTGGACCCTGTCATTTGTTGTGGGGCCCAAAGAAGCTCCCTCATACTTGCCAACTATCCCAGTTTACATTCCCTTGTCCCTTGAAGTTTTAGTAATGTGCTGTGTCCTGATATCTCAGTGTGAAGTGCTGCTACTAATGTTGCACAGCTCTGCCCTATTGTTGTGTACAGATGACTCACCTGCAGACCCTGTGTTTACATGTAAATAACCGGCATTCATATGTAAATAGAAGTGCCATGCATATGTAAATAGTTGAGGCCAACGGCATTGATATGTAAATAAAGGCAGCATGCATATATATATCATGCCCCCCTGCAGTGAGGAGATGATGTGCTGTAACCTATAGCAACCAGTGAGCAGTATTACTGTACAGTAATCTCTAGCAGCCAATCAACAAGCGGAAATCATGTGCTGTAACCTCTAGCAACTAATCAGTGAGCCTTAAGGAGTGCTGTAACCTCTGGCAACCAATCGCAATCACTGCCTGATCTGATACAGTAAACTTTTTAAAGTTTTTTAAGTCTAGATGCTATTTATTGAATGTCTCAGAGAAGGTGGAGAGTGAAAATGCATGGGGTGAGGGGGGCCCTAAAACATTTTTTGCCCACCAAATATTTGGGACCAAATACGACGCAAGAGCAGCTATTGGCTACTGGCTATTGAACTTCCTTTTCTAGTCCCGTTGTATGTCATCACGTTCAAAACAAACAGACTTTGGTCCTTTCTTGTGTAGGCAAGTCCATTTGTTCGGAAGTCCATCGTACCTCCGTTGGGAAGACTGTTGGACCTTTTCTGCTGGAAAGTCCAGTCATGTGTACGCATCATAACATGTTTTCTTCTAAGATTGTCCTGTATTTGGCTCCATCCATCTTCCCATCAACTCTGACCAGCTTCCCTGTCCCTGTTGAAGAAAAGCATCCCCACCACATGATGCTGCCACCACCATGTTTCACAGTGGGGATGGTGTGTTCAGGGTGATGTGCAGTGTTAGTTTTCCATCACACATAGCGTTTTGCTTTTAGGCCAAAAAGTTCAATTTTGGTCTCATCTGACCAGAGCACCTTCCTCCACATGTTTGTGTTCCCCACATGGCTTCTCACAAACTGCAATCAGGACTTCTTATGATTTTCTTTCAACAATGGCTTTCTTCTTGTCACTCTTACATAAAGGCCAGATTTGTGGAGAGCACGACTAATAGTTGTCCTGTGGACAGATTCTCCCACCTGAGCTGTGGATCTCTGCAAATCCTCCAGAGTTACCATGGGCCTCTTGGCTGCTTCTCTGATGAATGCTCTTCTTGCCCGGCCTGTCAGTTTAGGTGGACAGCCATGTCTTGGTAGGTTTGCAGTTGTGCCATACTCTTTCCATTTTCAGATGATGGATTGAACAGTGCTCTGTGAGATGTTCAAAGCTTGGGATATTTTTTTATAACCTAACCCTGCTTTAAACTTCTCCACAACTTTATCCCTGACCTGTCTGGTGGGTTCCTTGGCCTTCATGATGCTTTTTGTTCACTAATGCCGCGTACACACGATCGAATTGTATGACGACTTAGTCCGTCATACAATCCTACGGACAATCCGGCGTACTTTCTACTGAACGGACTTGGCCACACACGGATACACAAACAGTCCGACGAAAGCTTGCGTGATGACGTACAGCACGTACGACAGGACTAGAAATAGGAAGTCCAAGACACAGCAAAGCACCCTTTGGGCTCCTTCTGCTGACTTTGCGTTAGTGGAAGTTTGGTTAGAGGCGATTCGCGCTTTTCAGACTTCAGCTTAATTCGTCCGTTATTTTTTTTTTTTATTTATTCTCGAATTGGAATATTAATCATAATATGAGGATGAATAAAGACATTTGTGATAACTCTGTGTGAATATAAGCAGCAAAGCAACTTCACTTTTCTCGCATTATGAAGAAGAAAAGAATGTGCTATATTAAAAAATCACAAAATTAGCAGCATGACGAATATGCTAGCTTCAATACGAACACTAGTTTTACAAGACCGAGCGCTTCCGCCCTGTAAATCCTTTCTGGGCATGCGCCATTCTTAGTCCGTCGAACTAGCATACTGACGAACGTATTGTCCGCTGAAACCAAAGTACGACAGAAGATTGGTGTGCAAACCGGCCTTCTTAGTACTCCGGACTGCACGCTGAAAAAGTCTGCTGAAGCCCACACACGATTGGACTGTCCGTTGAAATGCGTTTCGGCGGACTAAGTACGCCGGACAATCTGATCGTGTGTACGCTGCATAAGGTTCACTAACAAACCAATGTGGGCTTCACAGAACAGCTGTATTTACACTGAGATTAAATTACACACAGGTGGACTCTATTTACTAATTAGGTGACTTCTGAAGGCAATTGGTTCCACTCGATTTTAGTTAGGGGTATCAGAGTAAAGGGGTCTGATTACAAATGTACCCCACACTTTTCACACATTTATTTAAAAAAAAATGAAAATCATGTTATCATTTTCCTTCCACTTCACAATTATGTGCCACTTTGTGTTGGTCTATCACATAAAATCCCAATAAAATACATTTATGTTTTTGGTTGCAACATGACAAAATGTTGAAAATTTCAAGAGGTATGAATACTTTGTCAAGGAGCTGTAGCTTTTAAGGTTTTAAGGGACAGATATGGTTTTTAATTTGGTACCCTGTTTTAATAAAACCTACCTACTGTGGTGGCAGTAGCACCTCATAAATGCCTGTCAGCTGCTGCTATTCCACTCATTGAAAAGCAATCCACCACAGATCACTTTTCAGAAGGCAGTAAGCATTACTGCAAATGTGAAAGAAACTTGAAACATGTCATGCGTTTCACACTCACCACCAACCAGGCCACTTCCCATGTTAGACACCTCCCTTCCACTTATATCACAGGTGACCATTTTCCAACCTGCAGACGACAGACCCTACTCCAAAAAAACATCACTCCCAGTTACTCCCCCCCCACCCGCTGATTGATATCCCTCCATGACCACCTCACACCCCCCTGCTGACAGACCGCTCCCCAGCCTGTCCCCACACACCCCTTCTCACTCGCTGACCTGTGGATGGGGGAATCACCGCCGCAGTGTTATTGTGTTCTGCCAGTGGGGAGCCTTCCCTACCCACACAATACAATGATCAGTGTTGCTAACTATAGCTGGCAGCACTGACTGTTTTGGGGGAAAAACTGGCAGGCTGGTTGTACTCAAGTCGGTTAATAGATTGACTTGTGTACAACCAGGTAGCCCATACATAGATCGACTATGGCTGGTCTCTGCTTAATTAGCTTAATTTCAATCAATGTATGGCCGCTTAACCACTACGCAGTCCCTAAACATCCTTCCACAAACCTTTATATTTTTTCCTTCCCTCACCTGTACATAGTGCCCGCTGTCATACCCTCCACACTCCTCTCCTATACATAGTGCCCACTGTCATACCCTCCACACTCCTCTCCTATACATAGTGCACACTGTCATACCCTCCACACTCCTCTCCTATACATAGTGCACACTGTCATACCCTCCACACTCCTCTCCTATACATAGTGCCAGCTGTTATACCCTCAACACTCTTCTCCTATACATAGTGCCCACTGTCATACCCTCAACACTCCTCTCCTATACATAGTGCCCACTGTCATACCCTCTACACTCCTCTCCTGTACATAGTGCCCACTGTCATACCATCCACACTCCTCTCCTGTGCATACTGCTCACTGTCTTACCCTCCACACTTGTCGCTTGTACATACTGCCCACTGTCATGCCCTTCACACTCCTCTCCTGTACATACTGCCCACTGTCTTACTCTCCACACTCCTCTCCTGTGCATACTGTTCGCTTGACATATCTTCCATACTCCTCTCCCTTACATACTGCCCGCTGTCATAGCCTCTACACTCCTCTCCTATACATAATACCCACTGTCATATCCTCCACACTTCTCTCCTGTAGATACTGCTCACTGTCATATCCTCCACACTTCTCTCCTGTAGATACTGCTCACTGTCATATCCTCCACACTCCTCTCCTGTACATAGTACTCACTGTCATATCCTCCACACTCCTCTCCTATACATGGTACCCACTGTCATACCCTCCACATTTCTATCACGTAGATATTGCTCACTGTCATACCCTCCACACTCCTCTCCTGTATATACTGCCCACTGTCATACCCTCCACACTCCTCTCCTGTACATACTGCCCACTGCCATAGCCTCTACACTCCTGTCCTATACATAGTACCCACTGTCATACCCTTCACACTTCTATATTATACATAGTGCCCACTGTCATACCCTCCACACTTCTCTCCTAGACATAGTGCCCACTGTCATACCCTCCACACTCCTCTCCTGTACATACTGCCTGCTGTCATACCCTCCACACTCCTCTCCTGTACATACTACCCACTGTCATACCCTCCACACTCCTCTCCTGTTCATACTGCCCACTGTCATACCCTCCACACTTCTCTCCTATACATAGTGCCCACTGTCATACCCTCCACACTCCTCTCCTGTACATACTGCCTGCTGTCATACCCTCCACACTCCTCTCCTGTACACACTGCCCACTGTCATACCCTCCACACTCCTCTCCTGTTCATACTGCCCACTGTCATACCCTCCACACTTCTCTCCTATACATAGTGCCTGTTGTCATACACTTCTCTCCTGTACATAGAGCACACTGTCATACCCTCCATACCCCTCTCCTGTACATATTGCCCCAATAATACCTTCCACCCTCCTCTCCTGTACACACTTCCCCCATCATTACCTCCACACTCCTCTCCTGTACATGCTGCCCACTGGCATACCCTCCAAACCCCTCTGTTGTGCATACTGCCCACTGTTATACCCTCCACATTCCTCTGCTGCAGTAACTTACCACTTTTATACCATCCATACTCCTTCCCTATGCCTCTTACCCACAAAAACAGTCCTTCGAAATTATATTAAATAATGTTACCAGCTCTAGAATGGGCACACTTTTGTTAGTTCAACTTAAGGAAATCTTCTCAGTCCTCATATTTGTTCTGCCCATTATTAGTATTCATTTAATTTTGTGACTATTACTCTGATGTATAGAAGAACATAGGGGATGTCAGCTACTCTAAATATACCACTGGTAAAAAAAAAAGTGTCACTGAAAATATTTTGGAAATGTTGGCAACTATGCACTTGGGCACTGCCCAAGGGCCACCGGGTCAGTAAGGCCATGACAGGCTCCTGGCATCCTGTGATATTAAAGCGGTATTAAACTTTGCTAACATCACTACTTTTTAAAGGCCCTGAGGTAGGTCATGACATAATGTACTAGTATGTACAGCATATTAACCCATTAGGGTACACTTACCTGTTAGACTGAGCCCTCCAGCGCTGCACTGTGATCAATCCAGCGGGTCCCAGGCGCTTCCAATTTCACCCGGTCTTCCTTCCGGGTTCTGTGCCTTCTGTCACTTGCCTCGGCCGGGCTGTGCTGCTGTCACTCCAACGCATGCTCATGCGCATCCCCTCTCTCTCCCGCATCCCCCCTCTCTCTCCCATCCTCCCTCCCTTACCCCTTACCCCTTACCCCTCTCTCATTACCTTTTTCTCTCTGTCATCCTCCCTTTCTCTATTTAATTCAATTTGTTATAACAAAAAATTGTTTGCATTTCTTTTTTTATATAAAAAGCCCCACCAAAATCCTTAGCACCGAACCCATGATGTTCTTAATCCAGCCCTGGGGTTGGGTTAAGGGTTAATGTTAGAGTTTGAGTTGAAGTTTTACCTCTGGGTTTAGTTTTACAGTTAGGGTTAGGTTAAGGGTTACTTTTAGGGTTCAAGTTGAGGTTTAACACTAAGGTTTGGGTTGAGGTTTATCATTAGGATTTAGGCTTGAATTTATTGTTAGGTTGAAGAGTTGAGGTTGAGGTTTACCACTGGGGTTTAGGTTGAGGTTTACCATTTGGGTTTGGGTTGAAGTTTATTGTTAGGAGTTATTTTGAGGTTTACCATTGGGGTTTAAGTTGAGGTTTACCATTGGGCTTTAGGTTGAGGTTTACCATTTGGGTTCAAGTTTATTGTTAGGGGTTTAGGTTGAGGTTTACCATTTGGGTTTGGGTTGAAGTTTATTGTTAGGGGTTAGGTTGAGGTTTACCATTGGGGTTTAAGTTGAGGTTTGCCATTTGGGTTTGGGTTAAAGTCTATTGTTAGGGGTTAGATTGAGGTTTACCATTGGGGTTTAGGTTGAGGTTTACCATTTGGGTTTGGGTTGAAGTTTATTTTAAGGGGTTGGGTTGAGGTTTACCATTGGGGTTAGCACCAGGCCCATGATTTTCTTAATCCAGCCCTGGGGTCAGGTTAAGGGTTAATGTTAGAGTTTAAGTTGAGGTTTAACCTCTGGGTTTAGTTTTACATTTAGGGTTAGGTTAAGGGTTACTTTTAGGGTTCAGGTTGAGGTTTAACACTAAGGTTTGGGTTGAGGTTTATCGTTAGGATTTAGGCTTAAATTTACTGTTAGGTTGAGGAGTTTAGTTCAATGGTTTAGGTTGAGGTTTACCATTTGGGTTTGGGTTAAAGTCTATTGTTAGAGGTTAGGTTGAGGTTTACCATTGGGGTTTAGATTAAGGTTTTGTATTAGGGGGTCAGATTAAGGTTTACTGCTAGGGGGTTAGGTTAAACCACGTCAGCCCCGGAAGATTTTACCCTCTTCCTGACCAGAGCACTTTTTACAATTTGGCACTGCGTCGCTTTAACTGACAATTGCGCAGACATGCAATGCTGTACCAAAAAAAATTTGCGTCCTTTTTTTGCCGCAAATAGAGCTTTATTTTGGTGGTATTTGATCACCCCTGCGTTTTTTTATTTTTTGCGCTATATACAAAAAAAGCAACAATTTTAAAAAAAACTATATTTTTTGCTATAATAAATATAAATATCCCCAAAAATGTTTTTAAAAGACAAATTTCTTCATCATTTTAGACCAAAATATATTCTTCTACATACGTTTGGTTAAAAAATTTGTAAGAAGCGTATATTGATTGGTTTGCATAAAAGTTAGAGTACCTACAAACTATGGGAAAGATTTATGGCATTTGTGTTATTTATTTATTTTTTTACTAGTAATGGAGGTGATCTGTGATTTTTAGCGGTACTGCGTCATTGCGATGGACAGATCAGACACTTTTGACACATTTTTGGGACCATTGACATTTATACAGTGATCAGTGCTATAAATATGCACTGATTACTGTGTAAATGTCACGGGCAGGGAAGAGGTTTACACTGGGAGGCAATCAAGGGGTTAAATGTGTATTCCCTCAGTGTGTTCTAACTGTCTGGGAATAGGACTGGCTAGGGAAGGAGGCATATCGTTGTTCCTACTTGGATATGTCTCCTATCCCCTAACAGCACAGGGCTTTGTGTGCTCACACACACAAATCCCTGTGCTTGGCTCTCATGCACAGAATCACGCATGGCTGGTGGCGATCACCGGCCACGTGCACTGGGTCCACCGCTGTGCAGCGCGTGCACCCCCTGGTGGCTCTTAAAGGGAACCCTCTATATGTACTGGATTTCACACAGCGGTGGAATTTTGCCACAGTAAATGTGCGTGAGCCGGTCGGGAACCAGTTAAGGTTTAGCATTGGGGGTTAGGTTAAGGTTTAGTGATAGAAGTTACATAGATCTTAAGGTTTAGTTTTGGGGTTCCGTTGACATTTAGCTTTAAAAGTTAGGTTAAGGTTTATTGTTAATATTAGAGGTTAGGTAAGTTTAGCATTTAGGTTTAACTATAGTGTGTGGATTGAGTTTTAGAGTTAGGGGTTATGTAGAGGATTAGTGTTGGGCTTAAGAGGTAGGTTTAGCGTAAATGGTCATGTTTAGGTTTAACAAAGTTTAGGTTGAACTTTAATGTTAGGGGTTAAGTTGAAGGTTAGTGTTAGGGTTTAGGTTAAGGTTTAACATGAGGGTTTAGGCTGAGTTTTTGTGTTAGGCGTTAGGTTGAAGGTTAGTATTAGGGCTTAAATTGAGGTTTAACATTAGAGTTTAGGTTCAAGTTTAGTGTTAGAGATTAGATAGAGCATTGTCATTAGGATTTGAGCTTAGATTTACTGTTAGGGTTAGGTTTGGTGAGAGGTTTTAGGTTAAATTTTACCACTGGGGTTTAGTTTTAGGGATTAGGTTGAGGGTTAGTGTAAAGCCTCATACACACTATCAGAGTTTCTGCTGATTTTTCCCTTCAGATTTACCAAAACCATGTAGTACAAGGGCCTGCCTGATTGCATACAAATTGAAACTCCTAAAGCTTTGACCTCATATTATATGCTTTTGGTAAATCTGAAGGAAAAAATCAGCAGAAAATCTGATAGTGTCTATGGGGCTTTAGGGTTAGGTTGAAGTATAATGTTAAAGTTTAGGTTGAGGTTTAACTTTAGGATTTAGGTAGAAATTTAGAGAAAGGGGTTAGGTTCAGGGTTAGTACTAGGGTTCAGCTTGAGGTTTAACATTATGGTTCATATTGAGGTTTTAGTGTTAGATATTAGGTTGAGGATTATCAGGATTTAGGCTTAGATTTAGTGTTAGGGTTGAGAGTTAGGTTTAGTGTAAGGAGTTAGGCTGAGGTTTAACAGCGGGGTTTGTGTTGGGGGTTAGGTTAAGGATTACTGTTAAGGATTGATACTGTTAAAGTTTAAGTTGAGGTTTAACTTTAGGATTTAGGTAGAAATTTAGAGAAAGGGGCTAGGTTCAGGGTTAGTACTAGGGTTCAGCTTGAGGTTATAACATTATGGTTCAGATTAAGGTTTAGCATTAGAGATTAGGTTGAACATTATCATTAGGATTTAGGCTTAGATTTAGTGTTAGGGTTAGGCGTTAGTTTTCATTTAAGGGGTTAGGTTGATGTTTAACATTGGGGTTTAGTTTGAGGTTTCGTGTTGGAAATAAGGTTGAGGATTAGCATTAGAATTTAGGCTTCGGTTTCATTTAGGATTAGGTTTTTAAGGTTAGTGGTTAGGCTGGGGTGTCGCATTAGGTTTATTGCTTTATTGTTGGGATTACATAGAGGTTGAGATGTAAAATACAGATTTTGGGTAAGGGGTAAGGTATGTAATTTATTTAGCATTAGTTTTTCAAGTATCCTAAAATATTTTTTTCAAGTTTGCTAAATAATGATTGCGATAAATACATTAGTGCAAATTACA
This sequence comes from Lithobates pipiens, assembly GCF_037356315.1. Lineage (NCBI taxonomy): Eukaryota > Metazoa > Chordata > Amphibia > Anura > Ranidae > Lithobates > Lithobates pipiens. The sequence continues at coordinate 602,550,337 of NW_027507758.1, forward strand.
TAGTTATGTTGGCAAACCAAATGTACTTAAAGCGGAGTTCCACCCAAAAGTGGAACTTCCGCTTTAAGCACTCCTCGCCCCCTTACATGTCCCATTTGACATGTAATTTTTTGGGGGGGCGTGGGTGCCTAGTTTTGAGTGGGACTTCCTGTCCCACTTCCTGCTTCCAAATTCAGGCCGCCTAGGTGACTCCTCCTCTCCCCTTAGGCGGCCCCTCCCTCTCGGCAATCTTCTGGGAAATGCCACAGGCCCCAGAAGATTGCCTGTCCACTCCGAGAGCGCAGCTCAGTGCGCATGCTCAGTGCGCGCCCAGCCATGAAGCCGCAAAGCTGTCACGGCCGGGTGCCCACAGTTTCAATGGAGGCAACACGGGGAGGAGGGGAATAGGAGCCATGTGGCCACATCGCTGGACCATGGAACATGTAAGTGTCTGTTTATTAAGTCAGCAATTACACTTTTTGTAGCTTCTGACTTTTTATAAACGAAAAGCCTGGAACTTCGCTTTAACCTCCTTCAGAAGCATTTCACACAATTAGAACCCACCAAAACCCTTTCGTTTTTGAAGTTTGTTCACCTCCAATGACTACATTGACTATATTAAGGCAAAACAACATTAGCGGGATTTTGGAACATGCAGATAAAAAAATGATGGTGAACCCGATAAGGAGGACAGAGCATGTCTGCAACGAGTCAGAGAGGATTTTCTACCCACACAAAAATGAACGGAATTGATATGTTCCCGGTAATAGAAACCCGATGTTATCTTCTCTGCAGCAGTCTGTACACTCTGCAGAGCGCGCCATCAGTCTTTGTAGAAAAGAGTCATTTAAAACTTGTCCGATAACGTTCTATGTGACAGCCAAACACAAGGAAGGAAAAATGCAATCGGCGTGTTCAAAGCTCATGGCCAACTGGCCAACTATATCAGTAAATATTCCATAATCTTTAAGCGGATCCACGGGGGAATATTATTTTCTATATTATATAAGTAACTCCTGACAAGGCTTTACTGCATTGCACAGTGCTGTTGGTCCTGATTACAGGAGGAGAGAACAGAAGTGTAGCACACCCCCTAGAACAGACTTTCTCAACCTTTTCAACGTGGAGGAACCCTTGAAATAACCTGTTGCTCACAGGGAACCCCTGTTAAAAATTGCTATATCGTTAACTCATGATACATCGGTGGGATGGTCAATGGAAGAGTGCTCCTTATGTCTGTGGTCTTGGGGAAGAATTTCCCCTTACAGATAGCTAAAAAGATCATTGGTGTCACTGGGAACTTATCTGAGAGGCAAAAATTGGTCATTGTTTAAGGAACCCCTAGTACCATTGGAAGAACCCTGGTTGAGGAAGCCTGCCCTAGAGAGTCGCAGGTAGTTTGGGCCTATTTCTTCCCCTTAGTGCACACATAGCCAGGCACACTGCATTTTCAGCAGGGCTTCTGGCTCGAGAAGCAGTCTGGGGGGGCGTGGCTTGGTCATGGTGCTGTGAGGTTGTGAGACAGGGAGCTCTGTGCAGTGATCGGGTAGAGAGCATTCTGAAGTGTACCGATCTCAGGACATCTTCTGCACACAGAGGGCCAGATATTTCTGCATATTTCCTGCGGAATTCCACAACTCCACTCCTGGCCTCGGATTCCAAGATGGTGCTGCCACTCAACACTAATGCCGACTCCAGCACGCAGGAGAGGGGAGGTAAAATACTGCCAGCTCTGGTTCTCGAGACTCAACAACCTTCAGGCCACCTAGATTCCCCGATTCTATCTCCAGAGATCCCCAGGGCAGACTCTCCTTCAGCCTTGCTAGCTGTCAACTTGCAGGAAACAGCTGTCTGTAGCTGCATGGAAGGACATCATCTCCCTTCTCCCCACCAAGCAGGACTTCTCAGAGATGGCAGCCCCAATAGTGAGTATGTTCTCTAGAGAGATACATGATCTTAAGCAGCAAGTTGATAAAGTGGACTCCTCCAGTTGAGGCCTCCTCAAATGCAATGGAAAATAGAGTGGCGGCCCTGAAGGAATCGCTTACAAAATACCAAAGCCACATGAACATGTTACGATTGTCGATTGATGATGGTGAAAACAGCAATAGCAGAAACAATATTAGGCTGCGGGGTATACCGGAGGCCACCACAGGGGGCAGTCTCAGAGCTACAGTAACTGTCATTTTTAACCTCCTACTGGATAAGTCACCCACGGAGGAATTGGAGTTGGATCGGGTGCATAGAGACCCCATGGGGGGGATGCCTTCTTCCCCAGAGATGTCCTTTGCCAGGGTCCACTTTTATACCATCAAAGAGGAAATACCACGTCACTCATCAGCCAGGGACCTGGTGTACTTTGATGGTGTCTCCATTCACCTCTTCCCTGACCTCTCACGAATTACTCTGGGGCCACGTATCATTGAGGATACCCATTCCATATCTCAGTTCAAAAGGGAAATTACTTCTTCATTCTGCATTGGCCTGAACAGTTAACAGATCTTTTTGCTTTCTTGGAGGCTCCGGAGGTCCCCATCCTAGATTAGCTGGATTTTCCAACTACCACTGGCAGCTCCCATCCTGCATCTCTGAGACCTCAAAGATCCAGGAGGCAAAGACGACAATCTAGGGACACTCCGACCTCTCCTGAGCCTTAATTGTGTCCAGTTTTCTTGGTTGTCATCTGTTTCTGTGGCGGCGTGGTAGGAGGCTACATAGAGGCCACTGCACACCGGCAAGTTCGCCCACTTAGTTGTTTGTGATACCTGTGGGCACCGAGTGTCTGAACTGTAGGGGCTGGTTCCTCACTTTGCCATCATAAGACTGAACAGCTGTTAGCTACCCAGCCAGGCTGGCAAATCGGTGCTCACAGAGGCTACCTCATGTTTTGCTCCTTAATGACATGTTTGACATGTTCTGATCAGTTTTGCGCCACAGCTGGAAGGGGGTTGACACGCTGCATCCCCTCCCCGCTATAGTCCTGGGTTTTTGGTTTTTTACTTTTTCCTTGGCGTGTGGCTGGGGGCCATGGCAACTCCTCCCGGAAGGCTGTGGAACACTATGGGGGTTATTTACGAAAGGCAAATCCACTTTGCAATACAAGTGCACTGCAAGTGCACTTGGAAGTGCAGTCGCTCTAAATATAAGGGGTAGATCTGAAATGACTGGAAGAGCTGCTGATTTTATCATCCAATCATGTGCAAGCTAAAATGCTTTATTTGATTTTTCTTGCATGTCCCCCTCAGGTCTATAGTGACTTTACTTCCAAGTGCACTTTTAGTGCACTTTCAAGTGCACTTGCAGTGCAAAGTAGATTTGCCGCTCGAAAATAGCCCCCTATGCCTTGTGCTATTTCAGATCATGTAGAGTCTTGTGTATACTATCTCTCATTGGGTTCTTGTTCTTGTTCTGGTTTATGGCTATCTTTTCACTAGTTTACATGTAGGTATATTGGCCGATGTTCTGTCAAAAAATGTCCGCCTATCGAATACTGTCCGCCCCGTACTGAGCAGGCGCAGTGCTTGCGCAGTACGGAGCACAAGGAGTTTCGGAAAATCTCTGAAGATGAACGGCGCCTGCACCGTGAGTCCAGGTGCAAGCCTCACCATCCAAGTGGACATGGGGCTGCACATAGTTAGAGGGCCCCTCGTGGGCTCGCTTCGCTCGCCATGCTTCGGGCATGGGCTCACTTTGTTTGGCTCTTTTATTTTCTAACTCTATGTCCACTTGGATGATGGGGCTTGAACCTGGACTCACGGCGCAGGCGCCGTTCATCTTTGGATATTTTCAGAATCTGCTTGTCATGTGTACTGCGCAAGCGCAGTACATAGCGGACACTATCCGACGGGGGACAGTATTTGACAGGACACCGGATCAATGACCATTCATTTATCCGATAGGTCCCATATCCTTTGTCTTTAGGGGTTTCTTGATGATTCCTCTCACTCACAGTTGAGGTCCCAGTCAAGCCCATTAATATAGGCATGTCCCATTGCTTTACAGAGTCAGTCTTCCACTCCCCACCCATAGGCTGCACTTAAGTGGCTAGGCTCTTTACAGCCAACTGTAGATCACCCAGTACACGTTCTCTTTTTGCTCCCCCTTTTTTTTTCTTTTTTTCAGCTTCTAGTGCTTATTTCTTGTACTCCTTTCCTGCTTCCTCTTCCCCCCTTCCTTCTGGTGAGGTTGGTTTCTTTCCTTCCTTCCTGAGGTCCTTGGTCCCAATATTACTGGAGTTCCGTGAGGGTACCTTTTTGTTGGGTGGGGACTTTCATCTCTCCCCAGAGCCGTTACTTGTCTTACTCCTACCTTAAAAACCTAAAAGCAGAACTGTTTAATCTAAATCCGGTTAATCCTTGGAGAATTATGCATCCAAAGGATAGGGGTTACACCTATTATTCTTAGGTGCATTGCACATATTCTAGAATTGACTTCTCTCTGTTTCAACATAAAGATTTGCAGCTTGTGGCCTCCTCCCAAATTGACTCCATCTCCTTTTCTGACCACTCACCGACTTATGTGACCCTGCTATGGGCAGATACCTCCCGTAGCTCTCTGATGTGGAGACTCAATGAGTCACTGTTGCAAAGTCCGGAGGTGCGTTGTGATCTAGGCAAGGTGCTGTCATGGATCTGCCACCTAGGGGTTAAAATAGTGCAAACTGATTTCAGTGATTGGCAACAGGCTGCCTTATTTAAACACCTCGCAGCACTGTGTTTTTGCTGTCTGGTATGCAGCTCATACCTGTCCCCCTGACTTCCTTGTTCCTGGGATCCGATCTGTTTCCCGTGCTTGACCTGACTTGTTTGACTATGATTGTTTTCTGTTATCCTGTAACCATGCTCAGCTCTACACTGCTTGATATCCTGTTGCCGAACTTTTCCTGTATCCTGACCATGCTCTGCCTGTTGTCTATATCTAAATCTGATCATCTGTTACCAAACCCAGCTTGTCTGACTACATATTCAGTGTCTCCCCAGCACTGCACCTACCCACCTGCTTCCTATTTCCTGCTGCACCAGCTGAACTGACAAGACCAAAGACGAACCAGGCACCCATACACCGCCGGGCTCTTGCGGCCACTGTTGCAACACCGGTGGCCCTTGAGCCGGGGTTGTACGAGAAAGCCTTCCCACTGCACGTCAGGCTCATCCAGCAGGTATGTAACAGGTGCCTTTCGATTACTTCGCTGAAAACGTGGATCTGTCCTTGAATCCTGTGACCATCTGGGAAGCGCATAAATGCATAGTGCGAGACGCACTGATCCGGTTAGGGGCTCAAAAGAAGTGGGAGAGTTCTCGGCAGATTGACTCGTTAGATGCCCGGGTGCACTCCCTCGAGTTGCAGCACAAACGTTCCTTGGTGGAATCCCATCTCATGGACCTTTTGAAGGCCAGAGAAGAGCTCAATGCTCTTCTCTACCAAGAGACCACCCATGTCTAGCATGGGCTAGATGTTCTTTGCTCAAATTTTCGAATAAACCAGGTCCATGGCCTTAGGAAGCGCACCTTTATTCCGTATATCAACACCAGAAAGGGGACTAAGGTGAACACTTCTGAAGCAATGGCAAGAGAATTTTGTGATTTCCTCCAGGAGTTGTATTACTCCCTACTTGGACCCCATAAACGGTTGCGTCCCGGACAGAGTCAGCTAGTGAATACATCAGAGCCTCAGGCATGCCCACACTACTGGATGGGATCAGTGAATCCTTGGAGTCTGAGATCACAGCCAAGGAATTCAGTGTAGCCTTAGCCCAACTTAAGCCACGGAAGGCGTCGGGACCTGACAGCTTCACGTTGACTTATTACCATACCTTCTCGACTATCCTGACTCCTCATTTCTTGAAAGCCTGTAATGTTCTGAAAAGGGAAGGTCACATGGCAGCAGACACATTGAGGGCATACATATCGCTCATACACAAGGAGGGGAAGGATCCACCCCCCGGTGTGGGAATTACCGTCCAGTCGTATTCCTCAATGTGGATTTAAAGCTCTTTGCAAAAATATTGTCAAACCGACTCTTACCGCACATCTCGAAGTTGATATATTTCTGTGTTCCATCAGAGAGGTGTCTTTGTCTTTTGCGTTCCACTGGGCGGACAAATCTATTTAGTATTTGGATATTATCATCACCCCTGACCTAGCAAACTTGTATTCCTCAAATTTGCTAACCATGCTTCACGGACTGAAAACTGAACTCCAAAATTGGCATACCCTAACCCTGACTTGGTTTGGGCAGTGTAATGCCTTAAAAATGACTGTTCAACCAAGGATTTTGTATCTACGCCAAGCTATGCCAATCCGCGTCCCTTTGGCATTTTTTAAAGAGCTTCGAATGATTTTTAGGGACTTCATTTTGTCGCATAGTTCGCCGAGGATAAGACATTTCCAGGCTTTTAGATCCGCCATTGGATAGTCTGAGTACGAATCAACTTAGACATTTCCCTGTCTCCCAGTTACCCAGCGAATTAAATTTAAAATACTAACCACAACATACAAAGCCATTCACAACTCTGCCCTGAGCTACATCACCAATCTTGTCTCCAAATATCACCCAAATCATCCTATCCGCTCTTCTCAAGATCTCCTACTCTCAAGCTCTCTCGTCTCCTCCTCCCATGGTCGTCTCCAGGATTTCTCCAGAGCATCTCCCATCCTCTGGAACTTGCTACCTCCCCCTGTCCGGCTATCCCCTACTCTTGCTACCTTCAGGCGATCCCTGAAAACTCATCTCTTCAGGAAAGCCTATCATGTCTCCAACTAATCTTTTACCACTTCCATCAGCTCATTCCCCACAGTTACAACCTTTTGTTCCACCTGCCCCACCCTATTAGATTGTAAACTCAGCTGAGCAGGGCCCTCTTTATCCTCTTGTATTTTTATTGTATTATAACTGTATTGTCTCCATTTTATATTGTAAAGCGCTGCGTAAACTGTTGGTGATATATAAATCCGGTAAAATAATAATAATACAGAAGAACAATTTGGAGACAGATGGAGGCCCTGGAGATACTACACCTGTATGGAGACTTACCTGCAGGAGGTCACCCAATCCGAGTCCTTACTGAGGTAGACCTGGCAGCTACCCAGATTTTCTTACTTGGGCTTCTGTACACCTCTCAAGATAGTGACCCATTTGCCTTGTTTTGTTTGTCGTCCCCCCGTCCCCCCTTCTTTCTTCCCTTATTTTCTTCTAAACTCCTGCTACATAGCTGTGGTAACGGAAAAATATGGAAATTAGCAGACTTCTCTGAAGAAATGTGTTATGAGATGATATCCACTCATAAATAATTGATGCAAAAAGTTAGAAACGCTAACATTTCTATCCACTTTCTCTTATTATTATTATATTACTAGATATATATTTCGTTAGTTGTAACTTTACTGTTTGATTTTTGATATGTGTACTTAGGGGCCTTCAGGCACCTCGGCTTCGCTTAAGATAGATGTTATAGTATACACAAAGCTCTTCATAAACTGTCAGCAAACATAGTCACAGGTCTTATATGTTTATGTTTTTGGCTTATGGTGTCTGCCGTTGAAGTGTTCCTATTTGGCACCTTTGTTCAGTTTGGCGATATGTATAGATGACCTGATCTGTAAATGAGATGCTTTGCCTTAATAAAAGAACAATAAAAAAAAAAAGCCATCTAGGGGTTGGTTTTTTATTAGGGAACAATGAACTTGGATATGGTTAGTTCCAATGGTGAGCTTTCTTTTGACCCTTGGATTCCTGAGAAGGTCCTTGTTTTGGTCCCCCAGCTAAGCCTATCTAGGACCCTCAGTGCTTTCTGTTGAATCCTTTCCTGGCTTCTGCCCAGGAGGGCAAGGCCCCTCAGCAGGGGTCTCCTTCCAGCTGGACCCTGGAATGCTGCCTTGCTCCAGCAAGCCGCAATATCTCTTCGCAGCTCAGGCTCAAACTATTTATGGGCTCTTCCCCCACCTTCTGGGAACACCTCCCCAGGGATTGGTGGAAGTCCCATAATTTTTCAGACTGTGGACCTGCTCTCCCACCCACTATGTTCTGGAAACCTCCAGAGAGTGCCAGAATACAAGGTGAAGTAGCAGAGCAGCAGCCTGTGAAAACCTGAGCAGCCATAGCCAATCAACCCCTTGCTCCACTGATTTCAAAGGAGCCAAACTAAATTTACCTAACAACCGTGCCTAAACCCAGGAGGGTGCTACAGAAGGTTAACTTCATCAGTGTGCCTCTACTCCTTTATTGTCAACTCACACGCTGGAGATGGCTTGCTGACCACACTTTATGACTTAAAGAATTCCAGGTATGGATATTTTATAAATAGATACATTGATCCAGATTGAACCAATGTAACTATGTATATGACTTCCTGGCCAATGCTCCTGGAAGCTGGAAATCATTGAAGGGGACACAGCTACTCTTCACTAGCTTTGGGATCCTGTGCTGAGCAGCCGGCCTGCTGCATCCTTAACACATTTTCTGCATGAATGCAAGGCGTTCAGGTGAAGAGGCCGGGCAGTGATGTCACACTATGCACCTTCTCCACTCAGAGAACGTTTTGCATGCATTCAGGAAATGCAAAGCATTTTCTAATGGTGCCCATGCCAAGCAGCTGACCTCCTGGGTTCAGAATCCAGCAGGCCATCCGGGATCCAGAAGAAAGTGGAGATCACTGAAATAGCGGTGTCTACTTCAGTGATTTCCATCTTCCAAAGGCATAAGCCAGGTATGGTATATACATAGTTACATTAGTCTAAGCTGGACTAATGTGAGTATTTACTGTTTATAATATCCATAACTGGAATTCCTCTTTAACCTCAGAGGGGAGACGTGAAGTCACCAGCCCATCTATGCTGTCAAACAGGGGTGCCCAGAACGCAAGAATATTGAACACCAATACACATTTTAATTTAATTCCATTATATAATCTTGGCCAATTTTCACATAATTGGTATCACTGAATGCTGAATGGTGGCTGGCAATGGGCTAGGCTTGGAGTTGTGAAAGACTCAACTGGTACCAGAGGCGTAACTTAGAGCTGGTTGGCAACGGTGCAAACGTTGACTTGGGCCCCCCCATTACCTTCTGCCACTTTCACCAAATATACTCCAAGAGCCCAAAGAGATATTTCAGATCTTTATTTACATGTAACACACCCCCTAAAGAGCCGCAGATAAAACCTTGGATAGGGATGGGAATGTTATGGGATGGCCACTTAACTTTAGCAGAACTACAGGAACATTCTTCCTATATGCAGTCTCTATATACAAATCCACTTCTTCCTCCAGCACACAATTGCTTGAAGAACCCAGCTGGATCACTGCAAATGCCTGACAGTCTCTCAGTCATATTGAAGGCAATAGCCCATTACAGGCAGGAAGCCGAGGCCCATTGGTTGTGTTGAAAAAGATTACAGTGTACTCTTCCTCCTGTGGCTACTGATTCCAGCACCACCTCTTCAGGCACTGCCAAGCCACCTGGCTGCAGCTGCTCCCCTCTCACTAGCGCTCCAGGCTAACTTCTCCACCACAGTCCTTCAGACCACCTGGCTGACTCTCGGGAGATTTCCCAGATGTGCTGACCCGCTCCTGCTGTCCTTTCTCTCTCTTGTGCTTGTGCCTCCCAGGTAGGGCTTCCTCCATGTGTTGTGGCAGGAACCTTCCTGCACCCAAACCCTGGCCCAAGGTAACCCCCCTCTCCCCAGACTAGGGGGCACCCCTGAGGGCCACCGACAGCCACTTCAGCACTCCATCTACATCTTCCACCCAACTGCCCCTCCTGGCATGACTCAGGCCTTTACTGGGGATTGGCTGGGGTCTTCATAAACATGCCAAGCAGCCTCTTCTAACTTCCACCCACTATGTATAGAACATTCTCCAATGTCCCAGAAAACAGGGGGAGGCACCAGAGAAGCTGCTGATATGAGTCATTCAGCCCTGATTCACTGAATCCTGATCCTGATTAACAGCTCAGGCTAAGAAATTTGCCTTCACTAAGGCCCCATTCACACCTGAGCATAGCGTTTTCAGGCAGAAAATCACGTGATTTTATCGCAATTTTGTGGCCTTTTTTACGGTCGCTTTGGCACGATTTTGTGCAGGGGCAAAAGGTCACCAATGTAAAAAGAATAAAAACGCCCAAATCTGCCTAAAAAAAAGGTTCCAGAACTTGTTTGAGCTTCAGGCGTTTTGTAGCTTCTGGCTTCAGGCATTTTGGAGTGGAGATGTGAACCATCTCCATAGAGAATAATTGATTTTTTTTCCCCTCCAGCGTTTTTTGTAGCTTCAGGCTTCAAGCTACAAAATGCTTCAGGCCTGAATGGGGCCTAACACCTAGAACAACTAGAAGCCTACCTAAATAGTAAAGAAAATCCATGTCTTGTTCCTTGCATTTGTACATACTTAGTTAGTCAGTTAGGCCGCGTACACACGCAGGGACTGTTCGCTCAACTTTGTCCGCTGAACAGTGTTTCGGCGGACAGTCCGCTCGTGTGTGGGCTTTCAGCGAACAGTTTCAGCGGACAGTCTGCTGAACAAAGTTTTTCGGAAATTCCGAAAAACTGTCCGCTGAAACTTTGTTTCAGCGAACAGTCCCCTCGTGTGTAGGCTTGTTCGTCAAACTAAGTTCCGCGCATGCTCAGAAAGGATTTACACGCCGAAGTTTGCATTGCAGTGTATAGGACATTGTTTTCTAGTCCCGTCGTACATGCCGTTCACGTCATCGCGCACGGTTTCAGCGGACTGTTCGTTCGTCGTGTGTGGCCAAGTCCGTCCATGCTAATTTTGAGCGGACTGTCCGCTGAAACTGTTTGACGGACAAAGTTGAGCGAACAGTCCCCGCGTGTGTACGCGGCCTTAGGTGTGTATAGGGATGCCGTGTTGTTGTGCTTTTTCACTTGTTTGGCTATGTTTATTGGTGTTGGTTGTTTAAGCGTGTCTTCTTCCTTAATAGATACATGTATTTCACTTACCCATCTGTTCCTGAGTCCTTTATGGTGCAGCCTACTGATCTGATCACCCCGTGCTGGATGCCGGGATATGGCATCCCTGACAGGGTCTACCAATCAAAATAAAAGCCCAATAGGACAGCCAAAGCTGTTGGATAATGCCCTGTACACACGGTCAGAAATTCCGACCACAAAATCCGTTGGATTTTTTCCGACGGATTTTGTCCGAAACTGGTGTTGCATACACACGGTCGGACAAAGCTGACGGAAAATCCGATCATACCAAACGTGATGAGGTTAGTTCGTTACGACGGAACTATGTTCAGGCTAGTAGCCAATAGCTTTGGTTTCGTAATTTGATCTGAGCATGCGTGCCGCTTTGTCCGACAATATAATCCGATCGGACCTTTTCCATCGGAATTTCTGACCGTGTGTACAGGGCATAAGGCTTTTGTTGCCTATATCTATGCATTCATTAATGAGTTTCAAAGCTGGTTTTCACTTTTACTTTATTGAAGTTGAGTTGCCCAATCTTGTGACAGGTTTCCTTTAATTGGTACAGGAAATACTCTTCTAAAAAAAAAAAAAAACATTATAATCTTCCTTACTGGAAGTATTATCTTTCCTGACCTACCCATATGCATTGACTCATATGAAACTCTGCACTATATAAGCTCCATGTTTTAGATGTAGGTAGGGCAGCTCTCCAGTCTGAATATTATTATACACAGATAGACGTTGGCTTTCTGTATTATATTTACCCTTGTAAACTTTTCATTGTGTTATGAATTCCGTGCGTTTATTACTGCATATAGAAGGGACAAAGGGCTATTTAAAGGCAGGTGTGACTGTCACACGTCAGATAGGAATTATTAAGTATGGAGGTATAATGGCTCTGTGCATCAGGGTAAAACAAATGTTAATGCCTGAACACAATTCTGCAACTTTGACGTGCGTTACAAAAACCGTACATATCATCACAATACTTTGTGTATTCAAATGAATTACACTGCACTTTTTTCCAGGACGAATTGGGATTTCTTTTGGTGGTAAATGGTAATGGATAGCTCCTGTTTTTTCTTTTTTTTAACCACTTCAATACAGGGCACTTAAACACCTTCCTGCCCAGACCAATTTTGAGCTTTCAGCGCTGTCGCACTTTGAATGACAATTGCGCGGTCATGCTACACTGTACCCAAATGAAATTTTTATCATTTTTTTCCCACAAATAGAGCTTTCTTTTGGTGGTATTTGATCACCTCTACGGTTTTTATTTTTTGCGCTACAAATAAAAAAATACAGAAAATTTTGAAAAAAAAAATGTTTTTTTTTGTTTCAGTTTAAAAACTTTGTAAATAAGTACGTTTTCTCCTTCACTGATGGGCACTGATGGGGCTACACTGATGGGCACTGATAAGGTGGCACTGATGGGCACCAATGTGGCACCAATGAAGTGGCACTGATAGGCGGCACTGATGAGCGACACGGATGGGCGACACGGATGGGCGACACGGATGGGCGACACGGACGGACACTGATAGGTGGCACAAATTGGCACTGATAGCTGGCACGGATGGGCGGCACGGATGGGCATGGATAGGCGGCACAGGTGGGCATGGATAGGCGGCACAGGTGGGCATAGATAGGCGGCACAGGTGGGCATGGATAGGCGGCACAGGTGGGCATGGATAGGCGGCACAGGTGGGCACTCATAGGCGGCACAGGTGGGCACTCAGGCGGCACAGGTGGGCACTCAGGCGGCACAGGTGGGCACTCATAGGCGGCACAGGTGGGCACTCATAGGCGGCATCGGTGTTATAGTAATGGATGCCAATCAGTGCCAAACAATAATGCATGCCAATCAGTGATGCCCATTGTGGCCACTGATTGGCATCCATTATGGGCACTGATTGGCACCCATTGTGCTGACTGGCACCCTGGTGGTCTAGGGAGGATTATGGATTTTTATTACCTTTTCCCTGGTGGTCTAGTGGTGTCCCTGGTGGTCCAGTGTGGGCATCCTCGGGGGGGCTGTGCTGATAATCGATCAGCACAGACCCCCCCTGTCAGAGGAGCAGCCGATCGGCTCTCCTCTACTCGCGTCTGACAGACGCGAGTGAGGGAAAGCCGATCACCGGCTCTTCCCATTTACACTGTGATCAGCCGTGATTGGACACGGCTGATCACATGGTAAAGAGTCTCCGTCGGAGACTCTTTACCGAGATCGTAGTTGCCGGGTGTCAGACTGACACCCCGCAACAACGATCGCCGCGATGCGCGCCCCCGGGGGCGCGCAGCGGCTCATAATCCTAATCACGTCATATGACGTCCGGTTAGGATAATGAAACCACTTTGCCGCCGTCAATTTGTAATAGGGCGGGCGGCAAGTGGTTAAATAGTAAAAAAAAAGAATAGTAATAAGTTTAGCTGTATTTCTTGCTATTACTATGACCTACCACCAAAAAACAACCCAAAATAAATTCTCCTACTCTTGTCAGGTCTCTATAATAAAACTGGCACTCCCCTCCGTTCCCTCTAGAAGAAGAGGAGTTATACTTTCCTCTCTAGTGTCCTGTGTCTCCTACTTCCCCTCCATTCCCTGTAATAGAAGAGGAGTGTCATGGTTATGCAGTGATCTTCCTATGTTTGCTTACCTCCCCTCGTGTTCTGACTAAGAGGCCAGCCACTTCCACCTGGTGGTTTTTATAACCTCTCCTCTAAGCATGGCTCCACCCCAGGCCCTATCAGGGAACCCTATATTAACCTGTGCACTGCAAGCCAGCAGTGCTGATCAACCATTGTGTATTATAGTGTGTTTGGCTTCCTGTTTCCTGCTTGCCGTTGCTCTACGTTTAACTCTGTTACCGACCTTGGCGTGTTCTCAACGATTCCTGTCTGCTTGTGACCTTGACCTTTTGCATGTCCCTGACCATCCCTGTCTACCTGTGACCCTGAACCTTTGGCGTGTACTCTGTTGTTCCTGTCTGCTAGTTGCCCTGACCTCTGCCGTATCCACTTGCTATCCTTGTCGTTCCAGCCTGCTGCTTCCTTCTCCTGTAGTCTACTGTGAGCGTGATTTGTGAGACCCTAGGGGTCGCGACCTGGAGCCAGACTGCGGCGAAGTCCATCCTCACCACTGGAGGCTCTGGCGAACACCCGCTGGCTCTTAGACTCCGCGCCCTGGGGAATCTATGCTCCAGCTCCCATTGGGATCTGTGTTAGTGATCCTGTAGACCTGTGTCCTGAATCTCCCTGGGTACAATCTGCAGCAGTCAGTCCTAAGGTCCACTACCTAGCGGTGCACTTCTGACTCCTACGGAGTGCATATGTCACCTGGTCTCAGGTGACCTGACAAGGAGTTATACTCTCCTCTTGGGTGTCTTGTGTCTCCTACCTCCCCTCCAGGGGCGGACTGACCATTGGGCCACTTGGGCACTGCCCGAGGGCCCCGAGCCACTAGGGGGCCCCATCAGGGTTGCCAGCCTCAGTAAAACCAGGGACAGTATGTAAAAATCTGTGTTTTTGTTTTTACATCTGTCTCTGAAATGCCCCTTATCGACATCCTTTTGGTCTAAAAATCCCAAGATTATAGCTTCCCCACCTCTCCAGTACCTTCTCAGCCAATAGAAACATGTCTGTGTATACTGTGTGTACATGTATGTGTATACTGTGATTGTATACTGTGTGTGTATATACTGTGTGGCCCCATAATCTCAGATTGCCTTGGGGCCCCATAATCTCCTGTTGCCCGGGGGCCCCATGAGTTGTCAGTCCACTCCTGCTCCCCTTCATTCCCTGTAATAGAAGAGGTATTATACTACTAGACATGTGCATTTGTTTTTGTCCAAATGCATTTTCATCCGAATTTCGGGCAGAATCCAAAAACCGAAAGATCCGACATAAACAAATTCTTTATTTTGTTTTCGTTGTGACAACAGTTGGATATAGATAGGAGATTCGACATGGCGCTGACAATAGCAATCTGTGTCCATCGAACCTGTGGTCGAACATGCCTAACCTTAGCTCTATTAGTCTGAGATTATTCTACATAGAGAGAAAAGATTCGACATAGAGAGAAAAGATTCGACATAGAGAGACAATAGCAAAAAAGATTGACTGTGCCGTGTCTTCTCCATCCCCTCCGTCCCTGTACTAAAAGAAGTATTATACTCACCCTTCTGGTGTCCTGTGTCTCCTCAGTTCCTTGTAATAGAAGAAGTGTTAAGCCGTGTACACACAATCAGAGTTTCCGACGGGAAATGTGAGTTTGTTGGCGGTAAGTCCGACCGTGTGCATGCTCCATTGGACATTTGTTGTCGGACTTTCCGCCAACAAATGTTGGCTAGCATGCTCTAAAATTTTCCGCCAACAAATGATTGTAGTCGGACTTTCCGATCTTGTGTACACAAGTCCATCGGACAAAAGTCCAAAGTACAAACACGCATGCTCGGAATCAAGTACGAGCCGGAAGCGATCGGTCTTGTAACACTAGCATTCGAAATTGAGATATTACATACGTCTTGTACGTCACTACGTTCGTAATCGTTGGCCAACATTTGTGTGACCGTGTGTATGCAAGACAAGTTGGAGCCAACACCCTTCGAACAAAATTCCATGGTTTTGTTGTCGGAAAGTCCGATCCTGTGTACGAGACTTAATATTCTCTTCTCTGTCGTGCTGTGTCTCCTACTTTACCCCTCCATTCCTCATAATAGAAAAGGTATTATACTCCACGCTCAGGTGTCCCGTGTCTTCTACCACCCCTCCATTCCCTGTAATAGAAGAGGTATTATATTCCCCTCTCGGGTAACCTGTGTCTCCTACCTCCCCTCCATTTCCTGTAATAGAGGAGGTATTTTACTCACCTTTCTGGTATCCCGTGTTTCCTACATCACCTACGTTCTCTGTAATAGAAGTAAGATACCCCTCTCTAGTGACCTGGGACTACTTCTACCTCCCTTCCATTCCGTGTAATAGAAGAGGTGTTTTACTCACTCACCTTTCCGGTACCCCATGTCTCCTACCTCACCTACGTTCTCTGTAATAGAAGAAGTATTATAACCCCCCCCCCAGTGACCTTGGTCTTCTACCTCCCCTCTATTCCCTGAAATAGAAGAGATATCATGCTCACCTCTCAGGTGTTCCATGCCTTCTACCTTCCCTCTATACTCTGTAAGTGAAGAATTATTATACCCACCTCTCTGGTGTACTTTGTCTCCTACCTCCCCTCCATTCTCTGTTACAGGAAAGATATTATACTTCCCTCTCTGGTGTCCTAAATCTCATACCTCCCTTCCATTCTCTGTAATAGAAGCAGTATTATAGTCCCCTCTCTAGTGTCCTGAGTCTCCTACATTCCCTCTATTCCCTGTAATAGAAGAGGTATTATACTCACCTCTCTGGTGTTCCGTGTCTCCTACCTCTCCTCTGTTACCTATAATAGAAGAGATATTATAGGAATGTGTAATAGAAGAGGTATTATGGCTCCTACCACCCTTCCATTCTCTGTAATAGAAGCAGTATTATAGTCCCCTCTCCGGTGTCCTGAGTCTCCTAATACCCCTCTATTCTCTGTAATAAAAGACTACCTATAATAGAAGAGATATTATAGGTATGTGTAATAGAAGAGGTATTATGGCTCCTACCACCCTTCCATTCTCTGTAATTGAAGCATTATACCTTATCTCCAATGACCTGGGTCTCCTACCTTCCCTCCATTCCCTGGCATTCAAAACTTCCATGGGTGTCCAATGCCTGTGTGGCTTCTTTCTCAAATTCCTATTTCTACCATCACAATTTTATATGAAATAAAACAAAGTCGTTATAACACACTGGAGAAGCTGCTGTTGGCTGATAGAACCCATCGTATTCAGATTAATATTTCCAAATTTGCAAACCGCTGGGTCATTTGTTCCCGGAGATCTCTAGACTGATGTGGAAAGACACATCAAGTAGGTAACCCAATGCCTTTTATTAGATCAGTTAGATCAGAGACTTAACTCGCTCTGGCCTTAAATCTAAGACCCCACCAGGAACGTGTAAATCACGGATAATAGAATTAGAGGGAAACATTCCTCCTGAGATGTTATTTCGAGGTCAGCTGTCCATTAGAGAAGAATGGAAAAAATGTTAAAACCTCTCAGTTGTCAGGCAGGGTGGCCCCTTTGGATCTCGCTCTTGGATAAATGGAGAATGATATCAGTTTGCAGACTTTGAATTTTGTGCATTTGGTCATGATCCGCAGTCATATTATCTTCCTTTCAATAGATGGCCCCTGCATGGGGGGATATCTAGGGCTTCTCAGCCTCTGGTAGACTCGAAGCCTGTAGTTCCATAGCTGGTGACACCCATCATTGGCTGAGCCTTGTCTTAGCCTTAAAATAAGGGATATTTATATCGAGCAAGATTCCAACCTAATATTAGAATGGAATCATCCAGGCTGCTGCAGGAACCAGTTCTTGTTCTGGCGTAGTTTTCACCCATCGTTGGCTGAGCTAACAGTTCTCGATCTGGCATAATTTACACCTATCGTTGGCTGGTGACACCCATCCTTGGCTGAGGCTTGCCTTAGACTTATAATACAGGATATCGATATCAAGCAGGATTCCAACCTAACATTGGAGTGAAATCATCAGGATTGCTGCTAGAAACAGTTCTTGATCTGGCATAGTTTACTGTGCTTTCTCGCCAGTCCGACCTCTTAACCACTTCAATATCGGGCAAGCCCCCCCCCCCTCCAGCCCATACCCACTGCGCGGTCATGCAACACTGTATTTAAATTAAGGTTTTATCATTTTTTGGGGGGACAGATAGAACTTTCTTTTGGTGGTATTTAATCGCCACTACAAACAAAACATTTTTCTAAGTTTCCATTATTACATTTAGTAATTTTTCTTCTTCACTAATGGGCACAGATAAGGCTTCACTGATGGACACTGATAGGGCTGCACTGATGTGCACTAATGAGGCAGCACTGATGGCCACTGATGAGGCTGTACTGAGCGGCACCAATGAGGCAGCACTGATAATGATGTACTGATGGGTATTGATGAGGCTGTACTGGGTGGCACTGATGGGCACTGATGATGCTGGATAAGTGAAAAAAGTGAGCTGCGCTAAAAGAACTAAACAAAAAAAATCCTAAACAGAAAAAATAAATCTAATCACAAAAATTCATCAATAATCGTGAAAAAAAGGTTATGTGACCAAAAGGAATGCAAATAATTGAATTATATAAGTGAATAATAACTTTTCATCATATGAGTGAAAAAATTGTTTTGAATCTGAATTTGCTTTTCTAATTTATTATTTAATATATAATTTTTTTGCCAGTCTTTTCTGTTTATTCACTATAATTAATTTACTGGTGTGTCGGTTCATTTTCTCTAATGTATGCGATTTATATATAAGGGGTATATAATTTATGCTATTATTGGTTCAGATTCAAAACAATTTTTTCACTCATATGATAAGTTATTATTCACTTATATAATTCAATTATTTGCATTCCTTTTGGTCACATAACCTTTTTTTCACGATTATTGATGAATTTTTGTGATTAGATTTATTTTTTCTGTTTAGGATTTTTTTTTGTTTAGTTCTTTTAGCGCAGCTCACTTTTTTCACTTATCTAGTTTGGTATCGGAGTATTACGATTAGGGTTGCTGCTTGTAGGGAATTTATCTATTTGTTTATATTTTATTTTTTATAGTCTTTATCTTGTTTGAATAGCGCGGTTTACTCTTTATACTGATGATGCTGCACTGATGGGCACTGATGAGGCTGTACTGGGTGGCACTGACGAGGCTGCACTGATGATGCTGCACTGATGGGCACTGATGAGGCTGCACTGGGTGGCACTGATGGTTGTTAAGGATGCCGGTGGGTGGTGTAATGTACAATAATGATGGTCATCTCCAACGACATGCACACTACTTGTTATCCCACTAGACCTTATGCATGAGAAACCTTCAGAAACCTGCGAGGGGGCCCCAAGGTTTCTACTGCCTAGGGGCTTCTACAGAGGTCCCTAGTCACTGCAAACAGCGACTAGGGACCTGTCATTTAGCAACAGTAGCACTACAAATGCCATCCAGCTTCTGTATAACAAAAAAAAACAGGGCATCCGTCATTTAGCTGCAGTAGCCCTCTCACCCTTAAATGACAGATCCCTGGCCGGCTCCTGTTTGCAAACAAGCTGCAGGAGATCCTGTGTGACATTGTTGATCAAATATGTTCATGACCATATACAGTTGTGCTCCTTCGTTTACATACCCTGGCAGAATTTATGATTTCTTGGCCATTTTTCAGAGAATATGAATAACACAAAAATGTTTCTTTCGCTCATGGTTAGTGTTTGGCTGAAGCCATTTATTATCAGTCAACTGTCTTTACTCTTTTTGAATCATAATGTCAACATAAACTACCCAAATGACCCCGATCAAAAGTTTACATACCCCAGTTCTTAATACCATGTATTACCCCCTTTAACATCTATGACAGCTTGAAGTCTTTTGTGGTATTTGTGGATGAGTCTCTTTATCTTCTCAGATGGTAAATCTGCCCGTTCCTCTTGGCAAAAAGCCTCCGGTTCCTGTAAATTCTTGGGCTGTCTTGTATGAACGGCACATTTGAGATCTCCCCAGAGGAGCTCCATGATATTGAGGTCAGGTGACTGAGATGGCCACTCCAGAACCTTCACTTTATTCTGCTGTAGCCAATGACAGGTGGACTTGGCCTTGTGTTTTGGATCATTGCCATCTTGGAAAGTCCAAGTACGTCCCATGCGCAGCTTCCTGGCTAATGAATGCAAAATGTTCCTCCAGTAGTTTTTGATGACACACTGCATTCATCTTGCCATCAGTTTTGACCAAATTTCCTGTGCCTTTGAAGCTCACACATCCCCAAAACATCAGCGATCCACCTCCATGTTTCACAGTAGGTATGGTGGACCTTTCATCATAGGCCTTGTTGACTCCTCTCCAAATGTAGTGTTTATGATTGTGGCCAAAAAGCTCAATTTTGGTCTCATCACTCCAAATTACTTTGTGCCAGAAGGTTTGAGGCTTCTCTCTGTGCTGTTTTGGCGTATTGTAAGTGGGATACTTTGTGACATTTTTGTAGCAATGGCTTTCTTCTGGCGACTCGACCATGTAGCCCATCTTTCTTCAAGTGCCTCCTTATTATGCATCTTGAAACAGCCACACCACATGTTTTCAGAGAGTCCTGTAATTCACCTGAAGTTATTGGTGGGTTTTTCTTTGCATCCTGAACAATTTTCCTGGCAGTTGTGGCTGAAATTTTAGTTGGTCTACCTGACCATGGTTTGTTTGTAAACAAGCTGAAGGGGATCCTGTGTGACAATGTTGACCAAATATGGTCATGACCATATCTGGTCAATTAGGTCACTGAGAAAACCTGCCAGCTTGTTTACATACAGAAGCCGGCCAACGATCTGTCATTTGCGATAGGAATAGCGGTGGATAAACATGCAGTTTCACAAGATGAATAGCTGTGCCAATGTCTTAAGCCGCGTACACATGGGCGGATTGTATGGCCTACTTAGTCCGCCGAAACACATTTCAGGATTTCACATTTCTCGTGTGTGGGCTTCAGCTGACTTTTTCAGCGTGCAGTCTGGCGGACTAAGTATTTCGGAATTTCCGTAATATTGTCCGTCATACTTTGGTTTCAGCGGACAATCCGCTCGTGAGTAGGCTAGTTCGACGGACTAAGAATGGCACATGCTCAGAAAGGATTTACACGGCGGAAGGTTGCATTGCTGTGTATTGGACTTCCTATTTCTAGTCCCGTCGTACGTGCTGTACACGTCATCGCGCAAGCTTTCAACGGACTGTTTGGCTATCCGTGTGTGGTCAAGTCCATTCATTCGAAAGTATGACGGACTGTCCGTCAGATTGTATGACGGACTAAGTAGGCCATACAATCCGCCCGTGTGTACGCGGCCTTATAAAATACACCCCTAAATGTTCTGCTTCTCTACTGTATGTAAACAGACCTAGGCATCTGTCATTTAGCGGCAGTAGCACTATCACCCTAAAATGCCAGAACCCTGGACGGCTTCTGTAAACAAGCTGGAGGGGATTCTATGTGAGATTGTTGACCAAATATGGTCATGACTATATCTGGTCAATGAGTCCACTCAGGATCTCTGCTGGCTTGTTTACATACAGAAGACAGCCAGGGATCTGTCATTTTCAACAGGAATACCGGCAGATAAACATGCAATTTCACATGAATGGCTATGGGAATTTTATATAAATACACCCCTACATGTTATGCTTCTGTATGTAAACAAATCTGGGCATCTGTCAGCATCTGTCATCTAGTGGCAGTAACACTTACACCCTTAAATGACAGATCAACCAGTTTGTGGTTGCAATCAAGTTGGAGGAGATCCTGCATGTCACTGTTGACCAAATAAGGTTATGGCCATATCTGGTCAATGAGGTCAACCAGGATGTCTGCCAGCTTGTTTATATACAAAAGCTGGCCAGGGATCTGTAATTTGTGACAGGAGTAGTGGCGGATACACATGCAGTTTTCCGAGATAAATGGCTGTGTGAATGTCTTAAGAAAACACTTCTGTAGCACCCTCTAGTGTGCCAAAAGTATAGTGCTATGTTTTTGGAAAGAGTAGGGAAATTTACAGGATTGGGTGGCAGCCGAGTCTGGGTTTGATTTGATCTGGGTTGTGAGTGACTCAGACCAGAGCTGGGTGACTTACAGGCAGCATCATCATGACCTCCCACTTCTTTCCAGAATGTTCTAGTGTTTACTGGAAAGGAAGGAGGAGAGGGGAGGGTGGCGCTGTCTGGGGTGTTCTAAGAAGCCCCCACCAATCCCCAACCTGGATCGGCAAGGGAAAGGCCTCCTTAAGTCCCCTTTCACACCACACCGCCCTTTGCATCGGCGGTAAAACGCCGCTATTTTTAGCGGCGTTTTACCGCCGGATTTGCGGCGCATTTCGGCCGCTAGCGGGGCGCTTTTACCCCCCGCTAGCGGCCGCGAAAGGGTTAAAGCCGCCGGTAATACGCTGCAATAGCGGCGTTTTGATGGCGGCATTACAGCACTGCCCCATTGATTTCAATGGGGAGCAGCGGTGGAGGAGCAGTAAACACAGTACAAAGACAATTGTATCTTGCCTACAGCCAAGCATGGTGGTGGGAGTGCCATGGTCTGGGGCTGCATGAGTGCTGCTGGCAATGGGGAGCTACAGTTCATTGAGGGAACCATGAATGCCAACATGTACTGTGACATACTGAAGCAGAGCATGATCCCCTCCCTTCAGAGACTGGGCCGCAGGGCAGTATTCCAACATGATAACGACCCCAAACACACCTCCAAGACAACCACTACCTTGCTAAAGAAGCTGAGGGTAATGGTGATGGACTGGCCAAGCATGTATCCAGACCTAAACCCTATTGAGAATCTGCGGCACATCCTCAAACGGAAGGTGGAGGAGAGCAAGATCTCCAACATCCACCAGCTCCGTGATGTTGTCATGGAGGAGTGGAAAAGGACTCAAGTGGCAACCTGCGAAGCTCTGGTGAACTCCATGCCCAAGAGGGTTAAGGTAGTGCTGGAAAATAATGGTGACCACACCAAATATTAACACTTTGGGCCCAGGGTGGACATTTTCACTTAAGGGTGTACTCACTTTTGTTGCCAGCGGTTTAGACATTAATGGCTGTGTTTTGAGAAGCCACTCGTCCATCCAGGCAGAGGTTGTGGTCGCTGTTGGGAAAGCGGTGAGATCTTTTAATTTACACTTCCCGAATCGGGAGGCTAGTACATAGAAATACACCCGCCAGTACCCCGATACACATTTACCTGCCAGCATTGATGCTCTTGAGCCTATACTGACTGCCGTGGAATTCCAGCCCCGCTATAGGAACTTCCTAATCGCATATCCTTCATTTACACTGTCATATACACCAATTTGCCCTGGCTTTCGTATCTTAACTCACTAATAGTGACCACTATTCACTTGTCTTATACATGGGGGGTGTATGGTTGTGTGTGGTGCCCATCTGAGTATAAAGACAACGTTGTCTTATTTTAATGGTCTGTTGGTGGTATTTTCTAAATACGTTTATTTTTTTGATTAATATTTAAGTGAATTTGCATAATAAAATTTCATATTTTTTGCTAAATTGCCTGATCCTCCGTGAAGAATTGCTTTTTGGAACTGTTCTTTCAGTTCCTATATTTTTTTTCTTATATGCCTAGGATCATACTAAGCTTAATTTTTCCAAGGTGTGAGTATTTAGCTAATTTCAAGCGGCTGCTGATATACAGCTGCAAAAAAAAATATGTGAACCCTTTTGGAATGATATGGATAAATTGGTCATAAAATGTGATCTGATCTTCATCTAAGTCCCAACAATAGACAATTACAGTCTGCTTAAACTAATAACACACAAATAATTAAACGTTACCATGTTTTTATTGAACACACCATGTAAACATTCACAGTGCAGATGGAAAAAGTATGTGGAGCCCTAGACTAATGAGATCTCCGAGAGCTAATTGGAGTGAGGTGTCAGCCAACTGGAGTCCAATCAATGAGATGAGATTGGAGGTGTTGGTTACAGCTGCCCCGCCCTATAAAAAACACACACCAGTTCTGGGTTTGCTTTTCACAAGGAGCATTGCCTGATGTGAATGATGCCTCACACAAAAGAGCTCTCAGAAGACCTACGAATAAGAATTGTTGACTTGCATAAAGCTGGAAAGGGTTATAAAAGTATCTCCAAAAGCCTTGCTGTTCATCAGTCCACGGTAAGACAAATAGTCTATAAATGGAGAAAGTTCAGCACTGCTGCTACTCTCCCTAGGAGTGGGCGTCCTGTAAAGATGACTACAAGAGCACAGTGCAGACTGTCCATTGAGGTGAAGAAGAATCCTAGAGTATCAACTAAAGACTTAAAAAAGTCTCTGACATATGCTAACATCCCTGTTAGCGAATCTACGATACATAGATTTGATACATGATTTCATGGGAGGATACCACAGAGGAAGCCACTGCTGTCCAATAAAAACATTGCTACATGTTTACAGTTTGCACAAGAGCACCTGGATGTTCCACAGCAGTTCTGGCAAAATATGCTGTGGACAGATGAAACCAAAGTTGAGTTGTTTGGAAGAAACACACAACACTATGCATGGAGAAAAAGAGGCACCAACATCAAAACTGTGAAGTATGGTGGTGGAGGCATCATGGTTTGGGGCTGCTTTGCTGCGTCGGGGCCTGGACGGATTGCTATCATCGAAGGAAAAATGAATTCCCAAGTTTATCAAGACATTTTGCAAGGGAACTTAAGGCCATCTGTCCACCAGCTGAAGCTCAACAGAAGATGGATGTTGCAGCAAGACAACGACCCAAAGCATAGAAGTAAATCAACAACAGAATGGCTTAAGCAGAAGAAAATACGCCTTCTGGAGCGGCCCAGTCAGAGTCCTGACCTCAACCTGATTGAGATGCTGTGGCATGACCTCAATAAAGCGATTCACACCAGACATCCCAAGAATATTGCTGAACTCAAACAGTTCTGTAAAGAGGAATGGTCAAGAATGACTCCTGACCGCTGTGCACGTCTGATCTGCAACTACAGGAAACGTTTGGTTGGAGTTATTACTTCCCAAAGGAGGTTCAACCAGTTATTAAATCCAAGGGTTCACATACTTTTTCCACCTGTACTGTGAATGTTTACATGGTGTGTTCAATAAAAACATGGTATCATTTAATTCTTTGTGTGTTATTAGTTTAACCACTTCAATACCGGGCACTTAAACACCTTCCTGCCCAGACCAATTTTGAGCTTTCAGCGCTGTCACACTTTGAATGACAATTGTTCG
The DNA here is from genome assembly GCF_037356315.1 of Lithobates pipiens. Taxonomy (NCBI): domain Eukaryota; kingdom Metazoa; phylum Chordata; class Amphibia; order Anura; family Ranidae; genus Lithobates; species Lithobates pipiens. The sequence continues at coordinate 602,575,121 of NW_027507758.1, forward strand.
GTCATGCTACACTGTACCCAAATTATTTTTTTCCCACAAATAGAGCTTTCTTTTGGTGGTATTTGATCACCTCTACGGTTTTTATTTTTTGCTAAACAAATAAAAAAAGACAGAAAAATAAAAAAATAAATTTTTTTTTTGTTTCAATTTCAAAACTTTGTAAATAAGTAAGTTTTCTCCTTCACTGATGGGCACTGATGGGCACCGATGAGGTGGCACCAATGAAGTGGCACTGATGAGGTCGCATTGATGGGCACTGATATGTGGCACTGATAGGCAGGACTGATGGGCACCGATGAGGTGGCACCATTGAAGTGGCACTGATGAGGTGGCATTGATGGGCACTGATATGTGGCACTGATAGGCGGCACTGATGGGCACTGATAGGTGGCACTGATGGGCGTCACGGATGGGCACTGATAGGTGGCACAAATTGGCACTGATAGCTGGCATGGATTGGCATGGATAGGTGGCATGGATGGGCATGGATAGGCGGCACAGGTGGGCATGGAAGGGGCACTGATAGGCAGCACAGATGGGCACTGATAGGTGGCATGGATGGGCACTCATAGGTGGCACTGATGGGTGACAGGGATGGGCACTGATAGGTGGCACAAATTGGCACTGATAGCTGGCATGGATTGGCATGGATAGGTGGCATGGATAGTTGGCACAGATGGGCATGGATAAGCGGCACAGATGGGCATGGATGGGCACTGATAGGTGGCACAGATGGGCACTGATAGGCGGCATTGTATTGTATTATATTGTACTGATGGATGCCAATCAGTGCCAAACAATAATGCATGCCAATCAGTGATGCCCATTGTGGGCACTGATTGGCATCCATTGTGGGCACTGATTGGCATCCATTGTGGGCACTGACTGGCATCCCTGGTGGTCTAGGGTGGCTTACCTGGTGCTGGGCATCCCTGGTGGTCTGGTGGCATCCCTGGTGGTCCAGTGTGGGCATTCTTGAGGGGGCTGCGCTGATAATCGATTAGCACAGACCCCCCCCCCCCCATCAGAGGAGCACCGATCGGCGGCTCTTCCTATTTACACTGTGATCAGCCGTGATTGGACATGGCTGATCACGTGGTAAAGAGTCTCCATCAGAGACTCTTTACCGAGATCGTAGTTGCAGTGTGTCAGACTGACAACCAGCAACACCGATCGCAGCGAAGCGCGCCCCCGTGGGCACGCAGCGGCTTAATATCCTGATCATATCATATGACGTCCGGTCAGGATATTAAAACCACTTTGCCGCCGTCATTTTGTTATATGGCGGGCGGCAAGTGGTTAAGCAGACTGTGATTGTCTATTGTTGTGACTTGGATGAAGATCAGATCACATTTTTTTTTGTGCAGAAATCCACATCATTCCAAGAGGGTTCACATACTTTTTTCTTTTTTTTTTTGCAACTGTATTAAGCTATTTGCTTAGGAATTGGATTTGCATAGGTAGAGACTTTGAGTCATTTTTACCAAACCTTTTGTTTCCAGCAAATGTACACTGTTATACAAGCTGCACACTCACTACTTTACATTGTGGCAAAGTGTCATTTCTTCAGTGTTGTCACATGAAAAGATAGAAGAAAATATTTACAAAAATGTGAGGGGTGTACTTTCTTTTGTGAGAGACTGTAAATCAAAACGCCCGCAATAATAAAAGGAACAATGGGCAATATTTGTGGTGCGTACACACACGGCATACTTCTGATTCCGCTATTACCGACTCTTGCATAATTGCAAACACTTGGCCCGGGAAATAAGTAACGCGTTTTGTTCTGTTGTTGTGGCGTTGGTGTAAATATAGCTCGACTAATTCAATCCACATCTCCGCTTTGCAGAAAGGGCGCAGACCGTGGTTCCATGGCTCCCTCTGGAGACCATTTCCTGCATTACACAAGTGGAAAAGACGGAACGCTCTCCTTGGCGCTGGCGCTGGTCAACGTGGTTCTGGTGTCAGGCGCCATTCTCCTGTACTGCTCAATCTGTAAAAGGTAGGTTCAAAAAGAACTTTAAACAATGGGCCGAACGAATTCTTTTAAAGCTGAATTTCATGCAAACGGTTAAATACACAAATATAAAAAAATAAAAATGAAAAAAATACACCTACACTATATTGTCAAAAGTATTGGGACGCCTGCCTTTACACGCACGTAAACTTTAATGACATCACAGTCTAATGCCCTGTGCACACGGTCGGACTTTCCAGCGGAAAATGTGCGATCGGATCGTGTTGTCGGAAAATCCGATCGCGTCTGTGGGCTCCATCTGACTTTTTCCATCGTTTGAGTTTGAGATCTGGATCTAAATTTTTCCACACACATTTCCCCTCCTGGAAAAAATCTCACCCCACTGCCCCCCAAATTCCCCCCCTCCAAGCACAAGTCCTCTCTCCCAAGCCTAATCCCCTCCCCCAGAGCAAATCCTGTTACTCTTTTTCCAGCACAAATACCCCCGTCTTGCCCAAATACCCCCCAAATCACCCCTCCTAGCACATCCCCCAAATTTCCTCTACTAGAATGAATCTTATTTCCACTGCCCCCAAATTGCCCCTCTTAGCACGAGTCCCCCCCCCATCTCCCTCAGCACAAATCCCTCTCAATCCCCCCCACTAGCATACATTCTGCCCCCACCATCCTCCAACTCTGTACAAATTCCCCCTCCTAGCACATCCTCCCTCAAATTTCCCCTCCTAGAACAAGTTGTATCCCCTGTTCCCCCCAAAATTCCCCTCCTAGTACGAATTCCCTCTTCCAACACAAAACCCCCTAATCCCCCCTCTCTGAACAAATCTGCCCAGCCCCCCCCCCCAAAATCGCCCCTCCTATCACATTCCCTCCCTCACCCCCCCCCTCTGCGAAAATTCCCCCTCCCCAAAGGAATCACCCCTCCTGTCACATGCCCTCCCTCACCACTCCTCTCTGCGCAAATTCCCCCTCCCAAAAGAATCATCCCTCCTATCACATTCCCTCCCTCACTCCCCCTCTCTGCACAAATTCCCCCTCCCCAAAAAATCACCCCTCCTATCACATTCCCCCCAAATTTCCCCTCCTAGAAAAAAATAGTATGCCCACCGCCACTCAAATTCCCCCCCTTGCACAAGTTCACTACCCCTCTGAATCCCCCTTTGAGCACAAATCACCCCGTATCCTCTTCCTGTACAAATCAACCCCCCCACCCCCCTCCTAGCAGAAATCCTTCCCCTCATCCCCCCTCCCTGCACAAATCCCACAAAAATCACCCCTCCTAGCACATCCTCCCAAATGTCCCCTCCTAGAACAAATCTTACCCCCACTGCCCTCAAATTCCTCCTCCTAGCACAAATCCCCTCCCCCTTGAATCCGCCTGAGCACAAATCACCCCTTCTCCTCTTCAAGCACAAATCACCCTCGACCCCCCTTCTTAGCACAAATCCTTCCCATTCCCACGCCCTACACAAATCCCACAAAAATCACCCCTCCTAGCACATCCTCCCAAATTTCCTCCTACTAGCACAAATTTCCTCCCCCCACTGAACCACCTTGAGTACAAATCACCCTTTCTCCTCTTCCTGTACAAATCACCCCCCCATCCCCCTCCTAGCACAAATCCTTCCCCTCATCCCCCCTCCCTACAAAAATGCCACACAAATCTCCCCTCCCAGCAGATCCTCCCCAAGTTTCCCCTCCTAAAACAAACCTTGCCCCCTACTGCCACCAAATTCCTCCTCCTAGCTCAAATTCCCTCCCCCTTGAATCCCCCCCCCCAGCACAAATCACCCCTTCTCTTCAAGCACAAATCACTCTCAACCCCCCTTCCCAGCACCCCTCCTAGCACATACCCCCCCCCCCCCTCCAAATTTTCTTTCCTAGAACAAATCTTACCCTCACTGTCCCCAAATTCCTCCTCCTAGCACAAATCCCCTCCCCTTCAAATCCCCCAGAGCACAAATCACCCCTTCACGCACAGATAACCAGGAACCCCCTTCCTAGCACAAATCCTTCCCCCCATCTCCCTTCCCTACACAAATCCCACTCATATCACCCCTCCTAGCACATTCCCCCAAATGTTCCCTCCTAGAACAAATCTTTTCCCTGACATCCCCCAAATTCCTCCTTCTAGCACAAATAACCCCTTCCCCTCTTCCTGCACAAATCACCCTGCCCCCCATTACCCTCCTAGCACAAATATTTCCCCTCTTACCCCCTCCCTGTACAAATTCCACACATCCTCCCAAATTTTCCCTCCTAGAATGAATCCCCCCCGACGTCCCCTTAATTCCTCCTCAAATCAGCCCCAAATCACACCTCCCAGTACATCCCTCCTCAAACCCCCCGTTATTACTCATTTCAGCATGTAGCAGAAGGAACTCCTGGTGGTGCCCCCCCCCCTCACATAATACCAGCGCCCTGGGCAGCCGACCCTCCTGCCCCCCCCCCCCCCCCCTGTTATCTCAGCCCTGATCCCTTGCAAGGTACATTGGGGTGGCCCTAAAAGTTAGAATGATAAAGTTGATACTTGGGGGAGAATTTTTCCATTTTTTTTGGTAGCAGTTACTGTTTCCTAGCAATAAATACAAATTCATATCTTTTGTTGTATCTAGTCTGGTTCCAATTTATGAGCAGATAAATCACGCAGAGTAGCGGCAGATTGTCAGTTTGGATCTGCCCCACCTCTGAGCGGGGATCAGATGTCTTATTAATGACTATCGTTTTATGGTTTGACTCTGAGATATTGCCTTGTTGCCGGTATTTCCTTTCGACGTTTTGCAAAGGTTCTGCGATTCCTCTCGGAAAGTAACCTTTGTGATTGCAGGACGCGCACGGTAATCAGTTCCACCAGTTGGATGGCCTCGCGGAACGCGTACAGCTGTTAACATCTGTCAGGACAAAGCAGCCAAATTTCCGCAAGACGATTCGATATACTAGAGCTACAATGACAGGGCAGGAAGGTAACGCGGTGGAGAGGAAGTCTTCGAATTTCCTCCACATTCACCAAAAACACCGAGCCTTGGATCAAAGCTTGGGAACTAACGTGTGTTAGAGTTTGGCCAGCTGCCAGAGAAGCGGGGTCTGATTTCTATTTTCTGAATTGCATGTGTGTGTGTGTGTTAGCAGGTTCATGGTCGGCGCTAATTCAATCCAGGATCTGAACCAAAAACCCACCATATCTGAACACAAGAGTGGAACTCCAACCTTCCGTGCAGGCTCTTCTTCTCATGGACTGAAATGGCTTAGCCCACGTACACACGGTCGGAGATTTCGCCAACCAAATCCGTCAGATTTTGTCCGTCAGATTTAGTCCGACGGATTGTGTCCGAAACTGTTGCATACACACGGTCGGGCCAAGTTGGCGAAAAATCCGATCTTTCAGAACGTGATGACGTAATTTCGTTACGATGGGACTACATTCAGGCTAGTAGCCAATAGCTTTGATGTAGGAATTTGATCTGAGCATGCGTGGCACTTGGTCCGATGAAAATGCTCTACACATGATCGGATTAGGTCCGTCCGGCCCAGTTGGTCGGGAAATCTTTCCAACATGTTGGAAAATTGGGTCGGACAGAGATTCGGACGGAATCAGTCCGATGCATACCACACACAGTCGGATTATCTGACGACATGGTCCGATAAGACTCATTCCAACAGATTCTCCGACCGTGTGTAAAAGGGCATACTCTTACTTTTTGGCACATTACCTCCCGTGCAGGCTCTTCTCATGGACTGAAATTACTTATCCCACGTACACACGACCGGACTAGGTCTGGCGGTCTTTTGGCAGAGTTCAGAGGGACTTTCCAAATGAACGTACTTGGCCACACACAATCACACCAAAGTCCAACGGATTCGAATGTGATGATGTACGACTGGACTAGAATAAGGAAGTTCATAGCCAGTAGCCAATAGCTGCCCTAGCGCCGGTTTTTGTCCGTCGGACTAGCGTACACACGAACGGATTTCTCGGTCCGGCGGAGTTCCGGTGGGAAAATTTAAAACATGTTCTATTTCTAAAGTCCGCTGGATTTTTGGCAAGCAAAGGTCCCGATGGAGCCCACACACGATCGAATTGTCCGAATCGGACTCGTTCTGTCGGACCTTTGCTGTCAAAAAGTCTGGTCGTGTGGCACATGGCATTACTCTTATTTTATGGCACACTACCTCCCGTGCCGGCTCTTCTTCTCATAGACTGAAATGGCTTACTCTTACGTTACGGCACACTACCTCCCGTGCAGGGTCTTCTTCTCATGGACTGAAATGGCTTACTCTTATTTGATGGCACACTACTTCCCATGCCGGCTCTTCTCATGGACTAAAATGGCTTACTCTTATTTTATGGCACACTACCTCCCGTGCAGGCTCTTCTTCTCATGGACTGAAATGGCTTACTTTTATTTCATGGCACATTACCTCCCGTGCCGGCTCTTCTCATGGACTGAAATGGCTTACTCTTATTTTATGGCACATTACCTCCCGTGCCGGCTCTTCTCATGGACTGAAATGGCTTACTCTTATTTTATGGCACATTACCTCCCGTGTCGGCTCTTCTCATGGACTGAAATGGCTTACTCTTATTTTATGGCACACTACCTCCCGTGCAGGCTCTTCTTCTCATGGACTGAAATGGCTTACTCTTATTTTATGGCACATTACCTCCCGTGCCGACTCTTCTTCTCATGGACTGAAATGGCTTACTCTTACGTTATGGCACACTACCTCCCATGCAAGGTCTTCTTCTCATGGACTGAAATGGCTTACTCTTATTTTATGGCACACTACCTCCCATGCAGGCTCTTCTTCTCATGGACTGAAATGGCTTACTATTACGTTATGGCACACTACCTCCCAGGCGGGCTCTTCTTCTTACGGACTGAAATGGCTTACTCTTATTTTATGGCACACTACCTCCCGTGCCGGCTCTTCTTCTCATGGACTGAAATGGCTTACTCTTATTTTATGGCACACTACCTCCCGTGCCGGGTCTTCTTCTCATGGACTGAAATGGCTTACTCTTATTTTATGGTACACTACCTCCCGTGCAGGGTCTTCTTCTCATGGACTGAAATGGCTTACTCTTATGTTATGGCACACTACCTCCCGTGCCGGCTCTTCTTCTCATGGACTGAAATGGCTTACTCTTATGTTATGGCACACTACCTCCCGTGCCGGCTCTTCTTCTCATGGACTGAAATGGCTTACTCTTATTTTATGGCACACTACCTCCCGTGCCAGGTCTTCTTCTCATGGACTGAAATGGCTTACTCTTATTTTATGGTACACTACCTCCCGTGCAGGGTCTTCTTCTCATGGACTGAAATGGCTTACTCTTATGTTATGGCACACTACCTCCCGTGCCGGCTCTTCTTCTCATGGACTGAAATGGCTTACTCTTATGTTATGGCACACTACCTCCCGTGCAGGGTCTTCTTCTCATGGACTGAAATGGCTTACTCTTTTTTTATGGCACACTACCTCCCGTGCCGGCTCTTCTCATGGACTGAAATGGCTTACTCTTATTTTATGGCACACTACCTCCCGTGCAGGCTCTTCTTCTCATGGACTGAAATGGCTTACTCTTATTTTACTACACACTGTGAGCTTCTCTCAAAACTCATTAGAAGCTACAGCAAGCCCAATAAAGCCCACCTCGTTTCCTGGCTGGAGGACATCTGGCATCATCATCATCAATTATAGAAGCTCATGGCCTTTTGGCTTAGTTCGCCCTCTCTCATGGGATCTCCCTTCGGGGGAGTCCCACCAAATACTTGGCTGGGTCTGTTTTTCGGCAGACCCTCCAGAGAAAGGGGGTCCATCTGGTTTCGACCAGCCAGTCCCAACTGAAGTATCTCAGTCCCCATCTGTAGTCCTGCCTAAAGCCCTGGGGGATCAGGGTAAGGTCCTTCCTGTGGAGGACCATTGTAACACCCATTGCACGTTTTGTGTCACCTTTTTATGTGTGTGCACCTTTTTGTGGCACCGGGTGGACTTTTTGGGTGTGTTTTCACACGCCATGGGGTTAAAAAAGAAAGAAAATCCATTATAGAAGCTCAACGTCACATGTGGGTGTTACCTAGGGAGGTCTGCCTAGGAAGGACCACTCCTCCATAGTTCCCAACTGTCCCTGATTTTCGAGGGACTGTCCCTGATTTGGAGCAGTGTTCCTCTGTCCCTCATTCCTCCTCATTTGTCCCTCATTTTGGTCTGATCTATATAGTTGCATATAAAATGCACTTTTTATGTTTCAAAAAGTGTTTCCCAGTGCTAAACCTTTCATCTGATTTCTAAATTGTTGGATTTGTAAATTTTAAAAGCTAATATTAATGAATAGTAGTGGTAAAAAAATCCCTTGTTTTTTGGGGGGTAATTCTCCTTTAAGAGGGTGTGGCAGGGGGGGGCGTGCCCTATACCTACATACGTTTGCTAGTAGGTGTCCCTCATTCCCATCTCAAAATGTTGGGAGGTATGCACACAACCATTAAGGAATTTTGCTACTTGCATAACCCCTCCCACTGCTTGTATCAAGACTGAGGGCTCTGGTGAAGCGTACTGAGGCAGGCCCATATACGGCCCCCCTGGACATCCCCTCTCACCAAGCACAATTTGCCTACATTGGAAAGAACAGTGATGGCGAACCTTGGTACCCCAGATGTTTTGGAACTACATTTCCCATGATGCTCATCAACACTGCAGAGTGCATGAGCATCATGGGAAATGTAGTTCTAAAACACCTGGGGTGCCAAGGTTCGCCATTCGATAGCATAGAAAAACACAAAGACCCAGTGATGAAATCGCTGGGTATTAAATAAGGTATACAGGCCCCTCATATCAGCCATGATCTGCCTGCATTGCATAGAGAATCACAGAGATGCACTGATGACATCACTGGGTACACAATAAGGCAGTGGCGGCCCCCCGTGCAATAAAGGTGCATGGGCGCCACCCCTACTCTCCTGCCACACCCCTCTAGCACCACTAGATAGCTGCATGCAATGCATGCATCTATCTATGGTTGCCGCTGCCACCCCCTATTCAGGTGCCCGGCCCCCTTTCAGACAACGGCATCTGAATTAAAGTGGCAGGGGGAGGGGGGTTGTAGCACCTGATTAAAGCCATAGGCTTTAGTGAGCATCAAAAAAGGTGACCAGCATGGCGCTCGCAGGTCACTCAGCTGTGTTAGAAAGCAGTCTCTGATCATTCTTGGCTTCAAAGTTTTGACATCATCGGTAGCTCATCCTACGGTTCCCAATCGTCATCATGTGACCATGAGCGGTCAGTAACAGCTTGGTCACAGTCCCGAGGGTGGCGATGGCTCTGAACTACACACCCACGCATAAGGCTTAAAATGTGTATAGCAGCTGGAAATCCTTTTAAAACTTTTCACAATTTGAATAATGTTCATTTTTTTCAGTGTTGTGTTAAAAAAGAAACAACCAATAAAAAACGCATAAAATAAAGAAAGAAAGAAAAAAAAAAGCATTTATTTTGTTGATAAATAACCTTGGAAAGCTTGGTACCACTTCATAACTTTAGTGCCATTCTAAACAAGACAAATTATAGAATTAAATGGATACTTTTTTTTTCTTCTGTTACAATATTTTTCCAAAACTATAACTGATTAAAGCAGAAACAAATTGCCCCTAGTTCTACACTGAGAACTGAGCGATCACTGATTGCTCAGTTGTTTGTCTTCACTGAGCAGCGAGTGTCACCGTTTTCTGCGCTGCCCCTCCAGTGCTCACTGGAGCTCTGGGATGTGGAGGATCCGGGATGGCTCAGGCTCTTAGCGGTGCACTGAGAGGCTGAGTCTTCTGTAGGTCAAGCATCCGGGTGGATCCCGACATTATTGTCGAGATCCCTGCAGAGCCTGGACCGACTCTGTGACATCAGCGGACTTTAGCTGGGCTTTAGGCCACAGGTGAGCACAACTAAATGCCCTCCTGTGACCCACAGAAGAAGTATGGCCAACGGTGTTTTAGCCATACTTCTCCTTTAAGTAATGCCAAGTTTATTGCTGAATAATCAAGCCCATAACAGGAATGTAGAAATTGTTCTGCTCCATGGGGGGGCATACAGTGGGGAGAGCTGAACTGGTTAAAATAGGAAATATACGCTTCCGACTAATATCTGATCTCTAGGGGCCGGTCCCCCGCCTCTTCTATTGTCCAGCCTGTCTATATGCTGAATTCTCAGAGAAAACATTTTTTCAGGGTCAGGAAATTGGATCCATCTGGTGCATATTAGTGCTGAAGATCTGCCAGGTTTGATACATTGCTCTGCAAGGCTTCTGTGCACTAAGTGATGAAAGCAAGATGACTTCTCTGCATTGAACCCCTAAACTCGGAGATCTCCTATTGGCCCCATGACCTCGTCAATGTGCCATAGGGTATTATTGAGCGAGCAACGGCCAAGGAGATCCTTCCATGTTCATTGTTCATGTTTGTGTGCAAAACAATTTGCCTGTTTGTATTTGTACCACATGGCCTTGACATGTCCATACCGCCTATAAAACTTTTACGCAAACTTTTTAAAGTTTGTTTCCAAGATAAAGCAGCCAAAGTTAACAAGGTGAAAATGAAGAGTTCCTTTGAAGATAAAATAACTAAACCAGCTTTTACGGCAATATTTACGTCAATCCCGAGACTCCCCTAGCCTGCATCTCCAAAGTTGTCCCATAGGTCTCACCCATGGTATTAAGAACCCCCTCCCAGTAGCGGTACAGCTTTGGGCATCTCCATACCATATGGATGAGATCTCTAGTCTCCTGGCATCTGGGGCATTTAGCACCTGATCGTCTGCCATACATGAACAGCCCCTTAGGGGTGTAATAGGCTCTGTGTATCAGCATCAGGTGAGATATTTTCTGTGAAGGCGAGACAGAAATCATCGGTCCCATCTCCACAATCCTCCGCCACTGCTCCTGTGATATTTCCCCTATGTACTTTCTTTCTGCTGGCATCATTCAACCAACTTCCTCCCCAATTGTCCCGGATCGCGCCCCCAACTTCTGACTGGACAGTAAAAGGAGAAGCAGCACAGAGATGAGCTTATTGCTCTGCCACTCTGATCTCTCCTTCTATCAACTTTTGCTTCAAATTTGATTGTCAGAGATTCCTCCCGCCCTCCCCATCAGTACTTTTTTTCTGCCAGCATCATTTATCCTTATTCCAAGCCAAGGCTGTCCAGGACTTGCTCCCAATCCCAGTCAAAGTCAACAAAGGTAAAAATGAAGAGCCCACCAACCAACCAACTTCCTCTCAGCCCCAACTGTCCCGGATCAGCCCCCAACCTGTGGCTGGACAGTGAAAAAAGAAGCAGAACAGAGATGAGCTCATTCCCCCCGCCCTCCCCATCAGTACTTTTTTTTCTGCCTGCATCATTTAACCTTATTCTGAGCCCAGGTTGTCCTGGACATGTCCCTTACCCCAGCCAATGATAACAACGTAAAAATGAAGAGCACTTTTCAGGATAGAACAACAAAGCTGGCTTTTGCTGCAATATTTAAATGAATCCAGAGATTTCTCCCTGCAGTCATTTTTTTCTGCCAGCATCATTCAACCAACTTCCTCCCAGCCCAAGTCATCCTGGATCAGCCCCCAAACTGTGACTGGACAGTGAAAGGAGAAGCAGCACATAGATGAGATGATTGCTTTGTCACACTGCTCTCTCCTTCTAACAACCTTTGCTGCAATATTTACGTCTACCCAGAGATTTCCCCCTGTAGTACTTTCTTTCTGCTAGCATCATTCAACCAACTTCCTCCCAGCCCAAGTTGCCCCAAATCAGCCCCCAACCTGTGACTGAACAGTGAAAGAAAAAGCAGCACAGAGATGAGCTCATCACCATGTCACTCTGCTCTCTCCTCCTATCAACCTTTGCTGCAAAATTTACTGTAAATCCAGAGATTCCCCCCGGTCTCCCCATTAGTACTTTCTGCCAGCATCATTCAACCAACTTCCTCCCAGCCCAAACTGTCTCGGATCAGCCCCCAACCTGTGATTGGGCAGTGAAAGAAGAAGCAGAACAGTGATGAGGTAATCGCTCTGTCACTCTGCTCTCTCCTTCTATCAGCTTTTGCTGCAATATTTACATCAATCCAGATATTTCCCCCTGTAGTACTTTCTTTCTGCCGGCATCATTCAACCAACTTCCTCCCAGTCCAAGTTGTCCTGAATTAGCCTCCAACCTGTGACTGGACAGTGAAAGGAGAAGCAGCACAGAGATGAGCTCATCACTCTGTCACTCTGCTCTCTCATCCTATCAACCTTTGCTGCAAAATTTACTGTCAATACTGAGATTCCCCTCCCCTCCTTCTTTTTTTTTTTTGCCAGCATCATTCAACCTTACTCTGTATAAGAGTGGACAACCCACTACTTGGGATGTCTGTGTAGCAGAAGCTGTGTTGTCAACTCATCCCAAAAATTAAGCCACTCGTTTGATTTCTGGTAGTTCTCCTCTGCCGGACTGCAGAACACCACCCTTTATCCATAACTCCTCCCTCACCCCATCCTCTTTCCTTATCTGCATAAAATAAGAGGGTTGTCTCATTAGAGAAAGCAACAAGCTCGCTAGATATTCGTTCTCCTTTCCTCTCTGCTGGACTGCAGAAGACCCTCCCTTCATCTCCTTAACCCGCTCTCCCCTTCTCTTCTACACCCCAAAAGAAGGGGGGCGCTCTGTAGTCCAGAAAGGGGAACTCAGGCAGGGTTGACAATGCTCTTAGGATTGCATGCAGCAAATGCAGAGATTTCATCGCATTACAGAAAGTTATGAGTTGACTCAAATTCTAGCAGTTCTCCTCTGCTTGACTTCCGAACACCCCTTCTTCATTTCCATAACCCCACTCTCTCCTCATCTCCGTAACCCTCCCCTCCTCTCATCTGTATGTAGCACCCTGGTTCTAAATAGGGCTGCTAATAAATCTAGTTGGTAACTAGCCTGGCTAATTGGTAGGTTGATCCACTGATTCCTGTCCTAAGTCGGCTTTTGGGGCAGTCTCTCTCTTCTGTCAATAGGTGGCACTGTTGCTTTTGACATTAGAATGATGGATTACCATAAATTCAGGTAATGGGCAACTAGGTTGTCTCAGCCAATTAGCAGGAGTTTCTTAAACGGCTGTGTACGCTGGGATAGTCTATTTATTTGGGAGGAGTCAGGTGATAGAGATTCTTCCTGCCCGAGGCTGCGGCCTGGGTGGGTGTGTGTTGAGAAGCTCCTGGTTGCTAGGCCTGAAACCTGAGGCCTATCCAGGAGGCATGCTGGCTGCTAGGTCCACTTAAGGCCTACTCAGCAGTTTCAAGGTTCCGCAGAGGAGGAGCAGCCAAGGTTAAGCCCGAAGCCTGGGGCGGAACCGCATGTGTTAGAAGCTCGACCTGAAGGGAGCTTTTTCGTTGTCGGAAGTAAAGGAGAAGCAGTTGCTACAAAGGGACGACCACTCCTGTTACCGGAGGCAAGTTTGGAAAGGATGAAGTTCTGAAAGAGCACCAGAGCAGACGCTTCAGTAGACGGGGACGGTGACGTCAGTGGGAAAGCGTCAGTAGATACTCATCCAGGAAGGCAACAGGTAGCTGTGAGTAAAGCTTAAAGGAGTACAGCGGGTAGCTGTAAGTAAAGCTTGAAGATAGAGTAAAGCAGTTAGCTGTGGGTGAAGCTTGGGGAATCCAGCGGGTGACTGAGAGTCCAAGAAGTCTAATGAGAGATGGCGAGTTGAGCTTAATGATCTACAGTGGGTTACCGTGAGTTAAACTGGAAGATCTACAGTAGTAGAGAAGTTGTTGCTATAGGAGACAGCGGTTGCTATAAGATACAGATTGCTGCATTCAAATTAAAGACCCTCGTTCTGTATTGCTGTCTGCCTGATTCTATTTTTGTCTGAGGGGTTTGCCTTAATTGCTATTGCTTTTGCCTAAGGGTGTCCTGTGCCCTAAACCCTTTCCCCTCAACGTTCCTGTTAAGAGAAATAAAACTGTCTTTTGTTCATTTCTAAAAAAGTGACTGGCGCCCCAAACTTTTCACCATGCACTACACCCACTATGCCTAGTATCCTGCACCCTGAGGAGGAATGTCAGTTCTCCCTAGCTCTGGGGGGTCATCATCAGGCCCCAGGACACTTTTAACCCTACCTATGATCCACATTTCATCCGCCCTTTTTCCAGGTGGACACACCCAAGTCAGGCCCACTTCATAGGGTGACCCTGCCCATAACCTGCCTCTAAATAGGAGGGGACTGCTAGTCACACCCACTTGATGGGTTGGTCCCAGCCAGTCCCCACCTCTAAACATGTACATCTATAAGCACAGCCTTTATACCAGCAAATATTGCCTTCTTAGTCAGGACATGGCATTGAAGGAATAAATCCAGAACAGTCGGCATCTGTGTCTTAGATGGAGCAGAACTAAAGACTAAACATACTTACTTCTACTCCAATTGTCTGATGCTTTTGCCGGTGTCCTATCATATAAGGTCCCCACCGGATAGTGTCCGCTATGTACTGCGCATGCGCAGTACACAGCAACACAGATTCCGAAAATAGCCAAGGATGAACGGCACCTGCTCTGTGAGTCCAGGTTCTATCCCCACCATCCAAGTGGACATAGAGTAGGAATATAAAAGAGCCGAGCGCAGCAAGGCCGAGCCCGAAGCGTGGTGAGCGAAGCTTGGATGGTGGGGCTACCACCTCCACTCACGGCGCAGGCGCCGTTCAGCTTTGGAGATTTTCCGAAGCTACTTCTGCCCCGTACTGCGCATGCGCAGTACGGGGCGGACACTATACGATGGCAGGACATTATCTGCCAGAACACCGGCATCTTTTCCCTGGCTTCTTCTGAATGACAGTCCTCGGCTGCCTTGATTGGCTGGCATGGGATGATGTCACTCCCACACGCCCATGCAGTTCATTCATCCTAGCGCACTGGCATTGTGCCGTAAATGTAAGCCCTGCTTTGCATACTGAAAAGGATTGCAAACAGGCAGGTAGGTTTATTTTATATTCTGCCTGGTCTGCCCTACTTTTTTTTGTAGTTTTCCTGTGATGTATTGAACTATATCAGGTTTTTATTATTATTGTGTGGTATGCTGACATCTAGTGGTGGTTTGGAGTAAGGATCAATCGATATTGTTTTTTCAGGGCCGATACCGATTTTTCGGACGCCTTTCAGGCCGATAGCCGATATCAGATGCCGATATTCTGTACATTTAAAGTTTTGAAAAATCAACACAATTTTCTACGCAAATCTGGTATAAACTGGCTGGCACCTTGCTGTGGGTGGCTGGCTGGCACCTGGCTGTGGGTGGCTGGCTGGCACCCTGCTGTGGGTGGCTGGCTGGCACCCTGCTGTGGGTGGCTGGCACCCTGCTATGGGTGGTTGGCTGGCTTGCTGGCACCCTCCTGTGGGAGACTGGCTGGCACCCTGCTGTGGGTGGCTGGCTGGCACTCTGTTGTGGGTTGCTGGCTGGCACCCTGCTGTGGGTGGCTGGCTGGCACCATGCTGTGGGTGGCTGGCACCCTGCTGTGTCTGGCAGGCTAGCACCCTGCTGTGTCTGGCAAGCTGGCTGGCACCCTGCTGTGGGTGGCTAGCTGGCTGGCACCCTGCTGTGGGTGAGTGGCTGGCACCCTCCTGTGGGTGGCTGGCTGACACCCTGCTGTGGGTGGCTGGCTGGCTGACTGGCACCCTGCTGTGGGTGGCTGGCTGGGTGGCACCCTGCTGTGGGTGGGTGGCTGGCACCCTCCTGTGGGTGGCTGACTGGCACCCTGCTGTGGCTGGCTGACTGGCTGGCACCCTGCTGTGGGTGGCTGGCTGGCTGGCTGGCACCCTGCTGTGGGTGGCTGGCTGGCTGGCACCCTCCTGTGGGTGGCTGGCTGGCTGGGTGACACCCTGCTGTGTGTGGGTGGCTGGCACCCTCCTGTGGGTGGCTAACTGGCACCCTGTTGTTGGTGGCTGGCTGGCACCCTGCTGTGGGTGGGTGACTGGCTGGCACCCTGATGTGGGTGGGTGGCTGGCTGGCGTGTCCTCTCTGGTCCAGCCGTTGCGTGGCATGCACTGTCTGAGGTGAGGGAGGCAGCAGCCTTTGCCATATCCGGGTAGAAGAAGCTCAGTGAGTCTGTCAGAACATTTGCAGGCCCAGGGCGTGGAGACGCGTGACACAACATACGTAATGACGTCATATGTGTGTGCTGTGTGCCTCCGCACACTGGGCCTGCTGTGCAAAACCTTCCTGGTTTCTTCTACCTGGGCCAAAGACATAGTGGGCCCTAAAAAGATGGCCGCTGCGGCAGGGAGAGACCAATATCAGAAAGTTTGTGACCAATACTGATTCTTTAAAAAAAGTGAATATTGGCCTCCCTGATAATTGGCCCTACCGATAATCGGTCTCCCCCTAGTTTGGAGCCAGCGCAACCTGTTTACCTATGAGATTTGGTTCCTCCCTCTGCCCCCCCCCCCCCCCCCGGTAAGTCCTAGCTAAACCCGCCCTGTTTCTTTCATGTTCCCTCATTCCGTGTTAGTACTTTGCAGAGACAAGACTCAGAAAAGTCATTGTCTTCTTACGCTGCAGAAGACTGGTAAATCATCTGCTGTACGGCAATTAGCTGAAGTAAAAATGTGTTGGATTCAACTTCTGTGTCTTTTTGAAGACACAGAAGTGTCATCAAGCTGCATTTTTTTCACCCATAAACATACCGGAATGCATGTGAATGCACAGCATATGCATGTAAGTAAACACAACTCAGTAAAAAAAGATTAAAAAATAAAAAAAAGGTACCACCAACGGATTCCAAATACACCACGCATGCAGAACTGCACACTGAACGTGGGGATTGCGATATAAACAAGCCCTTAAAACTCAGAAAGAAAAGCTGACGGTTGGAAACACCCCTGGCAGTTGTCTGGTATAGATGTTAATGGGGGACCCCTCCCCCAAAAAATGAAAATAGATACCAGATCCTTGACCTCACCTCCCAAATAAAAATACTATGTTTGGTGCCCTCCAAATTCCATAACAGACCCAATTTAAGGGGGACTCCGTTCAGAAAACAAGAAAAAAGTGTCTGGTATAGTTAATGGGGGACCCCCCCAAACACAAATAGATAGATCTTTATCCTTGATGGGGGTCTGGTATGGGTGTCGAAGAGGACATCACCTCCCAAATAAAAATACTTTGTTTGGTGCCTTCCAAATTCCATAACAGACCCAATTTAAGGGTGGGCTCCATTCAGAAAACAAGAAAAAGGTGTCTGGTATAGATGTTAATGGGGGACCCCAAAAAAATAGATAGTTCCTTATCCTTGATGGGGGTCTGGTATGGGTGACAAAGAGGACTTCACCTCCCAAATAAAAATACTATGTTTGGTGGTTTGGTGCCCTCCAAATTCCATAACAGACCCAATTTAGGGGGACTCCATTCAGAAATCAAGAAAAAAGTGCCCCCCCCCCCAATTCCATACCAGACCCTTATGTGAGCATGAAGCCTGACCAGGAAAGGACAGGGGCAAGCATGTGCTCACCCCCCTCCTGAATTATATCAGGTTTCATGCCCTCATCAACATGAGGGTACCTTGCCCCGGCTGACAGGTGATTAGGCTGGACGGAGATGTGTCAGTGGTTACCAATGCTGGTGGCCCCCGGGTTTCCTAACAGCCAGAAGCCCAGAGAGCAAGACCTTTACATTTAGCAGCAGTAGTAATGTTGTAGTAAAGGTTTCGCTTCCCATTTAATTCAGCAACTTGCCAAACTTCCAAACCGGGGTTAGGACCGAAGTGGCAGCTCCTTCCTAAACGAGGGCTATACTGTGGGGCAGGACTGTGTCTCAGGACCAGATGGACAGAAATACAAATATGGCAGATTATCCAAAAATGTATTTAATCTATGTATTTAGCTGCCTGTAATTCAGTTATAGAACAAAATAATGAAGGTAAGGTAAGTCATGCCAACCAAGCATGTAAGCCACCAATACCATAATACATGTCTGTGATCTGCAATGGTGTATCGGAGATATGACTTGTTCCCTTCTCTGTTTTTCAGGAGAACTGCAGATATCTCCAACAGTAGAATAAAAAGAGAAAGGCCACATTCTGAGCTGAAAAAGGTGGTAAGTGGCTTAGGTTGATTACATCTTCGTGTTCATGTAGGGTGTTCACAGCCAAGTCCTAAGAACGCTATTTAGCAAAATTCAAGTTTTACTCCACCCAGAACTGATATTTCCATGTTTAGTTGATAATGGAGTGTTTAACCACCTAGTAGTCTTATTTATCTTTGGGATCTCTGAACTGAGTTCCTGGCTTTGCACATCTGGTGTGCCAATTATGAAGGTTTCCCACCATATCTGTGCTGAGCTCCCAGGGCTGTACATCTGCTGTGCCCATTATGAGGGGTGCCCACCATCCGTGCACTGAGTTCCAGGGTCTGTACACCTGCTTTGCCCATTATGAGGGGTTCTCACCATCCCTGTGCTGAGTTCCTGGGTTTGTACACTTACTGTGTCCCTTATGAGGAGTTTCCACCCTCCCTGTGCTGAGTTCCTGGGTCTGTACACCTGCTGAGTCCATTATGAGGGGTTCCCACCATCCCTGTGCTGCGTTTCCAGGTCTGTACACCTGCTGTGCCCATCATGAGGGGTTCCCAGCATTCCTGCACTGAGTCCCCAGGTCTGCAAACTTGTTGTGCTCCTTATCATGGGTTCCCACCATCGCTGTGCTGGGTTCCTTGGTCTGTACACCTGTTGTGCCCATTATAAGGGGTTCCCACTATCTTTGTGTGCGCTCCCAGGTCTGTACACCCGCTGTGCCCATTATGAGTGGTTCCCACCATGCCTGTACTGAGTTCCAGAGTCTGTACTCCTGCTGTGCCCATAACGAGGGGTTCCCACCATCCCAGTGCTGAGTTCCTAGGTTGGTACACCTGTTATGCACATTCTGAGGGCTGTGCCCATTATGAGGGGATCCCACCATCCCTGTGCTGAGTTCCGAGGTTGGTACACCTGTTATGCATGCTCTGAGGGGTTCCCACCATCCCTGTGCTAAGTTCCTGGGTCTGTATACCTGCTGTGCCCATTATGAGGGTTCCCACCGTCCATGTGCTGAGTTCCTGGGTCTGTACAATTGTTGTGCCCATTATGATGGGTTCCCACCATCTATGTGCTGAGCTCCCAGGTTTGTACACATGCTGTGCCCATTAGGAGTGGTCCCCACCATCCCAGTGCTGAGTTTCTGGGTCTGTACACCTGCTGTGCCCAATCATGAGGGGTTCCCACCATCCCTGTACAGAGTTTCAGGATCTGTACACCTGCTTTGTCCATTATGAGGGGTTCTCACCATCCCTGTGCTGAGTTCCTGGGTCTGTACACTGGCTTTGTCACTTATAAGGGGTTTCCACCATCCCTGTGCTGAGTTCCCAGGTCTGTACACCTGCTATGCCCATTATGTGGGGTTCCCACCATCCCTGTGCTGAGTTCCCAGGTCTGTAAACCTGCTGTGCTCATTGTGACAGGTTCCCACCATCCCTGTGCTGGGTTCCTTGGTATGTACACCTACTGTGCCCATTATGGGGGGTTAATTTTGTTTATTGAAAATCTTACAAACAACAACTTATATACAATAAAACCATAATAAATAAATAAAACATATTTACAAAATAATTGAATATGACTATACAAACCAGAAAGAACAAGAACAAAATAAACAGTGCAAAACAAATTGCGCATTACATAATACCTACGGGAGAGCCAGACTAAGGAACATCACCGTCACCATGCATGTAGCCTTTTATCAAAATTGTATTGGATCTGAAAATCTAAGGGAGTGAAAGAAGAATACAAAGAAAGCCGCACACCCCAAGATCAACAGGCAGCCGCTACAGAGCCCTGATATTCCTCCACGCCTTTATCCAGGCCTCCTGCTGCCACCTGTCTTTCTCAAGACCCCGAATCTTCCCAACTTCACCTAGAATGTTCTGCACCACCACTTCCACAGGAAGGATTTTACCCCGTAAGGATACCTGACAACGTGCACTCCACGTGAAATAACGGACTACTAAACTAACTAAAAAAAGTGTTTCCAAATCATAATCCCGACGAGTCTGGAAAGCCCCATACACCCACTCTGCATAACTCATATGGGGGAGGAAGGGTATACTCAGAGCCCTCCCCACCCTCTTGTACACCTCTATATTAAAAGGGCACTGAAGTAGAAAGTGATCCATGGACTCCACCACTCCTCCACACTCCACTCTCGGGCACCCCCGATCACTCATGGAAAGAAACTTCAAGTTGCCCTTCACATATAGTTTTCCATGAAAGGCAAGCCAAGCCTGATCCCTAAACTTCATTGGGATTCTTTCCAAATGAATCAACCGCAAACCCACCCCCAAAACCAGGCTTGGGCAATCCCTCAAGGCCAGTGGCTCGCAAAAAACAGAGCTCATGATCCGCTTCTCAAGAAGTTTCCTTGGAAGAGATCTGACTTCTCCTGCCATTACTTGCCACTGCCGAAGCATTTTCAAACACGGGGCAACATAAGCCGGGAGCTTATCATGCTTAATTATGAGGGGTTCTCACCATCCCTGTGCTGAGTTCCCAAGTCTGTACATACCACGCTTAGCCCCCCTCCCCATCTTGTCCCTCATTTTGCCAAAACAAAGGTGACAACCCTAGAGGTAAAGTCTGCTTATTCAAGGTACCCCCAATCCGTTCCTAAATTGATGTACAAAAGTACCTGTGGGAGAAAAAAAACAGGTTGGTAATATACTCACCTTTTCCTGACTGCGCAGGGGTGGTGTTGTCCTCCTACCAGAAAGATCCCCGGCTATGATGAGAAGCCAAAATCAGATGAGAAGATGCCACAACTCAAGATAGTTTAATTAGTTGTCTTCTTGCAACATTAGGGTTACTCAACATCCTTCCAGATCTGACAGGTGGAGGGGGGGGGGGGGGGTCAGAGAAAGGTAAGTATATTATCTGTTTTTCCCCCACACAGGTGCTTTTTAGAGGGGTAACTTGAATAAGTAGACCTTACCACTGAGACGAAAGGTCTGCTTTCATTGGAGGGAATTTAGGAGACAAAGGCTTTTGAAGAGGTATGTATAATACCTTTTCTATAAAAGAGAACTGCTTTGGGGAAATTTATGGGAGTGACTGGAATTGTTACAACACCATGTGTAGCAATTCTTTCCATTTCACCAATCTGGTAGAGTTATTCTTTAGGGACATTGATATGCTCTTGCTAAAGTTCTTTGTCTACAGCAGTGGTGTCAAACTCTATTTCACCACAGGCCACTTCCGCAGTATGGTTGCCTTTAAAAGGCCAGTTTTATCTGTAAGACTATGTACAGTATCTACTCTTTTGTTATTTAGGAGTGCTTTACATACAGGTTGCAGAGGTCAGGAGTACGCTACGTACAGGGTGCAGAGTTCAGGGGTGTGCTGTGTACAGAGTGCAGGATTTAGAGGTGTGCTATGTACAGCGTGCAGAGTTCAGGAGTGCGTTATGTACAGAGTGCAGAGTTCAGGAGTATGTTATGTACAGAGTGCAGAGTTCAGGAGTACCTTATGTACAGAGTGCAGGGTTTAGGGGTGCGCTATGCACAGAGTGCAGAGTTCAGGAGTGCATTATGTACAGAGTGCAGGGTTTAGGGGTGCATGGTTTACAGGGTTTAGGGGTGTGCTATGTACAGAGTGAAGGTTTCAGAAATTTGTCATGTACAGAGTGCAGGGTTTAGGGGTGTGCTATGCACAAAGTGCAGAGTTAAGGAGTGCGTTATGTTCAGAGTGCAGGGTTCAGGAGTAAATTATGTAAATAGTGCAGGGTTCAGGGGTGCGTTATGTACAGAGTGCAGAGTTTAGAAGTATGTTATGTATAGAGTGCAGGGTTTAGGGGTGTGCTATGTACAGAGTATAGCGTTTAGGGGTGTGCTGTGTACAGAGTGCAGGGTTTAGGAATACACTGTTTACAGGGTTTAGGGGTGTGCTATGTACAGAGTATAGCGTTTAGGGGTGCGCTGTGTACAGAGTGCAGGGTTTAGGAATACACTGTTTACAGGGATTAGGGGTGTGCTATGTAGAGTGTAGAGTTCAGGGGTGTGCTGTGTACAGAGTGCAGGGTTTAGGGGTGCGCTATGCACAGTGTGCAACACCAAACCCCCTACTCCCCCAAAGCTTCCTTGCATCCCTACTCTCTTACCTTGCCTTGTGTAGGCGCCTCTCTCTACTTTCCATGTATTTGGCTCTGTTATACCTCCCTGTGTAGGTGGCATTGCCTTACAGAGAATTCACTCTCAGATTCTGGAGAGTTGCCCCACTGTGCCTTGCCTTGAGGGATCTGTTACATCTAGAAGCCGCTAAAAACAAAGCTTTTGTATATAAAAGTGACAGCGGGGAGTGGGAGCAGAGGGTGAGAGCCGGAGATGGCAGAATAGAGTTCTGCTACAAACTAGCTGCAAAACTGGATGTGAGGGCCACATGATATGACCTGGTGGGCCGGACTTGGCCCACGTGCCGAATTCAGCCCCTGGTCCTTGTGTTTTACATACAGTATGTGATGTACAGGATCCCAGTGTATTGAAACATCAGAAAAGCAAACCATTATCTGAAAACCATTAGCTAGGCTGCAGGCTGTAGGTATATCAAGATCCAGTCTGTTTTTCCACTTCAAAGGCCATCCCAAGACCGCTAACCTGATCCCCCCCAACCGCACTGATTGCATGTAACCAGAACACTCAGTCTGAAATTCCGCCTTGCAGAAAACATCATCCCTTAGAGATCGCTTATTGCTGAAATGTTCCCGGGAGGAGGCCCAACCTCTGAAGAAGTAAAACTGAAAAAAAACTTTCCTGCTTGAGTTTTAGCACAGCAATCCATCAGTTTGAATTGCAATAAGTTAATGCATATGTACTGTGCAAAAACAATGAAGCCACATAGACAGGCATCCATTACTGCCCTGGGCTGCTAAACCTTAATCTAATAGCACCTTATTATGGTGGCAGTGAAATGCGCTAGGAATTTATGATGTGGAGTGTTGTGTGTCCCAGAAACAGTTTAACTCTATATGCCGAGCATAACTCCGTGCTTTAGGATCTAAAAATAAAATGCACAGTACAGAGACTATGTTTGGAAATTGTACAGTAATCCCAGACTAGCCAAGCCAATATCAAAGCATCATAATTCAGATATTTGCAAATAGAAGGCCATACAGACAAATGCCTGTGAGATTCAGCGTGCTTGAACTAGACAAAAGAGATGGCATCTTCTGCTACTATGACATACCTGGTGAAGACTGTAACGTTGTGGAGGCACCTCCTGCCTCTCTTGCCCAACACGCTTGAAGGTGGAGAGAGAGAGTGTAAGGGCAAAGAGTGGCACGAGTGCCGTAGTAGCTGGTTGGTGATGTCCACTCTGTAGGTAGGTAGAGCTGGTAGTTCCAGTCCTCAGAACAGGATGCAGGAGCAGCTTGGCACCTGAGCAGGAGATGGAAGCAGGACTGGGAGACAGGCAGCAGTCATCAACAACCGGGTATCAGCAGGCAAAGCAAGTCCCGAAGGCAGGCCAAGGTCATTAACAGCCGGGCAAAGCAGTACACTATCAGCAGGCAGAGCCAAGTACAGTAAACAGGCCAAGGTCAGAGTAGTCAGGTAAATAGAGTTGAAGCAGGAGCAGAAGCAAAGTCCAAATGCAAGCCGGGTTATGTATGGGTAAGCAGGTACACCGAATCAAGTCTCAGGAACAAGCTGAAGACCACTCAGCAACTGCTCATAGTGATAGACCAGTCTAAATTTAACGGGGCAACTGGGAGCCAAGTGTGCATGTGTATTTGGTGCACGTCTGCACCCTTGAGCACATATATGCACACGCCAAACTCACACATAGTATTTCCAACATTGCCCCTTTGCTCGGAAAAATGAGCACATGTGTCATGAGCACTAGAACAAGTCCACACTGGTTTTCTGGTGTAAGGAATCTGGTTTACCTTACAGCTACCTTAAATCGGCAGAAAATTCAACCAGCTCATGAAGATTTGTCTCACCAGTAACACCAACCAATGTTACCAGTCAAAGCCCACGTACACACGGTCGGAGATTTTGCCAACCAAATCCGTCGGATTTTGCCCGTCGGATTTAGTCCGACGGATTGTGTCCGAAACTGTTGCATACACACGGTCGGGCCAAGTTGGCGAAAAATCCGATCTTTCAGAACGTGATGACGTAATTTCGTTACGATGGGACTAGATTCAGGCTAGTAGCCAATAGCTTTGATGTAGGAATTTGATCTGAGCATGCGTGGCACTTGGTCCGATCAAAATGCTCTACACATGATCGGATTAGGTCCGACCGGCCCAGTTGGTCGGGAAATATTTCCAACATGTTGGAAAATTGGGTCGGACGGAGATTCGGATGGAATCAGTCCGATGCATACCACACACAGTCGGATTATCTGACGACACGGTCCGATAAGACTCATTCCGACAGATTCTCCGACCGTGTGTACACGGGCAAAGAGGGCATCACTCTGCCTTGAGAAGAAGGCTCTGTGTGACCCTAAAAGATTGGTTGGTAATACTTTTTATAAAGTCCTAAAAAGATATCAACAGCCAAGCGATACAGATAACTTATCAAAATGGAAATAGTCTAATGTGTCTCTAAGGTAACAGAACAAGAAGAAAGACAAAATGTAGGGTAAGGGCACAGGAGTGTAGTTCCATGGTTTGGCCGTGAGTTGTCGCGATAGCTAGGAATGAGAGTAGAACCCCTTGGATTGAGTAGGCAGTGTATTCACCTAGATAGCCATTCGAGGTACCCAAAGTAGCAGTGAGGTGTGACTTTTTAGGAAGTACCAGCCCTATCCCTGCCAGTGTGGAGCATCTTGGAATGTAGGGCTAAGATATAAATAGTCATTAGCATGGTTAGTGTCTGGAAGACCAAGCAACAGCAAATATCTAGTCTGTGAGGCTCTATACCATTTTAGCTTCTCCTTGGGGAAAACGGGGGGAGTAGGATGTAGCTCCCAACTTTTTGAGATGGGAATGAGGGACACCTACTAGCAAAAGTATGTAGGCATAGGACACATCCCCTTAAAGAAAAATTAACCAAAAAAAAGATTAGTTAAACCCTCAAGAGATTTTTTTTACCATTTCTTTTTCTTTATACTGGCTTTTGAATTTTGCAAATGTAGCTATTTAGAAATTGGATGAAAGGTTTAACACTGTGAAACACTTTTTGAAAGATAAATAGTGCATTTTATATAGTGGGGAGGAAAGAGGGACATGGGACATTACTCCAAATCAGGCACAGTCCCTCGAAATCAGGGACCATTGGGAGATATGCGTCCCCCTTTGCATGGGACTCTAGTAAACCCCTTAAAAGGTATGTCGTAAGGAAGCCTATGGCATGGAGAGGGCACTAGATGGCGGAGGGTTAAAGCCTTAAGCAGGTGGGTTGTTGTTCTGCAGTGGAAGAAGCAGAGCAGGGACTTATACTCTTAGTGCCCCTACATTCACAAGCCCCCTTACACACTGTTACACTAATATTTGCTGGATAATGTAAGTGTTAATCTGTAATTCTATAAAAGTAGAGCAGAGAGCACTATGGTTTTTTTCATATTTTATTGGGAATAAGGCTTTTGCAGAAACTGGTCCTGGAAAGGAATACTGGGAGTGATTGAGAGCTGTCTGCTGCTGCATTCTGAGGAACACACTAGTGCTGTATATAACCTTCCATGATTTAGAGGTCCGACTATAAAGGCACAGAGTGGCACGAGTGCCGTAGTAGCTGGTTGGTGATGTCTACTCCGTAGGTTGATTGGTGAAGGATTGGAACTCTTCACTTGGAGACACATGGAATGGCGTGGTTCATAGAAGAATGCTGCAGGTGTTCTATAAGCTGGACATTTGATGGACTGTGTGATCACCTATACACAAGTATCATTTTTTTGTCTGGATCTGGACACTTGATGAACATTATGCCGCGTACACACGATCAAATTGTCCGGCGTACTTAGTCCGCCGAAACACATTTCACCGGACAATTCGATCGTGTGTGGGCTTCAGCGGACTTTCTCAGCGTAAAGTCCGGCGGACTTAGAAAGTATTTTTGCAGTCCAATCTATCCACCTGACTTGGGTTTCAGCGGACAATACGTTCGTCAGTATGCTAGTCCGGCGGACTAAGAATGACGCATGCTCAGAAGCAAGTACGAAAAGGAAGCTATTGGCTACTGGCTATTGAACTTCCTTTTTCTAGTCCCGTCGTACGTGCTGTACGTCATCGCGCTAGCAAACGCCGTACTTTCTGTGTGTCCGTGTGTGGCCAAGTCCGTTCGTAGAAATTCCGCCGGACTATCCGCCGGATTGTTTGCCGGACTAAGTACTCCGGACAATTCGATCGTGTGTACGCGGCATAACATTCAGTGCTGTGAAAAAGTATTTTCCCCCTTCCTGATTTTTTTGCATATTTCTCATACTTAAATGATTCAGATCATCAAACAAATTGTAATATTACACAAAGATAACCCGAGTAAATACAAGATGCAGTTTTTAAATTATTATTTCATTTCTTAAGATAAAAAAAGCTGTTCAAACCTGCCTGGCCCTATGTGAAAAAGTAGTTGCCCCTCCCATGCTGAATAATGAATGAACTGTGATTAACCACAATTTTTTGGAAAGCTAAGTTAAATTTCACTTGCCATACCCAGGCCTGATTACTGACAGACCTGTTGAATCAAGAAATCACATAAATAGAAGCTGTCAGACAAAGTGAAGCACACTGAGCCCTTGTACACACGGTCGGACATTCCGATGGAAAATGTCCGATCGGACCGTGTTGTCGGATAATCCGACAGTGTGTTGGCTCCATCGGACTGTTTCCGTCTGAATATCCGACGGACCAAGTTTGAGAGCTGGGCTATAAAACTTTCCGACAACATGATCCGATCGGACTTTGTCCGATCATGTGTAGAGAATTCCGATCAGGACAAAGTGCCACGCATGCTCAGATCAAATTCCTAGACCAAAGCTATTGGCTACTAGCCTGAACATAGTCCCATCGTAAAGAAATAACGTCATCACGTTCTGAACGATCAGATTTTCCGACAACTTTGTCCGACCGTGTGTATGCAACACCAGTTTTGGACAAAATCTGTCAGACAAAATCCGACGGATTTTGTTGTCGGAATGCCTGACCGTATGTACAAGGGCTAACAGATCACAAAAAGCCACAAATCATGGCACAATCTAAAAAAATTCAAGAACAGATTAGAAACAAAGTAATATTCATGTATTGGTCTAGGAAGGGTTTCAACGCCATTTCTAAGGCTTTGGAACTCCAGTGAACCACGGGGAGAGCCATTATCTACAAATGGAGAAAACTTGTGGTGAACCTTCCCAGGAGTGGCCGGCCAACAAAAATGACTCCAAGAGCATGACGACGATTCATCCAGGAGGTCATAAAAGAACCCAGAACAACATCTAAAGAACTTCAGGCCTCACTTGCCTCAGGTAAGATCAGTGTTCATTAATCAACAATAACAAAGAGACTGGGCAAAAAATGGCATCCATGGGAGAATTCCAAGGCCAAAGCCACAGCTGGCCAAAAATAGCACAAAGGCTCATCTCACATTTACCAAAAAAAATCTTGATTATCCCCAAGACTTTTGGCAAATATTCTGTGGACTGATGAGACAAAATTGTAACTCTGTGTCTGGCATAAAACTAATACAGCATTTCATAACAAGAACATCATACCAACCAGGGGAGGGCTGGCAGCCTTAGGCTTGGGGGGCAAGTCCAGTCAAGTGGCCCATTGAACCACTTAATCAGCTAGGTGAGTCCACTGGTTGGGGGGGTGTTAGATAAGTCCGCTGGTGGGGGGAGGGTGTTAGATAAGTCTTCTGGTGGGGGGAGGGTGTTAGATAAGTCTGCTGGTGGGGGGAGGGTGTTAGATAAGTCCGCTGGTGGGGGGGTGTTAGATAAGTCCGCTGGTTGGGGGGTGTTAGATAAGTCCGCTGGTGGGGGGGAGGGTGTTAGATAAGCCCGCTGGTGGGTGGGGGGAGGGTGTTAAATAAGTCCGTTGGTGGGTGGGGGGAGCATGTTAGATAAGTCCACTGGTGGGGGGAGGGTGTTAGATAAGTCCGCTGGTTGGGGGGGGGGGTGTTAGATAAGTCCGCTGGTGGGGGGTGTTAGATAAGTCCGCTGGTGGGGGGGAGGGTGTTAGATAAGTCAGCTGGTTGGGGGGGAAGGTGTTAGATAAGTCCACTGGTTGGGGGGTAGGGTGTTAGATAAGTCCGCTGGTTGGGGGGGAGGGTGTTAGATAAGTCTGCTGGTTGGGGGGGAGGGTGTTAGATAAGTCCGCTGGTTGGGGGGGGAGGGTTTTTTAGATAAGTCCGCTGGTTGGGGGGAGGGTGTTAGATAAGTCCGCTGGTTGGGGGGGAGGGTGTTAGATAAGTCCGCTGGTTGGGGGGGAGGGTGTTAGATAAGTCCACTGGTTGGGGGGGAGGGTGTTAGATAAGTCCGCTGGTTGGGGGGGGGGTGTTAGATAAGTCCGCTGGTTGGGGGGGGGGGGTGTTAGATAAGTCCGCTGGTTGGGGGGGAGGGTGTTAGATAAGTCCGCTGGTTGGGGGGGAGGGTGTTAGATAAGTCCGCTGGTTGGGGGGGAGGGTGTTAGATAAGTCCGCTGGTTGGGGGGGTGTTAGATAAGTCTGCTGGTGGGGGGGAGGGTGTCAAGTCCTCTGGTGGGGGGGAGGGTGTTAAGTCCGCTGGTGGGGGGAGGGTGTTAGATAAGTCCGCTGGTGGGGGGAGGGTGTTAGATAAGTCCGCTGGTGGGGGGGAGGGTGTTAGATAAGTCCGCTGG
Organism: Lithobates pipiens; assembly: GCF_037356315.1. Taxonomy (NCBI): domain Eukaryota; kingdom Metazoa; phylum Chordata; class Amphibia; order Anura; family Ranidae; genus Lithobates; species Lithobates pipiens. The sequence continues at coordinate 602,603,927 of NW_027507758.1, forward strand.
TGGGGGGGAGGGTGTTAGATAACTCCGCTGGTGGGGGGGAGGGTGTTAGATAAGTCAGCTGGTTGGAGGGAGGGTGTTAGATAAGTCCGCAGGTTTGGGGGGGAGGGTGTTAGATAAGTCCGCTGGTGGGGGGGTGTTAGATAAGTCCGCTGGTGGGGGGGAGGGTGTTAGATAAGTCAGCTGGTTGTGGGGGAGGGTGTTAGATAAGTCCGCTGGTGGGGGGTGTTAGATAAGTCCGCTGGTGGGGGGAGGGTGTTAGATAAGTCAGCTGGTTGGGGGGGTGAGTGTTAGATAAGTCCGCTGGTTGGGGGGGAGGGTGTTAGATAAGTCCGCTGGTTGGGGGGGAGGGTGTTAGATAAGTCCGCTGGTTGGGGGGGAGGGTGTTAGATAAGTCTGCTGGTGGGGGGGAGGGTGTCAAGTCCTCTGGTTGGGGGAAGGGTGTTAAGTCAGCTGGTGGGGGGGAGGGTGTTAAGTCCGCTGGTGGGGGGGAGGGTGTTAAGTCCGCTGGTGGGGGGAGGTGCTAGAAAAAAAAAACAACGCACGCTGCCACTGCCAAAATTTTAAATTGTCTTGATGACTATGCATTATTAAATAAATTTACAACTGAAGCAGATTTTCCCATTCTATTCCATTTTGTGAAGGTTATCACAGATGCCTTACTTCAGGCTGGGGAGCATGGATTCAGTGAGGACTGGAGACACTGAGCCAGGTCCTTGCCACTCTTCAGGGGGGGGGGGGGGTGATGATCCTGAAGCAGGTCTCATCTTCTCTGCAGACTGCAGCTAGCCACTGCTCCCATAAGCCCAGCAGGTCACGTGTGGCGTGACGTTCTTGACGCCGGGCGTCCCCTCCCCTGACGTGCCACACACCTGGCCTGCCTCTGAGACTCCTGGGAGGTAGGAGTTGTAGTCTGCTGTGCTCACCCCAGGGGCGTACCTAGAGCATTTGGCACCCGGGGCAGATCCTATATCTGGCACCCCCCCCCCCCCACCATAAAATGTAAAAACACCCACTGTGTCCCCTGCATACCTCTGCATCCTTCAATATCTTTTTGTCACTACTGTGTACCCCTCCTCTCCACAACTGCACCTCTGGACCCCTTTAAATTACACAGCACCCTGCATCTCTGGACCCCTTTACATTACACAGCACCCTGCACCTCTGGACCCCTTTACATTACACAGGACCTTGCACCTAAGGACCTCTTTACATTACACGGCACCCTGCACCTCTGGACCCCTTTACATTACACAGGACCTTGCATCTAAGGACCTCTTTACATTACACAGCAGCCTGCACCTCTGGACCCCTTTACATTACACAGGACCTTGCACCTAAGGACCCCTTTACATTACACAGCACCCTGAACCTCTGGACCCTTTTACATTACACAGGACCTTGCACCTAAGGACCCCTTTACATTACACAGCAGCCTGCACCTCTGGACCCCTTTACATTACACAGCAGCCTGCACCTCTGGACCCCTTTACATTACACAGCTCTTGTACCTTTGGACCCCTTTACATAACACAGCACCCTGAACCTCCTGACCCCTTTACATTACACAGCCCTTGTACCTCTGGACCCCTTTACATTACACAGCACCCTGAACCTCTGGACCCCTTTACATTACACAGCCCTTGTACCTCTGGACCCCTTTACATTACACAGCACCCTGCACCTCTGCACACCTTTACATTACACAGCCCCTCACAGCTCTGGACCCCCTGCATGTTACACAGACCCCCTACAGTGCAGACCCCCCTCCCTACCATACAGACCCCCATCTACAGTGTAGACCCCCTACAGTACAGAATCCTCCCCTACAGTGCAGACCCTCCTACAGCGCAGACTCCCCCCTACAGTGCAGACCCTCCTACAGTACAGAATCCTCCCCTACAGTGCACACCCTCCTGCAGTACAGACCCCTCCACCCTACAGCGCAGACTCCCCTACAGCGCAGACTCCCCTACAGCACAGACTCCCCTACAGTGCAGAATCCTCACCTACAGTACAGACCCCCCTACAATGCCGAATCTTCCCCTACAGTACAGACCCCTCCCCCTACAGTACAGACCCCTCCCCCTACAGTGCAGGACCCCTTCTACAGTGCAGGACCCCCTCTACAGTGCAGGACCCCCTCTACAGTGCAGGACCCCCCCTACAGTGCAGGACCCCCCTACAGTGCAGGACAACCTCTACAGTGCAGGACCCCCCACAGTAAAGAACCCCCTACAGTGCACAGACTCCCCTAAGGACCCATAATGTACCTCGAGCCCAAGGCAGTGGCATTGCAGGGGGGAGGTGCGAGCAGCACCCGAGTGGAGTGACATCTTTCGGCTCAGTGATCCGGGACCCGGCGCAATAATACCCTTCTCTCTGTGGTCGCGTGACTCACGTCGCGCCGTTCTGATCAGTCCCGGCAGCGGCTGTCACTCACAGCCGAGCAGAGTGAAGCTGCCTCCCCCTCCTCCTTTATATCTACACAGTGCTGTGCATGGAGGAGGGGGAGGCGACTTCACTCTGCTCGGCTGTGAGTGACAGCCGCTGCCGGGACTGATCCGAACGGTGCGACGTGACCACAGAGAGAAGGGATTTACTGCGCTGGGTCCCGGCTACCCATTACAGCGTGAAAAAAAAAGAAATGAACAAACAGCCAGCGGCCGTTTTAAACATAATGTAGGCGCCGGCCTGGGGGGAAATTTCCACCCTGCCCCCCGGCCCAGCCCGCCCCTGATACCAACAGTCAGATATGGTGGTGGTAGCATGATGGTCTGGGGCTGCTTTACAGCTTCAGGACCTGGACGACTTACCATAATTGTTGGGATTATGAATTCTGAGCTCTACCAGAAAATGCTAAAGGAAAATTTCCGACCGTCAGTTTGTGACCTCAAGCTCAAGTGCACTTGGGTTATGCAGCAGGACAATGATCCGAAACACAACAGCAAGTCCACCTCCAAATGGATCAAACAAAAATTAGGTTTTGGAGTGGCCTAGTCAAAGCCCGGACTTAAATCCAATTGAGATGCTGTATCACGACCTTACACAGGCCTTTCATGCTGGAAAACCCTCAAATGTGGCTAAATTATAACAATTCTGCAAAGAAGAGTGGGCCAAAATTGCTCCACAGCAATGTGAAGGACTCATTGCCAGTTATCGCAAATGCTTAATTGCAGTTGTTGCCGCCAAGGGTGGCACAACCAGTTTAGGGGGCAATTACTTTTTCACATAAAGCCAGGCAGGTTTGGACAGCTATTTTGCCTTAATAAATGAAACCATGATTTAAAAACTGCATTTTGAATTTACTCGGGTTATCTTTGTGTAATATTATAATTTGTTTAATGATCTGAGTCATTTAAGTGTGACAAATATGCAAAAAAAAAAATCAGAAAGGGGGCAAATACCTTTTTAACAGCATTTTATACTTTACTTTTGGGGGGATTGTTTTTGTATTTTGTCATATTGTATTAGGAGAACTATTATTTTTTTTAATATATGAAGAGGTTATTCCACTATATGCAGGGCTATTTGTTTTCAACAGATATTGGGGGAACGCAGTTTCAGCACCTCCAGCACAGAATGTATGTACTGGGAAAGGGGGCTGGGGTGTGCCGGAGGGTCTATTGATGCTGGCTGCTGGGGATCTATTGTAGGTGGGGGTTATAGTGCTGTTGAGGGGGGTCTGTTGTTGCTGGGGGGATCTACCGTTGTGGGGGGATATATTGTTGTTGTCAGGGAATCTTTTGCTCTGGGGTTCTTATATTGTTGGGGGGTGGAGGGTCCACCGTTAGGGGGAGGGTCTATTGATGCTGACTGCTAGGGGATCTACTGGTGCCAGCAGGGGTCTTTTTTCTGCTGAGGCAGATCTATTGTTGCAGGTGGGGATTAATTGTTGCTGGGGGTGTAGTTTGTTTCTGGGTGGTGGTCTATTGTTGCTGGGGGGGTCTATTGCTGGGGAGGATCTATTGTTGCCGGGGTCTATTATCATTTACTTAACAACACAAAATGATACTTGGCTCTGTATTCTATAAAAGGAGCAGTAGTAGGAGATGGATAGAGGGTGGAGATAAGGGACAGTGCTCAGAGGTAGGTCAGGGTGGAAAGAGTACCTGTACCTATTCTTTGAGAAAAAAAAGTATTCACACCCCTTAAAATTTTCCTCATTTTGTCATGTTACAGCCAAAAACGTAAATGTTTTTTTTTAGCATTTTATGTGATAGACCAACACAGAGTGGCACATAATTGTGAAGTGGGAGGAAAATCATAAATGGTTTTTAACATTTATTTACAAATAAATATGTGAAAAGTGTGGGGTACATTTGCATGGCGCCCCCCGGAGTCAATACTTTGTAGAACACCTTTCACTGCAATTATAGCTGCAAGTCTTTTTGGGGATGTCTCTACCAGCTTTGCACATCTAGAGAGGGACATTTCTGCCCATTCTTCTGGGCTATTCTAACACATGAATATGCTTTTATATAAACCATTCTATTGTAGCTCTGGCTGTATGTTTAGGGTCGTTGTCCTGCTGGAAGGTGAACCTCCGCCCCAGTCTCAAATCTTTTGAAGACTCTTAACAGGTTCTAAGATTGCCCTGTAATTCCATCCGGCTCCATCCGTCTTCCCATAAACTCTGACCATATTCCCTGTCCCTGCTGAAGAAAAGCATCCCCACAACATGATAATGCCACCACCATGTTTCACGGTGGGGATGGTGTGTTCAGGGTGATGTGCAGTGTTAGTTTTCCACCACACATAGTGTTTTACTTTTAGGCCAAAAAGTTAAATTGTTGTTCTCATCTGACCAGAGGACCTTTTTCCACATGTTTGCTGTGTCCCCCACATGGCTTTGTGCAAACTGCAAACAGGACTTCTTATGGATTTCTTTCAACAATGGCTTTCTTCTTGCCACTCTTCCATAAAGGTCAGATTTGTGGAGAGCACGACTAATAGTTGTCCTGTGGACAGATTCTCCCACCTGAGCTGTGGATCTCTGCAGCTCCTCCAGAGTTACCATGGGCCTCTTGGCTGCTTCTCTGATAAATGATCTCCTTGCCCGGCCTGTCAGTTTAGGTGGACGGCCATGTCTTGGTAGGTTTGCACTTGTCATACTCTTTCCATTTTCAGATGATGGATTGAACAGTGCTCTGTGAGATGTTCAAAGCTTGGGATGTTTTTTTTATAATCTAACCCTGCTTTAAACTTCTCCACAACTTTATCCCTGACCTGTCTGGTGTGTTCCTTGGCCTTCATGATGCTGTTTGTTCACTAAGGTTCTCTAACAAACCAATGAGGGCTTCACAGAACAGCTGCATTTATACTAGGATCAAATTACACACTGGTGAACTTTATTTACTAATTAGGTGACTTTTGAAGGCAATTGGTCCCACTAGATTTTAGTTAGGGGGTATCAGAGTAAAGGGAGCCGAATACAAATGCATGCCACACTTTTCCCATATTTATTTGTAGAACATTTTGAAAACCATTTATAATTCTCCTTCCACGTCACAATTATGTGTCACTTTGTGTTGCTCTATCACATAAAATCCCAATAAAATCCATTTATGTTTTTGGTTTAACATGACAAAATGTGGAAAATGTCAAGGGGTATGAATACTTTTTTAAGGCACTGTATGGATATATTCTGTGGTTTATATCACACAGAGACAGAGCGTGGCACGTTTTGGATTTATAAACACCATCAACCAACTTTTAATATGATTGAAAATTACCATAGGTGAAGCAAACTGACCACAAAAGAATTTCAGTTGTTTCCCATTACCCGTGGAAATTGTTGTTGCCAAGTTGCCATGAACAGGTCCTTTTTGTGCTCAATGACTGGTTATACATGGTGGAAATTGTCTGGAAATAGCCAACCTATAGGGTGGCCATAGGAAGGTGAACCTTGTAACATGGTCAGTGGGCAGGTGGACACACATTCTTATGTTGTCCTAGAAAGGTTATCCAAGTTTCATAAACCTCTAAGCCAGCCTTTCTCAACCAGGGTTCTGTGGAAGCTTGGGGTTTCCTGAGCCTTTGCTTGAGGTTCCTTGAGCAATTTCTGCTTCTCAGATACAGTCGCAATGACACCAGTGATCTTTTTAACAATCTGTAAGGGCGGATTCTTCCCACTGACTATCATGTTAATGTCCCATGAGCAGGGCAGGACTTAGGGTGCTGGGGGCCCCTGGGCTTGAGTCACTTTCGGGCCCTACCTTCTATATTAATTTGTCACCATCTGGTGCCGTAACAATATAATCGATCCAATCGTTATATGAGGTGCCAAGCTACTTTTAAAAGGTGACTGGTACCATAGACAGTGTTAAATGCAAAAAATTACTGATTGAAGCTTGAAAAGCTTTTTTCCAATAAATACTGATACTGATGACAGATGGCACTTAGACGTGGCAGTGGCACTGATGACAGATGCCACTTATACATGGCACTGGGGACAGGTGGCACTGATGACAGATGGCACTTATGCGTGGCAGTGGCACTGATGACAGATGGCACTTATACGTGGCACTGGGGACAGGTGGCACTGGGGACAGATGGCACTTATACGTGGTACTGGGGACAGGTGGCACTGGGGACAGATGGCACTGGGGACAGGTGGCACTGGGGACAGGTGGCACTGATGACAGATGGCACTTATACGTGGCACTGGGGACAGGTGGCACTAGGGACAGGTGGCACTGGGGACAGGTGGCACTGGGGACAGATGGCACTTATACATGGCAGTGGCACGGATGACAGATGGCACTTATACGTGGCACTGGGGACAGGTGGCACTGATGACACGTGACACTGATGACAGATGGCACTTATACGTGGCAGTGGCACTGACAGATGGCACTTATACGTGGCACTGGGGACAGATGGCACTGGGGACAGGTGGCACTGGGGACAGATGGCACTTATACATGGCAGTGGCACTGATGACAGATGGCACTTATACGTGGCACTGGGGACAGGTGGCACTGGGGACAGATGGCACTTATACATGGCAGTGGCACTGATGACAGATGGCACTTATACGTGGCACTGGGGACAGGTGGCACTGATGACACGTGACACTGATGACAGATGGCACTTATACGTGGCAGTGGCACTGACAGATGGCACTTATACGTGGCACTGGGGACAGATGGCACTGGGGACAGGTGGCACTGATGACATGTGACACTGATGACAGGTGGCACTTATATGTGGCAGTGGCACTGATGACAGATGGCACTTATACGTGGCAGTGGCACTGACAGATGGCACTTATACGTGGCACTGGGGACAGATGGCACTGGGGACAGGTGGCACTGATGACACGTGACACTGATGACAGATGGCACTTATATGTGGTAACAACAAAGTCTGGGGAATGCCCAGGGAAAAAACCAAAGCCTACTTACCACCAGCTCGCAGACAACCAAATTAACCTGTCTAACAGTATGCGTTAAAAACAGGGGTTTAGTCCGCACGCATTTGCAAACGCATGCGTGAGCCACGTCAAGGCACCCTGGTATCTGTGGTCCTAACACTAACATAGTGTCCCCACATATGTGGCAGTGGCACTGATGACAGATGGCACTTATACGTGGCACTGGGGATAGATAGCACTGGGGACAGGTGGCACTGGGGACAGGCTTTTTTTTTTTACTCACGAGCTGCACGTCGCTCTCTCTCCTCACAAGCTGTCTCTGTGAGGGGGAGAGCCGGCTATGAGAGATGATCTCATGATCATCTCTTATTGGATACTCAGATCAGTGCTAAATGGCAGCTGTGATTGGCCATTTAGCATGATCTGTGATTGGCTGTGCCCAGGGAAGTAAACGAGAGGAGGACGTCCAGCAATTGCCGTCCGCGCTGTAGCCTGCTATAGCACAGACGCCTAGTGTAAAGAATTAACAGGCAGGGCTCGCGGGGCCCCCTATTGGACAGGGCCCATGGGCTTGAGTCCCGTCAAGCCCTATGGAAAGTCCGGCCCTGCCCATGAGTTGTAGATATATAGTGATTATTAGCAAAGCTTCCTGAGACCAGAAAGTTAATAGCTTCCAATGTTCAGAAGTTCTCAATGTCACCTTTTAGAGTGACTGTGAACAATCTAATCCTTCTCAGTGCTAGGTATGGCCCCTTTTACTTATAAAACAGATCAGACTTTCCATATAAAGAGATGACCATTATTCGCTTGTGTAGTTGAGCCTTGTTTGGCGTCGACAAACGTTTGACCTCTCTTTGGACACCCAAGTCCTGTTGAGATCTGGTTATGATGCAGGCAAAGCAAGTCCAACATTCATGAGCAAAGTCTTTATACTTGCTGTGATTGACTAAATTCTCTGATTTGACATTCTTTTTTTTTTTTTTCATTGTAGACAAGCCTCAAGGAATCCGAGACACAAGAAACCAAGGTGACAAACAATGGAGTCATTCCTTCAGGTAGGCAAATATATGTTATGCACATACTCCTGCCAAACTGTATCTTCTTGGATAAAGTGGGGAAGAGCAAAATATTCATGATGGTTTTTCCATAGGGAATGGTTGTCACCAGGACAGGAAGCCACAGACAGCAATTAAAATAAAATGTCAGAATATCTAACTAAGGCTGGCCATAGATGGAATGAAAGCTTCAGCAGGGACTGGATGAATTTCTATCATTGTTTGGCCATCCATGCTGGAAAGAAGTTGACCGTTTGATCGACTTTTGTTAAGGGGACAAGCTGAAAAACATTTGCTAGTCTGTGGGTACCGCTGTCAGAATACAATGTCTTGGTGGGGAGGGTTCTTTCATCATCATCGTTTCTGTTTTTTTTTCCTCATTTAGCCCACTTCAGGTTTTTAGGCACATCCAAGGACTACAACTTTGGTTGGTTTTTCTCCTTTGCGCACATTGGAAAAATCAAGTAACTAATATAAAATTATGATTTTCATATAAAGCAACGCTTTTTTTGCTTCAATTATGCACTTATTATAATGTAAAACTAAAATAGATGAACACAATAAATGAAAGCAAAAAAAATAATAATAAAAAAAATTATATATATATTATATATATATATATATATATATATATATATATATATATATATATATATATATATATATATATATATATATATATATATATATATATATATATATATATATATATATATATATTATATATATTGTATATACAGTAGATGAGGGGTCTTTTATATTTTTGCTGAAAACAGTGAGGACAAGGGGATTTTGGTTGATGGCAATAAAACGTCGGTATGATGCTGGGAAAAATGCATCGCAAAGACAGGTGACTATGTAGAAACGTGGTGCAATTTGTTTTGCATCACGATTTGCAATTTGCAAGCTAAACGAAACAATTTTTCAGAGATGAGAAGCAGAGAAAAATGGGGAGTCGGGTTTGGGAAGTTAGTGGATTGTGAGCTGTCCACCTGTAGCCCCTGTTGGTCTGAAACGAGTGGGCTGGCTGTACCCCTCAGCAGCACTGAGATAGGAAAAAAAAGGAGAAAAAAAAGGTGAAAACAGGATTTAATCATGAACATTAAATATTAACATGGCATTTGCTTACGAATCACAAAGCTTTAACAAACTAAATATCATCCAGCTGGAGTTATGATCTACTTTATGGGGCATATACAGTATATAAAGCAGTGAATTTGACATTCACCAAATGTCAGGTGAATCTTCCCAGTGCATATGTTTTAAATGACAGTAATTGATCCTCCGCCTCTGAATGTTTGGTGAAAGTCACATGTACTGCTTTATAAATATGCCCCTTATATGTATCATCTAATCTAATTTAATCCATCGTCTATTTAACACGCATTGAAGTCAAGCCTTGGATGCCAATCAATATCCGCATTCATTGCAGCAATAAGTCATCCATTCAGCAGAAAAGAATAGCAACTCAGACGTCTTCATTTGTAACTGTCAGCGGAAAGAATAGAGAGCGCAGATGACAAATCAATTAGCTCTGATGTATTCCGCCCAGGCGCCCACCTATGTAAGCATTGTAATGGAACCTTACATAGGAGCAGTGCTCATTGTCTAGGGATGTCGCCTAATCACCTGACACTGTGCCCTCTAGTGACGAGATGATCTCATTACAGGCTCGTTAGGCTGGCACATGTCGCATTCACCGTGCCTCTCGCTGGCGATCATTAATCTTACAAAAACAATTTTTCCAGTGGGTGTGATGAGAACCTGGAAAACTTTGCAGAAACAAAAGACTCTCTCTCTCTCTCTCTCTTTTATTTGTCCGCCTGTGGCTGAACAAGCAGGGGCAGGATGAGCTGAAAGGGAAACTGATCTGTATATACAAGTACTATGTAAACTAAAATAAATGCACAAGAGTTTGTAGGCTGTGCTCCAAGACAGCAGAAGGAAACAGAGGACATCTGCCATGATATCTCTTTAATTGGTGTTTTGAAGGAGCCTTGATCCAAATGCAAGGAGGATCAGATTTTAAATCTGAATTTCAGGAAGTTCTCTGCCAGCCGGGGTACTTTTTTTGAAAAGACAGTTGAGCCATGTGCTTGTTTTACTTGAATCCAGGCAGTTTATATATGGCCTATGTATGGCAAGAGGTACCCCAGCCTGCCCCGGCTCTGTGGCCTTCAGGTCTCAGTCTTCCTTTTCCCAACTGGGGGTTACTCCTAGGGACAGCTAGGGTTGCCATCTGTCTGGGATTCACCCGGACAGTCTGGGTTTTGAATCATGTGTCTGGGTTTCAGGCAGACTGAAACCCGGACACATTATTCAGACCGGCTTGTGGCTCCCCAAGTAACCAATATAGTCACGCACAAATCTGTTGCCAACTGGGAGCTGCAGGTGGTTGCCTGTGGGCAGGTTCTGCATCACTGGGGGGGGCAGCGTGATGGAGTCAGCAAGAGCAATTTGGCCACACCCACATTTTGCTGCGGCACGTTATGTACACTGCATTACTGCTCTCCTTGGGGCACTCAAAGGTGTCCCAGGCTGCTAAAGTGTTCGGGTTTGGCTTGAAGAAAAGGTGGCAACCCTAGGGACAGCCCTCACTAAGTACTTGGAGAACCAACTTCGGCAGGTCACTAAGGAGCAGAGTCCAACTAGTTTTGGCCTAGGTAGACCCTAGTATGCCTTGCCCCTGTCAGGTGCCTTGTGCCCCAGGGGGTTCAGGAATTGAGGCCCTTCCAGGTTGGTTCATTGCTGTAATTTCTTGCAGCAATGGAACATTGGGGCAGGGTCATCCGATGATGTCACCAGGTGACCCCCACATTCATGTTTGCCTGTCATTCATCGAGTGATGGCACACAGAAGTGGTCATGTTTGGCTTGCAGCAGGCTTTTTTGTTTTTTTTTCGTGTGAGTCGGCATTCATGGTGATTGAAGTTGGATCTACTTCTGTGGTTTTTATTACTTTTGACGCTTTTCTGGTGAATGAGTAGAGCTACTATATACTACTATGTACCCCAAATTCATTCACAAAGGGAGGGGGCTGGAATCTGGGGGCCCCCGTGTTAAAGTGGTCCTCCAGATTCCGATAAGCCCCCTGCCCACAGACCTCCACAACCACTGGGCCAGGGTTGTGGGGAAGAGGCCCTTGTCCTCATCAACATGGGGGGAGAGCCTTTGGGGGCGAGCCCCCCTTCCCTGATGCACCCCCCCATGTTGAAGGAATGTGGCCTGGTATAGTTCGGGGGGTGGGGCTCGCTTGACCCTCCCCCTTCCTCACCTGCCAGGCTGCATGCTTGGATAAGGGTTTGGGGTGGATTTTAGGAGGGACCCCACTCCATTTAAAAAAAAAGAATTTTGGTGCGGGCTTCCCCTTATAAATCCATACCAGATCTGAATGGGGGGGACCTGCACACTGTTTTTTTGTTTTTTTTATAACCGCCATTGTTTTGTTTTCATTCTGCTGACAGCAGATGAGTCATGGTTGCTAAGGAAGCAGCAGCCACCTACTGCTTAAAGAGGAGTTCCAGCCTTTAAAAAAAACAGTCAGCAGCTACAAATACTGCAGCTGCTAACTTTTAACATAAGAACACTTACCTGTACAGGGACCCTGCAATGTTGGCACCCCAAGCCGATTCGTCCATTGGCTTCCGGTGCAGGCGCTGTCAATGCAAGTAAGGGAAACCTGTACCTGTCAAAGTGTAAACAAAGGAGGTAGCCAATGCTGACTGACGTCATTGGCTGAATATAGCCATGGTCCCTGCACGGGGCTCAATTAATTGCATTGACTTTGATTCAGTTCACATTGATGATCACCCATCTTCAACCAATCCTCATGGCTCTTAGCCCTTCTGTATGGTTGGAGAGCAGCATAATATAATGCCGTGTACACACGATCGGAATTCTCGTGGGAAAAAGCTGATGGAATTCTGCTCAAACTGTCTTGTCTACACACCAAATCCGACCACCAAGAACGCGGTGACGTACCACATGCACGATGGGACTAGAAAAAGGAAGTTCAATACCCAGTAGCCAACCGCTTCCTTCTCGTAGTTGAATCTGAGCATGCGTGAGTTTTTGCGGGTCGGAATTGCATACACACGATTGGAATTTCCGATAGAAAGTTTTTCCATCAGGAAAATTGAGAACATGTTATCAAATTTTTGCTGGCGGTAATTCGGCCAGCTAAATTCCGATGGAGCATACACACGGTCGCATTTTCCGATGTAAAGCTCTCATCAGTCTTTTCCTGGCCGAAATTCCGATCGTGTGCACGCGGCATAAGATGAAATCCTTTTCAAGGTGCAGGAGATCTGACATATTTAAAGTCATTTTACATACAAAATTTGCAATAAATTTCTCTTGGACATATCCCTCCTTCTCTCTGCTGCCCTCTAAGAATGTTCCACCGGCAATAAAAAAATACAATTAGCCCCATATTATTATTATTTATTTTCCAACATGTGACACCTGGAAACTGAATATGGCTGATTGTCTGTCTTTCCATTTCTTTCCACTGTAAAACCACAACACTTGGTTATCTCATCTCAGTTCATCAAAGTGATCCTTCTCTGGCCAACTGCATCATAGTAATCCCTTTATGGCCAGATGCATCATAGTGACCCTTCGCTGGTCACTTGCGTCAAAATCCTCCCTCTCTGGTCAACTGCATCAAAATTATTCCTCTCTGGCCAACTGCATTAAACGTGTCTTTCTTTGGCCAACTTAGTCAAAGTGATCCCTCTCTGGGCCAACGGTGTCAACGTGATCCTTCTCCAGCCACTTGCTTCATAGCAATCCCTGTCTGGCCAACTGCATTAAAGTAAAGATTTTCTGGCTTACTACATCAAAGTAATCCCTTTCTGTCCAATTGAACCAAAATGATCCCATTCCTCCTTCTCTGTCTGACTGCATCAAAGTAATTCTTCCTTGGCCTACTATGTCAAAGTGATCCTTCTCTGGCCAACTGCATCAAAATGATTCTCCTCTGGACAACTGCATCAAAATGATTCTCCTCTGGACAACTGCATCAAAATGACCCCTCTCTGGTCAGCTGCATCAAAGTGACTTTTCTCTGGTGACCTGGGTTTAAAATTCTCCCTCTATGGCCAACTGTGTCAAAGTGATCCCTCTCTGGTCAACTGCATCAAAATGATTCCTCTCTGGCCAACTGCATTAAACTTGTCACTCTTTGGTCAACTACATCAAAGTGATTCCACTCTGGGCCAACTGTGTCAAAGTGATCCTTCTCCAGCCACTTGCTTTATAGTGATCCCTGTCTGGCCAACTGCATTAAAGTAAACATTTTCTGGCTTACTACATCAAAGTGATCCCTTTCTGTCCAATTGAACCACAATGATCCCATTCCTCCCTCTCTGGCTGACTACATCAAAGTAATTCTTCCTTGGCCTACTATGTCAAAGTGATCCCTCTCTGTCCCACTGTTTCAAAGTGATCCCTCTCTGGCCAACAGCGTCAACGTGATCCTTCTCTGACCAACTCTGTCAAAGTGATCCTTTCCTGGCCAACTTTATCAAAATGATTCCTCTCTGGCCAACTGCATCAAAATGACCCCTCCCTGGTCAGCTGCATCAAAGTGACCCTCCTCTGGTCACCTGCGTCAAAATTCTCCCTCTATGTCCAACTGTGTCAAAGTGATCCTTCCCTGGTCACTTGCGTCAAAATGATTCTTCTCTGGCCAACTGCATTAAACTTGTTACTCTTCGGTCAACTGCGTCAAAGTGATCCCTCTCTGGGCCAACTGTGTCAAAGTGATCCATCTCCAGCCACTTGTGTCCAAAGTGATCCCTCGTTGACCGACTTCATCAAAGTGATCTCTCTCTTGCCAACTGCGGTAAAGTGATAGTTTTCTGGCTAACTTCATCAAAATAATCCCTTCTGGCCAATTGTTCCAAAATGATCCGATTCCTCCCTCTCTGGCCAGCTGTATCAAAGTGGTTCCTCTCTGGCCAGCTGCATCAAAATGGTCCCTCTCTGGCCAACTGCATCAAAGTGACCCCACTCTGGCCAACTGCATCAAAGTGACCCCGCTCTGGCCAACTGCATCAAAGCGGGATAATTTTTCCTACAGGAATAAAGCAAAGCATCCCAACTGCAGCTTGTGAACACCCGCTACCTTTGCAGCTTAAGGGGGGCAGCTGGGGAGAAAAACATGTGTTTTTAATATAGGGCTGAAACAACTAATCGATTAATCGACAACTAATCGATTATGAAATTAATCGATTACTATTTTCATAATCGATTAATCGGCCAGTAACAAAATGGGGTTAAAGTTAATGAGTCTGATGATATTTACCAGATTGACCCTTTAATAGTATATACACTATATCTCTCCTCTAATGGTGTATATATAGTATATCTCTTCTAATGGTATATACACTATATCTCTCCTCTAATGGTATATACACTATATCTCTCCTCTAATGGTATATACACTATATCTCTCCTCTAATAGTATATACACTATATCTCTCCTCTAATGGTATATACAGTATATCTCCTCTAATAGTATATACAGTATATACCCTCTAATAGAATATGCAGTATATCTCTCCTCTAATATTATATACAGTATCTCTCCTCTAATAGTATATACAGTATCTCTCCCCTAATAGTATATACAGTATATCCCCTCTAATAGTATATGCAGTATATCTCTCTTCTAATAGTATATACTGTATATCTCTCTTCTAATAGTATATACAGTATATCTCTTATAGTATATACAGTATATATCCTCTCATAGTATATCTTCAATAGTATATCTCCTCTAATAGTATATACAGTATATCCCCTCTAATAGAATATGCAGTATATCTCTCCTCTAATATTATATACAGTATCTCTCCTCTAATAGTATATACAGTATATCCCCTCTAATAGTATATGCAGTATATCTCTCTTCTAATAGTATATACAGTATATCTCTCTTCTAATAGCATATACAGTATATCTCTTATAGTATATACAGTATATCTCTTATAGTATATACAGTATATCTCCTCTAATAGTATATACAGTATATATCCCCTCTAATATATACAGTATATCTCTTCTGTCTGTTATTCTCAGAGTGAATTAGATATTTTGTTCCCTAACCATATAGTTGGTTATTTATATTTACCACTGCATAGAGATATTTAAGAATAAAATTGCCTTTTTTTAAAACTTTACATATTAACTAAATTATACACCACACTTTTTTTTAAGGTTATTAATCGATTAATCGAAACAATAATCGGTCAACTAATCGATTATGAAAATAATCGTTAGTTGCAGCCCTATTTTAATAATACATTGGTGGATTTGGGTTTATCTTAGCACAGATGTTCTATGTTGAATATGCCTCACCTAATGGGGACCCCTTTCCACTTTCGGGCCCCATAGCATTTGCATAGGTTGCTATGACTTTTATTATGTCACTGATTAGAAATGTATCTCAATGGCACAACATTAGAGGTATGGGAGCAAAATACAGTGCATCCAGAAAGTATTCACAGGGCTTCACATTTTCCACATTTTGTTATGTTACAGCCTTATTCCAAAATGGATTAATGCCCCATAATGAAGTTTGTTTGAAATCTTTGCAAATGTATTAAAAATAAAAATCGGAAAAAAATCCTATGTACATAAGTATTTACATCCTTTGCCATGACACTCATAATTGAGCTCAGGTGATCCTTTTTCCACTGATCATCCTTCAGATGTTTCCACAATGTGATTGGAGTCCACCTGTGGTAAATTCAGTTGATTGGACATGATTTGGAAAGTCACACACCTGTCTATATAAGGTCCCACAGTTAGCTGAGCACAAACCAGGCCATGAAGTCCAAGAAATTGTCTGTAGACCTCTGAGATAGGATTGTATGGAGGCACAGATCTGGGGAAGGGTACAGAAACATTTCTATAGCATCCAAGGTCCCAATGAGCACATTCATCCTTTAATGAAAAGAAGAAGTTTGGAACCACCAGGACTTTTTCCTTCTGGCCAAACTGAGTGATCGAGGGAGAAGAGCCTTAGTCAAGGAGTTGACCAATAACCCAATGGTCACTCTGACAGAGTTCCAGCGTTTCTCTGTGGAGAGAGGAGAACCTTCCAGAAGAACGACCATCTCTGCAGCACTCCACCAATCAAGCCTGCAGGGTAGAGTGGCCAGACGGAAGCCGCTCCTCAGAAAAAGGCACATGACAGCCTGGCTGGAGTTTGCCAAAAGGCACCTAAAGGACTCTCCGACCATGAGAAACAAAATTCTCTGGTCTGATAAAACAAAGATTGAACTCTTTGGCCTGAATGGCAAGCGCCATGTCTGGAGGAAACCAGTTACCGCTCACCACCAGGCCAATACCATCCCTACAGTGAAGCATGGTGGTGGCAGCATCACGCTGTGGGGATATAGGAACTGGGAGACTAGTCAGGATTGAGAGAAAGATGAATGCAGCAATGTACAGAGATATCATTGATGAAAACCTGCTCCAGAGCACTCTGGACCTCAGACTTGGGCGAAGGTTCATCTACCAACAGGACAACGACCCAACGCACACAGCCAAGAAAACAAAGGAGTGGCTATGGACAACTCTGTGAATGTCCTTGAGTGGCCCAGCCAGAGCCCAGACTTTAACCCTATTGAACATCTCTGGAGAAATCTGAAAATGACTGTACACTGACGTTCCCCATCCAACCTGATGGAGCTTGAGAGATCCTGTAAAGAAGAATGGGAGAAACTACCCAAAAATAGGTGTACCAAGCTTGTAGCATCATACTCAAAAAGACTTGAGGTGCCAAAGGTGTTTCAACAAAGTATTATGCTAACAAAGCAAACAGAATATTGGCATTAACAAAGGCATTAACTCCAGGGATAAAGCGATAATTCTCCTGCTCTACAAGACTCTGGTCCGACCGCACCTGGAGTATACTGTCCAGTTCTGGGCACCGGTCCTCAGGAAGGATGTACTGGAAATAGAGCGAGTACAAAGAAGGGCAACAAAGCTGATAAAGGGTCTGGAGGATATTAGTTATGAGGAAAGGTTGGGAGCACTGAACTTATTCTCTCTGGAGTAGAGCCACTTGAGAGGGGATATGATTTCAATTTACAAATACCGTACTGGTGACCCCACAATAGGGATAAAACTTTTTTGCAGAAGGGAGTTTAAACAAGACACGTGGCCACTCATTAAAATTAGAAGAAAAGAGGTTTAACCTTAAACTACGTAGAGGTTTCTTTACTGTAAGAGCGGCAAGGATGTGGAATTCCCTTCCACAAGCGGTGGTCTCAGCGGGGGGGCATTGATAGTTTAAAAAAACTATTAGATAATGAACGACTGCAACATACAGGGATATACAATGTAATACTGACTTATAATCACACACTTAGGCTGGACTTGGTGGACTTGTGTCTTTTTTCAACCTCACCTACTATGTAACTATGTAAAGTGAATACTTCTGTACAAGTGGATTTTTTTTTGTTTTTAAATTTTTAATAAATTTGCAAAGATTTCAAAGAAACTTCTTTCACATTGTCATTATAGGGTATTGTTTGTAGAATTTTAAAGGAAAATAATGAATTTAATCCATTTTGGAATAAGGCTGTAACTGTAATAAAGCGCTGTAAATACTTTCTGGATGCACTCAGGGCCGTCTTTAATATTGATTGGACCCTGGGCAAATCTTTTCTTGGGGGCCCCTCCATGCAGTTTTCACTCTCCACCTGCTTTGAGACATACAGTAATTAGCAGTTAGACTGAAAATAAGTTTACTGAATCAGATCAGGCATCTATTGTGATTGGTTGCCAGAGGTTAGTGTATCATTACCACTCACTGACTGGTTGCTAGAGGTTAAAGCACACATTACGGCTCACTGATTAGTTGCTAGAGGTTACAACACATGATTTCTGCTTGTTGATTGGTTGCTAGAGAGTACTGTGGATATGACCTCAGGGGGGCATGATATACATATCAATGCCGCAAGCCGCTGATATTTACATATGAATGCCGCTGCTATTTATATGTAAACACAGGGTCCGCAGGTGAGTCATCTGTACACAACAATAGGGCAGAGCTGGGCAGCATTAGTAGCAGCATTTCACACTGATATTGGGACACAGCACAGGACTAAAACCTCAAGGGGCAAGGGAATTTAAACCAGGATAGTTGGCAAGTATGATGCAGCTGCTTTGGGCCCCACAACAATGACAGGGCCCAGGGCAGCTGCCCCTTTTGCCCTGCCTTAAAAACAGTCCTGGATGCACTGCATATTATAGTGCCCCTCGTGATTAAATTACTTTTTGCCTGTGCTTCTCCTTCTCCTGTTTAATATTTGACTTTTTTTTATTGTTTTCTTTTTATTCCAGGATCTGAAAAAAACAGAAAAAGTAAAAAAGACAAGAAAAAGGATGCAGAACTGGAGAGGAACGGATCTGTAGTGAAAGACGGCGACCAAGCGCTTCTTAATTTGAAGACCAGAGTTCTCCCATTACCTCCTCCACCACCAGATAATGACGACTCGGAATACGAAGAGCTAGAATATGAACATATACCGTTAGAAGATGAGCAAAATCCATCAACAGCGCTACCGTCTGTTCTTCAACCCCGTAAGCATGTTTAGGGAAGCAATAGTATGAAATCTGAACTCTGGACTTCCCTTCACTGGAGATGAAAGGGAGGGATAAATCAGAGAATGCAAAATATAAGTAATTAAACTTCAGCTTTAAGTCTGTGCTCAGTTGGACCCAAAGCACTGGAATGGATTGGGTTCTAGCCTGAGAATCCTAGTCAAAAAGTTATCCATAGCCCCTATTACTCTTTCCTTATTTCAGATCTTTACATAATACACAGAGCTATTTAGACCAATGTCTGCCCCTGAAAATCTATTGTGACCACACAACGTAGTCTTTTCTGTAGGCTCCATTAATTTAGGTGTTTCTAAATGCAAAAACAAAAATGTAACATATTGCGCTTACTAGTCCTTAGATGTGTTGTCTGCTTAATTTTCTGTTTTTATTTTGTTTTCTGTATTTTAACCTGGTCATCCTGCCAGTAGCATACTTCCAGTCCATGGGTGTCTATGCTCACTATCCCACTGTTTCTATGGAGGCAGACATGATGGCCACCAAGGCTGGGCTTTAAAGCGGTAGTAAACCCGCTGAAATTTTTTTTTTTCTGACCTGCAAGGGAAAAGGCATAATGAGCTAGTATCCACCGCATACTAGCTCATTATGAAATACTTACCTTAGAATGAGGCCTCGATATCTCCGATGATCCACACCGAGGGAGCTGACATGTTCCTTCGGCTCGTCTTCCGGGTATCGCGGCTCCGGCGATGTGAGTGGCCGCATGTGCGCGGGAGATTTTTTTCTGGCAATGTCCGGCGTCTGCCAGGCTTTCAGCCGAAAATACCTTGTGCGCATGCGCCGCTGCAGTCAGTGGCTCATTGCGAGGGGAATATCTCCTAAACCATACAGGTAAGCTTTATTATAGGCTTACCTGTAGGTCAAAGTTAAAAAAAACAGTATACAACCGCTTTAAGCATGCCTGGCTTTGTTCATCTCTATTACATGGGGGGGTAGGAGGATTAGTCATTTACAGAAGGAAGAATCATTGTCCTTTCAAGTTTATCTCGGAAGTGTCAAGGACTTGTTAAAAATGTTCCTAGCCTGAAAGGAAAACGAATGCAGCCACCACATCTATGGTAAGCAAGCTGCAATATATTAAAGTCCTTCCCTGTGCTCTGTCTCAGGCAGGAAAGAGGAATGAGCAGTGTGGCTGCCTAGGTGAAATGTTCTGCCAGTTGGTTTATTGGATCTCCCGAGCAGCTGTACAGGAGTATTGGTTTCAAGGTCCTTGAAGGCACTATCAGAAAGAACCAAATCTATGTATCTGCAGGTGGGCATGGCCACTCGCCCTGCACATGGGGGTACCATTCGCTCATCAATGCGTGGAACCAGGCAGGGACCACGGTTATGAGGGAATCAAACATTATGGCGGTTCCCCGGCTTAGAGTTGAGCCTTACACCGTGTGCAGTATTTAAGTACACAGTACCTCTGTAAAAGTGGCGTCCCATGTTGCTACACATTTTGGTTAGATGTATGTTGCATTTAGGAGGGGCACCGCTGAGCCCATGTCCCCTTCACAAGTCCAGAGTACCTCTGCCATCTCACTCCCAGTGACAGAATGGGGTCCCGCCATTCACCTAGCATTGACTTCATGTGTGCACATGTTAGCTCCTTCACTCCTGTACCATGCAGCTAGGTTATGGGTCACTATAACACAGCTTTGTTCTGGCTTTGGTACTCGTTGCATTGGGATGCTGATCACTAGGGAGGGAGCCAGATCATCGACCCCCTCGCTACACCAGGTACCATTTTTCGTGACTGGATGCAATGTACCTCGCATTAGTTATTGGTTACCCATAGTGACTGCATGACTCCTCCTGCTCTCCTTGCTGAGTACACCATCTAAAGTGGTCTTGCTTCATACCCCACATGTGCTTTACTGACCCTAGTTCTTTCATACGCCAGGAACCTTTGTGCACTCCATTAAATGACTATAGAACCAGCTTAGAACAGTTGAAGCAACTTTACTTGAACATTTTGTGACACAGTCCAACATAAACAGTTCAATGCAACATTCCCTAACTGACTCATGTAGGCTGGCCAGGCAAACCTCAGCAGCGTGATAGTCCATTAAAGTGGTAGTAAACCCAGTTTCAAAAAACCCTTACATTCCCGGCATGCCGTAAATGCTAACTTTCACATTGGTTGTGCTCTCAACCAAACTTTCAAACCATCCAATGGCTGGTTTCATAACTGATCACATGTGCAGCATTATGGCAGTTGAAGAACCATTAGAGGCCAAGATGGCAGCTTCCTTGACTGAAAACGATAGAAGGGTTTACTTCGACTTTAATGGTGTCTCCCAAGGCTTGGCGGTTCTCTGGACTTCCAATGCCATCCGATGGAATGCTGGGTGCAGCAGTCCCCCCTTGGATGCTGCACAGCAATCACAGCATCTTCCTATGTGGGCCAAAAATCTCTGTAACCTGCCCCCCCCCCCTTATTTATATCACAGGGTGGATAGGCTAGGTCCAAAAAGCCCAAGAGCAGAAGTGCAGAACATAAATCCCTTCCCCAACCTGGACCAGCCTACTGTCTAACTAACATGCTGTAGGCAATCTGCCTAAATGTAGAATCTCCGACCAGGTCCACAGTAGAATTGGGTTTAAGGTCCTTGAAGCCACTATCAAAAAGAACCGTATTCATGTATCTGCAGGATCAATTCCATACTTTAGGCCCCCAGACACACTTTCACAAACTGCCTGCAGACACCCCCCTGATCAATAAAGTACTAGGTCACTGAAAGCTGACCGGGCTGAAGAGAGGACTCCATACTCAAGAGGGATCCTTGACCATTTATTATCACCAAAATAACTGCCTTCAAAGACCCCAACCTGTTCACCAGCTGCCATGACTTCCAAACCAATGTCACTTATTTTTGAGTGAAGTTCTGGGAGGTTGGAAGTTCTAGACGTCTCCAACTCTTAAAATAAAACCTGCTATAATCCTAACTACAGACCATTAATTGGGCTCCTCCAACCACAACAGGTAAGTGGCCTCCATCTACACTTTTTCTTACACAATTCATTTTTCCTTAACTGGCCTCCTTCTATCTAGTCATGTAGGCCCTCTGCCCTTGTTCCTTCTATTCTAGTTTGGAACTCTTTTAAGTTTGCTAAAGCTCTGTGTATCGGTAACAACTGTGTTTTTTCCCCCGTAATATCCTACTTTCCTTCTTTTTTCATCCTTTATTGCATCTCTGTAGTGATCTCATGCATAGTCTTTGCAGCTACTTCCTGTCCATACGCACTGGACCAACTTCCCAATAGTGACAACAGTGGACTATGCCTGAGCAATGTGTGTAGTTAGTTGCCCTGTTGGAGAGACTATAAGAGGTTGGAACAACTTGTTACAGCCTCTTGTAGTCTCTCCAACAGGGGAACATGTGGCAGGGTGACTAGGCATAACAAAATGCCTGTTATAGGGTGACACCCTATAACAGGAAGTGCCTAAAAAAAGACCTTTGTGTCACAGGGGATTATTAAAAAAAAAAAGCTGAAGGTGTAATGCAGATGATTGAACTCAGCTTTTGACATACGATAGTTCATGGATGCCAGGTGTCCTGGATTTGCTGAAACAGCCCTGCTTCCCACCCACCTTATCTGAGCTACTGCACCTGTGCGGTAACTCAAAAAAGCATTCATTGGGTGTTTTTCGGGGCCATAAGTGAAGATTCCCAGCATGATTAGAAGTGGGGACCTGGGTGGGACCAACCCATAAAGTGGATGTGACTTGGACATGCTCAACAGGCTCTGAGAAAAAACAACTCGTAAAGTAGGTCTGATGTGGACACGCTCTCACCCAGAACTGGGCAGGAGCAACCCACAACGTGGGTATCATTTGGATACGCTCACCCTGGTCTGGGCAGGACAAGTCCATAAATTGGGTGTGATTTGAATAAACTCACCAGGGCCTGTGCAGGACCCACCCATAAAGTGGGTGGAATTTGGACATGTTCACCAAGGTCTCGACAGGACCGACCTATAAAGTGTGTGTTGATTTGGGTGAACCAACTTGAAAAGTGGGTGGACAAAATGAAGTCCCTGGGCAGATCCACTTAAAGTGGAATCCCTGACTGCACCATAATATAAGTGTTTTTTGAGTTGCATTAATTCCCTGATATTTTTTACTGGATGCTAAAAGCAAATTTTTGACACAATTATTCTGCTATGAACCTCAGGAAAGTTGAATGCAACCTTCTTAAAGCTCTTTCATATCTAACATATGTTGCCTTTGTTCTGCAGACTCGGACCCAAATGAGAAACACCTGGGCGATACCTCTGGGAGTAATCACACAATGGCAGTAAGCGGCAGTGATGTTCATAATCCTGAAGCCCAGGAAAACATAAATCCTTTGTACGTCTCAGTAGAGGAAGGACGTAGGAATAACACACCAGAAAACCAAGAATCGGTGATTGACCTTTCCAGTCCCAGACCCAGCCAGGGAGATGAAACAACGAAGGAACCAATGTATTCAATCCCACTTGTAAATGAACCTATCTATTCCGTAATTCGTAAGGACAAGCCCTCGATAAAGAAGCCACCTACAAAACCAATGGAAAATGTTTCCATAGATTTAAGTGTAAAAATAGAGGTTTCACAGGAGAAATCCAACCACAGTTCAGCTCCCGTGAATCCTGGGGTTCCACCCACCTCCTCCTTTAAACTGAACACAATGATAATGCATTGGAGGACAAAAAATTTGAAAACCTCCCCACCCCAATCAACCGTCTCCATGAATTTTGACTTGGAGGACCCTCCTCCCATTCCCGATAAATCATTTGATATTGAAAATGAAGCTGAAAGTGAAGAACAACACCCAAATGAGGTAGGCCAACTATTTTATGTTAACGAGAACTTCAGCCAATTATTATTTTTTATGTTTTTTGTGTGGACAGAGTTGGATGGGTAGGAGCTTTGGTTGAGTTTTGTTGGGGGGGGGGTCAGTGTTGCCATTGGTGAGTTTTCTTCTCACTTCCTGATGGGACAGGAAGTGATGGCAATTCTTTCCATTAGGTAAGTGGTTTCAACAATACTACATTTTAAAACAGTATCTTAGTTTTCTCTTCGACTGAGGCTCTACACTCTAGGTAGAGGCTACACATTGTCTTAAGTGACAACTACCAGTCACCATACTAGTTTTTTTTAAATCTGAACTCCAGGATAAGACAATATTCTAGTAATCCAGTGTGAAACTCTGCCTCTGCCCCCAGGGAAAGGCATGGTCTGACTTGGTATATGGGTACATGCTATTTCCAGGGGCGTAACTATAGGGGGTGCAGCAGTCGCGACCGCAACCGGGCCCTGTGATGCAGGGGGCCCATGCAGCCCCCTCTACATATGGCTGGCAGCAGCATAGGCAGCTAGGGGTACCAGTGCACCATGCACACGGGTGGCTGGAGGTGGAGGGTTACTAGCAGAGCTCCATGCTCGACTATCGCACTGGCTGCTCTTTAGTTGTGCATTCCCCGCATGACCTGTGTCCTCGGCCGGCTCCTCAGAGTACCCCTCTCCTGCTCCATGCATTGCCGCTCAGTCCGATGTCTTTTCTCCCCAGCCAGAGTCCCGCACCCCCCCCCCCAAGTCCGGCCCACACTGCACTGCATACTTCACCCGGGTAAACAAACTTTAAGCACACAGATGCAGTGCAGCCCTATGAGAGCCGGAGGACACTGCAGGCTTGTCTGCCATCCTCCCCCGTCATACACAGATGATGAAAGGTGTTTCTGGGAGATATGCTGATCGCCCGTCCAGCACAGTGGATGGAGCCCAGGCCAACATGGATGAGTGCGCAGCCTACAGCTTGGTCATGGTGAGTGAGAGGACCCCATCCCCCACACACCATTACATTCCCCCTGGGGACAGGGACCCCTTCTCACCTGAGGGCAGTAACTTAATCTGCCCTGGAGAAAAGGACCCCATCCTGCCTAGGGACAGTCCCCCAATGGGGCACCTAAAAAAAAAAAACTAATAAAAAAAAACTACTGATACCAGTGGTGGAACTACAGGGCTCACAAAGGTCATACCTGTGACCACGCCCTGGAGTTCCACCGCCGGACTCGGAGGGAAGGGCCCTGGCTGAGGTTCAGGGGGGCCCTTCATGGTTTCTTGCATCGGGGCTCTGAAGGTTCTAGTTATGCTACTGGCTATTTCCCATCACAAGAGGCTGCAACACGCATTTGGCTCATCATAGTTCAGCTTGCATCCACTTACCAATCCATCTACTACAGAAGTGAAGAGTGAGTCTCCTCTTAGATTCAACCTAGTTTGGTTTTATGATGACCGCTTTCCCAATGTGTCCCCCTGCTGGGAGGTCTCCTTGTTTAACTCCACTGCACCCAGCATCACTCACTTCGCTCCTTACCACAATGGCTGCCACCCGTGTGGGCCATTCTTAAACTGGCTGAATAAATGTGTACTAAGAATACTAACCACCTTCTAATCTCAAAGTCTAATCTCAAAGTATTATGCCAGAAAATTTTCTTCTGACTACGCAGTTATCTCGGCAGGACCTCTCAAGACAATTGTATCCCTTGGTCTGTCTTACCTAAATTACCAAGAGCTATGTCCCTAGACCAGGGGTCTCAAACTGGCGGCCCTCCAGCTGTTGCAAAACTACAAGTCCCGTCATGCCTCTGCCTGTGGGAGCCATGCTTGTAACTTTCAGCCTTGTAATGCATCATGGGACTTGTAGTTTAGAAACAGCTGGAGGGCCGCCAGTTTGAGACCCCTGGTCTAGGGACATAGCTCTTGGTAATTTAGGTAAGACAGACACAGGGATACAATTGTCTTGAGAGGTGTTTTGTTTTTTATGCAGCCACTGGACTGGGAGAAATTGGGTTGAAAACTGCTCTGCCCTATATCTCACAGTCAGGACACTGCTACAGGAAAGACCAGATATCATCTTGATCTTTGTCAACTTTATTATTTCTATCTTTAGACTTTTACACAGAAGTAAAAAAGTGCTATTATCTGACAAAGATCAAGATGATATCTGGTCTTTCCTGTAGCAGTGTCCTGAATGTGAGATATTGGGCAGAGCAGTTTTCAACCCAATTTCACCCAGTCCTCTGCCCTGCTATCACCCAGTTCTCTGCCTGTTGTCACTCAGCCCTCTGCAGACACACAGTGCTCTGTTGTCTCCCAGTCCTCTGCCTACTGTCACCCAGTCCTCTGCCTGCTGTTACCCAGCCCTCTGCTATCACCCAGCCCCCTGTTGTTACCCAGTCATCTGCCTACTGTCACACGGTCCTCTGCCCTGCGTTCACCCAGTCCTCTGCCCTGCTGTCACCCAGCCCTCTGCTGTCACCCAGTCTTCTGCCCTGCTCTCAACCAGTCCTCTGCAGACACCCAGTCCCCTGTTGTCACCCAGTCCTCTGCCCTGCTGTCACCCAGTCCCCTGCTGTCGCCCATTTCTCTAAAAAAAAAAAAAATGTAAATGTTGTCAACTATGCTTATTGTGTACGGCAGTTCAATGAGGGGGCAACAAACATCACAGGGGGGTATAGACAGGGCCGGTGCTAGACTGTTTTGCCCCCATCTATACCGTATAGTGGTATATCAATGATATTTTAGCAGTACAGAAGTTTTTTTTTTGGGGGGGGGGGCGCAAGTAGCTTGTCTCGCGTAGGGGGCAAAATAGTCTAGACCTGATGGTATGCATGGACAATTTCTTAAAACCAAGCTTCTGAGCTAGGCAGTCTGTGTCACCCAGCCCTCTGCTGTCACCCAGGCCCCTGTTGTCGCCCAGTCCTCTGCCTGCTGTCACCCAGCCCTCTGCTATCACCCAGCCCCCTGTTGTCACCCAGTCATCTGCCTACTGTCACACGGTCCTCTGCCCTGCTGTCACCCAGTCCTCTGCCCTGCTGTCACCCAGCCCTCTGCTGTCACCCAGTCTTCTGCCCTGCTCTCAACCAGTCCTCTGCAGACGCCCAGTCCCCTGTTGTCACCCAGTCCTCTGCCTGCTGTCACCCAGCCCTCTGCAGACACCCAGTCCCCTGTTGTCACCCAGTCCTCTGCCCTGCGTTCACCCATTCCCCTGTTGTCGCCCAGTCCTCTGCCCTGCTGTCACCCAGTCCCCTGCTGTCGCCCATTTCTCAAAAAAAAAAAATGTAAATGTTGTCAACTATGCTTATTGTGTACGGCAGTTCAATGAGGGGGCAACAAACATCACAGGGGGGTATAGACAGGGCCGGTGCTAGACTGTTTTGCCCCCATCTATACCGTATAGTGGTATATCAATGATATTTTAGCAGTACAGAAGTTTTTTTTGGGGGGGGGGGGGGCGCAAGTAGCTTGTCTCGCGTAGGGGGCAAAATAGTCTAGACCTGATGGTATGCATGGACAATTTCTTAAAACCAAGCTTCTGAGCTAGGCAGTCTGTGTCACCCAGCCCTCTGCTGTCACCCAGGCCCCTGTTGTCACCCAGTCCTCTGCCTGCTGTCACCCAGCCCTCTGCTATCACCCAGCCCCCTGTTGTCACCCAGTCATCTGCCTACTGTCAGACGGTCCTCTGCCCTGCTGTCACCCAGCCCTCTGCTGTCACCCAGTCTTCTGCCCTGCTCTCATCCAGTCCTCTGCAGACGCCCAGTCCTCTGCTGTCACCCAGTCCTCTGCCTGCTGTCACCCAGCCCTCTGCAGACACCCAGTCCCCTGTTGTCACCCAGTCCTCTGCCCTGTGTTCAGCCAGCCCTCTGCTGTCACCCAGTCCTCTGCCCTGCGTTCACCCAGTCCTCTGCCCTGCTGTCACCCAGCCCTCTGCTGTCACCCAGTCCCCTGTTGTTGCCCAGTCCTCTGCCCTGCTGTCACCCAGTCCCCTGTTGTCACCCAGCCCTCTGTTGTGAAAACAATTTTAAATGTTGTCAACTATGCTCGCTGTGTACAGCAGTTCAATGAGGGGGCAACAAACTTCAGGGGGGGGGGGTATACACAGGGCCGGTGCTAGACTGTTTTGTGCCCATTCTATACCGTATAGAGGTATATAAATTATATTTTAGCGGTACAGACTTTTTTTTTTGGGGGGGGGGGGGGGCACGTGCAAGTAGCTGGTCTCACCTAGGGCGCAAAATAGTCTAGCGCTGGCCCTGGCCCTCAGCCAACCTTAACAAAATCATAAGGATAAGGAACCTTTAAAGAGGAAGTAAACCCTGATGGGTTTACTTCCTCTTTGTCTCCCTGCAAAGGTAAAGCATAATGGACTACTATGCATCGCATAATAGCCCATTATGCACCGTAGACAGCTGTGACTGTCTCTTAGTAAATATCTTAGTAAATATCTCCTAAACCATGTAGGTTTAGGAGATATTTCTTGGATCTACAGGTAAGCCTGAATCTAGGCTTACCTGTAGGTCAAAGTGGTTTGTAAGGGTTTACAACCACTTTAAGCACTTACTGTACTATGTCTTCTATAACCACTGCAGTACCATCTAGCCCACCCCAGTCCCAAGAGTTAAATAGTCCTTAAGTCTATGGGTAGAGGACTAAGGTGTAATATTTACCCTAATCTTCATTCTGGCAGGCTCCAATGCACTCCCGTTCTTTCCAACGTTCTAGGTTGTGGTTGTGCCCTTACCATCCTCACATTTAATGCAGGACCCATGGTTCTGTATTGTACTTGATAATCTCAGTGTCCGACCACCAGCTGGAGCACTGAGGAGAAGAGCCTTCAGGGGACCAGCCACGTAGCATGGAAGAAATCCACAGGAGCAAGGAAAGGTAAATATTTCAACATTTCCTCTTCTAACTAAAGGCATTTTTATTTTTTGGATAGAATGGAGAGTGATTAGAACCCCTGTCAGATTTTTATTGCTGCCTGTGCCCCCATTAGGGAGATTCATCCTCTCTATTAGTCCTGTTTACCATTATCATTGAATGTGATAATAAAAGAAAATCCCAAATTTTTTGTTGTCCCCAGAAAAGGGGAAATCTTCCAATGGGGATATTAGTTCTGGTGACCTGGGGGTCCCCAATGGATTTCCCTAATTTGCAAGGATTTCCTCCCACTTCCTGTTTGGCTATGGGACAGGAAGTGAAGGGAATTCTCCCCAATGGGACACAGGTGGTGGAAAAATTTTTGACAAGCGTTATAACTCTCCTTTGCTCTATCCAAAAAAGTTTTGCCTATAGTTCTACTTTAACAGGTATGGAGGGGCCCTACTGGCAGACTAATTTTTTTTTTCTGCCTGGAGCGCGACTTCAAATTACTAGGAAAGGTTTGTAGTCATGTGCGATTTGTTTACTAATCAAAATTCGGATAAAATTTTCATTATTCAGAGATTCTGATGTATCCGAATTTCCAAATCACAATAATAAACGTATTTCAATGAATCCGAAATAAGTTCTAATGAAATTAATTATCCAAATTCGAAAATGAAATGGAAACATATTGCATACATAAAGAAAGGTATGAAAGTGAAATAAGATGATGATTCCTACTTAGGCTGCTGAATAGAATAGAATAAAACAGCATGGAATAGAAAAGAATAGAAGAAGAAAAAAGAATAGAATAGAGAAGAATAGACAAGAAAATAAATAGAAAATAATAGAATAGAAAAAAAATTGAATAGAAAATAATAGAATAGAAAATAAAATATATATATATATATATATATATATATATATATATATATATATATATATATATAATAGAAAAAAAATTGAATAGAAAAAAAAATAAAAAATATATATATATATATATATATATATATATATATATATATATATATATAAAATAGAAAATAATAGAATATAAACAAATAGAATAAAACAGAACAGAATAGCATAATAGGAAATAAAGGAATATAATAGAAAAGAATAGAGTAAAACAGAACGGATATAGCCTTCTTCCGAAATTCAAATTTTTGAATAAGTTCAAAAATAACCAATATACAAAACAGATCTGAATATACAAAACAAATTCCAAAACGTAATCATTTTAACATTAAGAATATTATGAATCCCTTCCCCTTTTTAACTATTGTAGTTTTGATACATAATAAAATATGTGGAAATGTTACCCCTCCTTGATCCTATAGTACCCGCTACAGCCATAGTAGCTGTCTTTTTTTCTTGGGGAGGTCTTGTCTTTTGTGACCCCCGTTGGAAAGGATTTTGTTTATCCTTCACTGGCTTCCCCTACCCCACCGTATAAAATTCAAAATACTAACCACAACATACAAGGCCATCCACAGCATTGCCCCCAGCTACATCACCCACCGTATCTGCAGATATCACCCAAATCGTCCTCTCCGCTCCTCCCAGGACCTCCTGCTCTCTAGCTCCCTTGTTTCCTCCTCCCATGCTCGCCTCCAGGACTTCTCCAGAACCTCTTCCATCCTCTGGAACTCCCTTTCCCAGTATGTCCGGTCAGCTCCTACCCTATCCACCTTTAGGCAATCCCTGGGGTTCCTTCAGAGGTGGCTAGGGGTTCCTTGAGCTGTGGCTGATGAACCATCTTTTTGGTGATGCCTACAGAGTTGAAGGTTCAGCACCACTTAGCAAAGCCAACAGCATGGCACCAAATATCTTTTTTACTGTCTTTAAGGGTGGCATTCCAAACACCAATTTAAGGGGGGCATTCTTCCTATTGACCACCAATAAAAGGAGCATTGTTCCTATTGAGCCTTGCCGATTTGGTTTTAGTAAGGGTTCCTCGAGACATGGAAATTATTTTTGGGGTTCCTCTAGGGTTAAAAGGTTGAGAAAGCCTGGTATAGAGTAATTCTGCCCCCGGTCTTTGTAGGGTGTGTGGTTTACATCTGCTTGAACCACCTTTGTCTGTATGCTGGCTATTATTTCGATATCATATATTGCAGCATACATCCGTTGCTTGATATCATTTAGGAGGAAATAGCTGAGCAACAAAGGAATTCGGGTTCATTTCTCAATGAAGGGCTGCCAAGCCGGGTTTGCAGAAAGTTGATATAGGCGTAGGAGTTATTACGGGAAGATGGAGGTGAAAATGGTTCTTCGTTGCAACAATTTTCTTTTAAATATTAGCATTTTTGAAAAACCTTCAAAGACATATTTTAAGAATTTAACCTTTTAGAACATGTAGGGTACATTTAATAATATCCCTTGAGGCGTTGGAAACTATTTGTCTGCAAAGATCTGTAGGGGAAAGAATGTGGCTTGTGGTGGCACAACGCTGAAAAGGCTTTGGGCCTTTGATAAAAAATATAATTGATCCTGGGCATGAGGCACACAGGACACGTGGCACATAGAAAATGACAAAGGCCTCCATCATGCCACATCCAAAATTACATTATATTACCAAAAGTATTGGGACACCTGCCTTTACATGCACATAAACGTTAAAGGCTTAGTCCGTAGGGTTCAATATTGAGTTGGCCCATCCTGTGCAGCTATATCAGCTTCAACTCTTCTGGGAAGGCTGTCCACAAGGTTTAGGAGTGTGTCTATGGGAATGTTTGACCATTCTTCCAGCAGCGCATTTGTGAGGTCAGGCACTGATGTTGGACAAGAAGGCCTGGCTCACAGTCTCTGCTCTAATTCATCCCAAAGGTGTTCTATTGGGTTGAGGTCAGGACTCTGTACAGGCCTCCAGCAGCGCATTTGTGAGGTCAGGTACTGATGTTAGACAAGAATGCCTGGCTCACAGTCTCTGCTCTAATTCATCCCAAAGGTGTTCTATTGGGTTAAGGTCAGGAGTCTGTACAGGCCAGACAAGTTCCTCCACCCCAAATTTCCTCATCCATGTCTTTATGGATCTTGCTTTGTGCATAGTACAGTATCTCCTTCATTGTCACTGATCGGGGCTCGTGAGGGGGTGTGGCCAGCCAAAGGGTGATCCAATCTGTCACTGGGGGACAGAGGGCGGAGTGGCCGGCCTCAGGGATAATTGCAGGTTCATCTGGGCAGAGCAACATGGAGGTAAAAAAAAGACCCTAAAATGCTGTTTTGTTTTTAATGCAGCCACTGGACTGGGAGAAATTGGGTTGAAAACTGCTCTGCCTGATATCTCACAGTCAGGACACTGCTACAGGAAAGATCAGATATCATCTTGATCTTTGTCAACTTTATTATTTCTATCTTTAGACTTTGTAAAAAAGTGACAAAGATCAAGATGATATCTGTTTTTTTCCTGTAGCAGGGTCCTGACTGAGATATTGGGCAGAGGCAGAGCAGTTTTCAACCCAATTTCACCCAGTCCTCTGCCCTGCTGCAACCCAGTCCTCTGCCTGTTGTCACCCAATCCTCTGCCTGTTGTCACCCAGTCCTCTGCCCTGCTGTCACCCAGTCCTCTGCCCTGCTGTCACCCAGTCCTCTGCAGATGCCCAGTCCCCTGCTCTGCGTTCACCTAGTCCTGTGATCTGCGTTCACCCAGTCCTCTGCCCTGTGTTTACCCAGTCCTGTGATCTGCGTTCACCCAGTCCTCTGCCCTGCATTTATCCAGTCCTCTGCCCTGCATTTACCCAGTCCTCTGCCCTGCTGTCACCCAGTTCTCTGCCCTGCTGTCACCCAGTTCTCTGCCCTGCGTTCACCCAGTTCTCTGCCCTGCGTTCACCCAGTTCTCTGCCCTGCGTTTACCCAGTCCTCTGCCCTGCTATCACCGAGTCCTCTGCCCTGCTTTCACCGAGTTCTCTTCCCTGCTATCACCCAGTCCTCTTCCCTGCTATCACCCAGTCCTCTTCCCTGCTATCACCCAGTCCTCTGCCCTGCGTTCACCCTGTCCTCTTCCCTGCTGTCACCCAGTCCCCTGTTGTCGCCCAGTCCTCTGCCCACTGTGACCCAGCCCTCTGCAGACACCCAGTCCTCTACCTACTGTCAGCCAGCCCTCTGCAGACACCCAGTCCTCTGCCTACTGTCAGCCAGTCCTCTGATGTCATTCAGTCCCCTGTTGTTGCCCAGTCCTCTGCTGTCACTCAGTCCCCTGATGTCACCCAGCCCCCTGTTGTCACCCAGTCCTCTGCCTGCTGTCACCCAGTCCTCTGCCCTGCTGTCACCCAGTCCTCTGCCCTGCTGTCACCCAGTGTTCTGCCCTGTGTTCTCCCAGTCCTCTGCCCTGCTGTCCCCCAGTCCCCTGTTGTCGCCCAGTCCTCTGCCTACTGTGACCCAGCCCTCTGCAGACACCCAGTGCTCTGCCTACTGTCACCCAGTCCTCTGATGTCATTCAGTCCCCTGTTGTTGCCCAGTCCTCTGCCCTGCTGTAACTCAGCCCTCTGCTGTCACCCAGGGCTCTGCCCTGCTGTCACCCAGCCCTCTGCTGTCTGTCACCCAGTCCCCTGTTTTTTCGCCCAGTCCTCTGCCCTGCTGTCACTCAGTCCCCTGCTGTCCCCCAGTCCTCTAAAAAAATAAAATAAAATGAAATGTTGTCAACTATGCTTATTGTGTAAGGCAGTTCAATGAGGGGGCAACAAACATCACAGGGGGGTATAGACAGGGCCGGTGCTAGACTGTTTTGCCCCCATCTATACCGTATAGTGGTATATCAATGATATTTTAGCAGTACAGAAGTTTTTTTTTTGGGGGGGGGGGGGGGGGTGGCGCAAGTAGCTTGTCTCGTGTAGGGGGCAAAATAGTCTAGACCTGATGGTATGCATGGACAATTTCTTAAAACCAAGCTTCTGAGCAGTCTGTGTTTTGCTAACTCAATATGTTCTCAATACATAAGAATCTGCTTGTGTCATTTGGTCAGCAGAATGACCCTTATGGGGGAATTTCCCAGGTCTTCCTTACCATGGACAGGTGGACTAAGGCTCTGTCCCAGACAGTTCTCTGGACTCGTAGGTGCCCCTTTACCCAAAAGAACAACACAGCACACACAGGAATTACAGTAGGACCAACATTATTGCATCATTATTGCAAAATAGACACAAGGAATACAACTCAGGAAGGGTCTGTGTCAAGTGACAACGAGTTTTGGGTTTGTGGAAAATGAACAAGTGGTTTCAGATGTATAGCTGGCAGAGTGGGCAGTTCCCTGCTTGTTAGGAGATGGGGTCTGACCAGCAGCAGCCAGTAAAGTTGGTGGGGTGGGAAGTTCCTCGCATATTAGGAGGTGGGGTCTGGGCAGGACCAACCTGTAAAGTTGGCAGAGTGGGAAGTTCCCAGCTTATTAGGAGGTGGGGTCTGACCAGGAGCAGCCAGTAAAGTTGGTGGGTTGTGAAGTTCCCTGCATATTAGGAGGTGGGGTCTGGGCAGGACCAACCTGTAAAGTTGGCAGAGTGGGCAGTTCCCTGCTTATTAGGAGGTGGAGTCTGGTCAGGAGAGACTTGTAAAGTTGGTGCTGTGGGAAGTTCCCCGAATATTAAGAGGTGAGGTCTTGGCAGGATCAACCCATAAAGTTGGCAGAGTGGGAAGTTCCCTTCTTATTAGAAAGTGGGATCTGGTCAGGAGCAACCCATAAAGTTGGTGGGGTGGAAAGTTCCTCACATATTAAGAGGTGGAGTCTGAGCAGGACTAAATGATAAAATTGGCAGGGCGACCAATTCCCTGCAAATTAGTAGGTGGTGTCTGGGCAGGACCAATCCATAAAGTTGGCAGAATGGACAGTTCCCTGCTTATTAGGTGCTGGGGTCTGGTCAGGAGCAATCAGTAATGTTGGTGGGGTGGGAAGTTCCCTGCATATTAGAAGGTGGGATTTGGGCAGGACCAGCCCATAAATGGGCAGGGGGGGGCAGTTCCCTTCTTATTAGAAGGTGGGGTCTGGACAAGAGCAACCCATAAAGTTGATGGGATGGGAAGTTCCCCACATATTAGAAGGTGGGATCTGGTCAGGTCCAACCAATAACGTTGGAAAGGTGGGCAATTCCCTGAAAATTAGGAGGTGGGGTCTGGGCAGGACCAACTCGTAAAGTTAGTAGGGTCGGCAGTTCCATGCTTTTCAGGAGGTGGGGTCAGGTCAGGGACAACCTGTAAAGCTGGTGGGGTGGGAAGTTCCCCACATATTAGGAGGTGGAGTCTGGGCAGGACCAACCCATAAAGTTGGCAGGGTGGACAGTTCCCTGCTCATTAGGGGGTGGTACTGGTCAGGAGCAGTTGGTGGAGTTGGAAGTTCCTCCCATATTAGTCTGGGCTATACCAACCTAGAAAGTGGGCCTTATTTGGGCATATCCACCGAGGGGGTTAACAGTGTCCGGGACTGTAATGTTTTTAAATGTATGTAAATCTTGCAAAAGTTGCCTAAATCTTGATAAATAGACCCCCTAAGTATTTATTACACCTATATCTAAGTAACCCGTACTCTTACTTCTTGCAGGACAATACAGAAACAGATATCAAGATGGAGAAGTAATCTTGGAGAAATTTCCCTACTTAAAGGGACAGCATTCAAAGAAACGACTTCGGGCTTGGTGCTAATTGCTGTACAGCACTAGGGGGAAATAGGTCTTGGTATCAATGACATCTTGCCTGGGGCTGAAAAGCATGATCTTGGCACATACTGCCATGGGATGGCCTCACCACGGCAACTTGGAATGCTGCTCTGACTGTACATATCCATGAAGATAATGTGAATACAATAAATGAAAAAATGTAACGTAATATAAACCTATGATTAATGAAAGGAAAGATATTTTTTTATCCCGTTTGAGGTTTTTATTGTAAATTTGTACTTGGAGTTTGTCTCCATGCTGTGTCATATTTCCATAAACACATATACTGTATTTATGGTCATACCAGATCTCCCCTGCACACACCTCTATGCCCAAGCATAATGCGATGAATGGTCTATGGTGGCTGACTCAACCAGATGTTTTAAGTGAGTGATTTACTAAAGTCCAGCCATAACTGAAAGCTTATAGTCTAGATCAGTGGTCTCCAAACTGCGGCTCGGGGCCAGATGCAGCCCTTCGGTCGCTTTATCCTGCCTTGGGGCCCCATTTCATCCACTGATACCAACAATGGGGCATAATTCTCCCAAAAATGGGGCCCACTGACACCAGTGGTGGGACACTATTCCTCTAACTGACACCGATAGGGCACATGTCCTACCACTGACACCAAGGATGGGGCACAATTCTTTCCATTGACACCAATGATGGGACACTATTCCTCCTACTGACACCGATGATGGGGCACAATTTTTCCAGTGACGCCAACGATAGGGGCACAGTTTCTCTCAATGACACCAACAATGAAGCCCAATGACACCAATGATAAGAGACAATTTCTCGCAGTGACACCAAGGATGGGGTATTCTTTACCACTGACGTCAAGACTTTTTTTTACTCCCACTGGCCACAGTCCAATCCCACCTAAAGTCTGAAGAATGGTAAACTTGGCCCCTTGCTTAGAAAATTTAGAGACCCCTGCTCTAGATACAAGAATATTTCTTCCAGATCTATGCAATAATCCAGTGTTAAATATTCCTGTAATAAAGACAGCTCACTGCCGCTGTTAGGATTGAGTTTGCCTGCTGGCAGCACTGTGGTGCCCTGGGCTGATTGCTGCAGTTCCAGGGACCACCAGAACACTGCACCCTGAGCCCACCCACTTGTTACAATAGCGTACCTACAGATTGTCTTCCTGCTTCTTCTCCCAGACAATCAGGACAGAAAGAGGGTCCTGATACCGGACTGGCCGGGATGAGAAGCGACCAGATCGGGAGGCTGGGAGGATAAGCCAGGGAAGCCGCCAAAGCCACTCGCAACCTGGATGGGGTAAGTGCGGGGCTGCCAGACTTGCAAACAGGGCTTGCAAGCAGGCTTGTGAGCAGGGTTGGCAAGCGGGGCTGGTGAGCGGGCGGTGGGGTTGGTGGTTTGTTTGCCACCCCTCCTCCTAAAAATTGCAGCAACAGCCGCCACTGGTCTATGTACTGTAAGGTGGAGATGTCACTGCTACTTTTACAAGATCTTATCTTGGTTTGCAAAGTCATCCTGTTAAAAATTCTGTGGTCTTTGCTGCTTAACTGCGGACAGGAAACTTTATAATACAGAAAAAAAGACATAGAGTTTACCATAGAGCAGCTACAAACTTATAAACACTGCCATCTACTGGCTCATGTAGTTGTAGCACAAAATACATGAACAATGTATTCCAACACATCCACTCCTCACAAAGTGGATTTATATGGTTTCTGGAATAAGCAAAATACAATGTTGTAAGACCTGGAGCTCATCTTGAAGCATCATTTTTAATGAAGTAAACTTTTAAATGTAAAGATTTTTGTACAACAGATTATATTTTCTGAACTCTGTTTTGTGTTTACAAGAGAAATTGTGAAACGCAAAGAGCATTTTGTTTGTCAAGTTGGAACGGAATTGCTTTAAGCAATATGTATATATACGGCAATATACTGTATATCTGTATCTACCTGTAATCTGTATTACTTTTTAGAGTTATATATTTCTGTACAGCGATTTACTATGTGCAAAATAAGCACTAATACACCACCAAGGGGGCTGTAATCTGAAAATAAAGAAAAAGTATCAAACATTCTCTGAAATATTTTATTAGGCTATGCTGAGTTATTGTTGATATCATTAATATTAACCACTTGACAACTGGGCACTTAAACCCCCCTCGTGACCAGACCAATTTTCAGCTTTCAGTGCTGTCACACTTTGAATGACAATTACTCAGCCATGTAAGCCCTTGTACACACGGTCGGACATTCAGGACCACAAAATCCGTCTTATTTTTTCTGACGGATTTTGTCCGAAACTGGTGTTGCATACACACGGTCGGACAAAATTGTTCGAAAATCCGATCGTTCGGAACATGATGACGTTCATTCATTACGACGGGACTACGTTCAGGCTAGCAGCCAATAGCTTTGGTCTCGTAATTTGATCTGAGCATGCGGGGCACTATGTCCGATTGGAATTCTCTACAAACGATCGGAAAAAGTCAGATCGATTATGCTGTCGGAAAATTTTATATCCAGCTCTCAAACTTTGTTGGTCGGACATTCCGACAGAAAAAGTCAGATGGAGCCCACACATGGTCGGATTATCCGACAACACGGTCCGATCGGACATTTTCCGTCGGAATTTCCGACCATGTGTACAAGGGCTTATACTGTACCCAAATTCATTTTTTGTCCTTTTTTTCATACAAATAGAACTTTCTTTTGGTGGTATTTTAATCACCTCTGGGCTTTTAATTTTTTTGCGCTATAAATGAAAAAATACCGAATAATTTTGAATTTTTCTTTGTTTCTGTGACAACATTTTGCAAATTATAAATTTTTCTTCATAAATTTTGGCCCTAATTTATACTGCTACATATCTTTGGTAAAAAATAACCCAAATTAGTGGATATTATTTGGTCTTTGTGAAAGTTAGAGAGTCTACAAGCTGAAAAAATTGATCACACCTGATTTACTGGTGGCCGATCTCATTTCTTGCTACCCGAACAAGCCAGGAAAGTACAAATACCCCCCAAATGACCCCTTTTTTGAAAGTAGACATTCCAAGGTATTTAGTAAGATGCATGGGGAGAATTTTGATGTTGTCATTTTTTCCCACAATTCTTTGCAAAATTATTTATTTTTTTCCCACAAAATTGTCATTGTAATAGGTTATTTCTCTCACATGGCATGTGTATACCACAAATGACACCCCAAAATACATTTTGCTTCTCCTCATGAGTATTACAATATGACATGTGTGGGACTTTTTCACAGCCTGGCCACATAGAGAGGCCCAACATGCAGGAAGCGCCATCATGTGTTCTAGGAGCATAAATTACACATCTAACTTGTTGACTACCTATTACACTTTTGATGGCCCTGGAGCACCAGGACAATGACACGTGACACTGATGTGGCACCGATGACAGATGACACTGATACGTGGCACTGATGACAGATGGCACTAATGCATGGCACTGATGACACATGACACTGATGACAGATGACACTAATATGTGGCACTGATGACACCTGGCACTGATGACAGATGGCACTAATACGTGGCACTGATGACAAATGGCACTAATACATGGCACTGATGACAGATGGCACCAATATGTGGCACTGATGACAGATGGCACTGGTGACACGTGACACTGATAACAGATGGCACGTGACACTGAAAGGTGGCACTGATGACAGATGACACTGATATGTGGCACTGATGACACGTGACACTGACAGGTGGCACTGGGGACAGGTGGCACTGGAGGCAGGTGGCACTGATAGGCGGCACTGGGGACAGATGGCTATGGGGACAGATGGCACTGATAGGTGGCACTGGGGGTGTTAATGTAACAGATTTTTTTCACTCCCGCTGCAGCACGGAAGCTCTCCCTCCTCACACGCTGTCTCTGTGTGAGCAGGGAGAGCCAGCAATGAGAGATGATCTCATATGTTTACGTATAACCAAGGAAAGTATAGTAACAAGTCCTAGTTGCAATCTCGGAACACCCAATAAGAGGATAGTATGCGACCGGTCTAAGCTCTGTGGCATATTCACCAATGCCAGGAGCCTGGCAGACAAGATGGATACTGTTGTACTAGGAGGACCTGTTTACATATGAGATCATCTCTCATTGGACACTCTGATCGAGTGCTAAACGGCCGCTGTGATTGGCCATTTAGCATGATCTGTGATTGGCTGTGTTTACATTCCCCCATGCAGGGGGAATGTAAACAGGAGGGCATCCAGGGACGGCCTTCTGGCAATTGCGCGCCGCACTGTAGCCGCCTTTCAGCAATAGCGTTAGCGCAAAGTGGTTAATATTATTAGTAGTAGCATATCTCCCAACCATCCCTGATTCGCTGGCACTGTTCCGGAATTCAATCCGGGTCAAGGCGAATCAGGGCTGAGTCCCCGGATGCCCGTGGCGTGTGCGGGGCATCTTGGTTCCCACATGCGGTGAGCTACACTGTCTTTGCATGGCAGCCGGCATCTCTCCCTGGCTGCCTCAAACACACAGTGCAGAGCAGAATGCACTGAACCCTCCCCTCCTCCCTCCAGCTGATCTGAGGTCTGTGATGATTTTTGTGTACATGAGACATGCAGAGGAGGGAGGCATGGGCAGGAAGAGTCGAGGGGGGGTGGAGCTGGGATGGTATTGGGGGATGGGTGGAGCCGGGATGAGATCAGGGGAATGGATAGAGTTGGGATGGGATCAGGGGGATGGATGGAACCAGGATGGGGGGAATGGATGGAGCCGGGATGGGATCAGGGGAAGGGATAGAGTTGGGATGGGATCAGAGGGATGGATGGAGCCGGGATGGGGGTAATGAATGGAGCTGGGATGCGATTGGGATGATAGATCGAGCTAGGATGGGACTGGGGGAAAAGTTAGAGGGGTTTTTAAACTAGGTGACGGGGGGAGGGTCCAGAGGTAGTCAGTGCGGAACATAGTCCAGAGGGTAGTATTAGGGGCATTAGTGATAGGTTGACTAAAGCACGTATAACCAAGCAAAGTATAGTAACAAGTCCTAGTTGCAATCTCGGAACACCCAATAAGAGGATAGTATGCGACCGGTCTAAGCTCTGTGGCATATTCACCAATGCCAGAAGCCTGGCAGACAAGATGGGTGAACTAGAGATACTGTTGTACTAGGAGGACCTGGTTCAACTGCTCTCATGATTGGCTGACAACCATTCATGGGGTCACCCTTTAACACAGGGACAGAGAGGGTAAAAAAAGGGGGAGGGGCATGCCTATATATCAAGAATAATGTACAAGTGAATGTGAGAAATGACATCACTAAAGGAGCTAGGGAGGAGGTGGAATCCTTATGGGTAGAGCTCCAAAGGGATTAAGCGAAGGGGAAAATAATACTGGGAGTATGCTATGCCCCCAACCTGAGGAAGGAGGGGGAGATAGACCTCCTATCACAATTTGGATTAGCAGCAAGGATGGGAAGTGTCATCATAATGGGGCATTTTAATTATCCAGACATAGACTGGGCGGAGGAAACCACACATTCATCTAAGGCTTGCCAGTTCCTAAATGTCTTGCAGGACAATTTCATGGGTCAGATGGTAGACGCACCAACTAGAAATAAAGCATTATTAGATCTACTGATTACCAACAATACAGACCTGATCACGGATGTGTTTAGGAAACAGCGATCACAGTTCAATTGGCTTCAGTATAAATCACATAAATAGGAAACATAAGGGAAATACAAAGACACTGAATTTCAAAAAAGCCAACTTTCCTAAACTATGAACCTTGTTAAAAGGTATTAATTGGGATAAATTCTTAAGAACAAAGAACACGGAGGAGAGATTGGTTCGCTTTAAGAGCATATTAAATAAGGGCATTAGCCAGTGCATCCTATTGGGTAATACATTTAAAAGAGTGAACAAAAGTCCTGGATGGCTTAACTCCAATGTAAAAATGCATATAAAAGCAAAAGAGAAGGCCTTCAAAAAATACAAGGTTGAGGGATCATCATCAGCATTCAGACTTTAAAAAGAATGTAAGGTTGCAATTAGGGCGGCTAAGATAGAACACGAAAGACACATAGTGGAGGAGAGCAAAACAAATCCCAAGAAATGATTTAAATATGTAAACAGTAAAAAGACCATATTGTCCCCATAAAGAATGAGGAAGGACATCTGGTTACAAAGGATGGGGAGACGGCAAAGGTATTGAATTTATTCTTCTCTTCAGTCTTCATGAGGGAATCTAAGGGCTTTCAGTAACCAAAACTGCAGTGTTTAGCCTTGTGACACATCACAGGAAGCACCTTCATGGCTAACAGAGGACAGAATTAGAATTACTTGGCTTGACTTGGGAAACACCCAATAAATGAATAAATCACCGGGACCAGATGGCTTGCACTAAGTCAAGTAATTGCCAACCATTGTTCCTAATTTTTACTGACAGTCTACTGACTGGAATGGTACCAGCACATTGGAGAAAAGCCAATGTAGCACCAATATTTAAAAAGGGCCCAAAATACATCCATGGGAATTATAGGCCAGTTAGCCTAACATCAATAGTATGCAAGCTCTTGGAGGGGATGATAAGGGACTATATACAAGATTTTAGTAATGAAAACGGTATCAATAGCAGTAATCAGTATGGATTTATGAAGAATCGTTCTTGCCAAACCGATCTAATAGTGAGTACTTGGTTTAAAAACTGTCTACAAGAGCGAGTTCAGAGGGTGGTGATAAATGGGGAATACTCGGAATGGTCAGGGGTGGGTAATGGGGTCCCACATGGTTCTGTGCTGGCACCAATCCTAGTTAATTTGTTCATAAATGACTTGGGGGATGGGGCAAACAGTTCAGTCTCTGTATTTGCGGACGATACTATTACTAAGCTAAGCAGGGCAATAACTTCTCAGCAGGATGTGGAAACCATTAAACCTCATTTGCCATGTAGTTGCCCGCCCAATTAATCTGAACAAATTAATGGGGTGGGTAACTACATGGCTAATGAGGTTTAAGGTAGAAAAATGTAAAATAATGCATTTGGGTGGCAAAAATATGAATGCAATCTATACACTAGGAGGAGAACCTCTGGGGGAATCTAGGATGGAAAAGGACCTGGGGGTTCTAGTAGATGATCGGCTCAGCAATGGCATGCAATGCCAAGCTGCTGCTAACAAAGCAAAGAGAATATTGGCATGCATTAAAAAAAGGGATTAACTCCAGAGATAAAGCAATGATTCTCTCACTCTACAAGACTCTGGTTCAGCCACACCTGGAGTATGCTGTCAAGTTCTGGGCACCAGTCCTCAGGAAGGATGCACTGGAAATTGAGTGAGTACAAAGAAGGGCAACAGAGCTAATAAAGGGTCTGGAGGATATTGGTTATGAGGAAAGCTTGCGAGCACTGAACTTATTCTCTCTAGAGAAGAGACGCTTGAGAGGGGATATGATTTCAATTTACAAATACCGTACTGGTGACTCCACAATAGGGATAAAACTTTTTTTGTGGAAGGGAATTTAACTAGACATGTAACAACTTATTAAAATTAGAAGAAAATAGGTTTAACCTTAAACTATGTAGACTGTTCTTTACTGTAAGAGCGGCAAGGATGTGCAATTGCCTTCCACAGGCGGTGGTCTCAGCGAAGAGCATCGATAGTTTAGACAAACTTTTAGATAAGCACCTGAACAACCACAACCTATAGGGATATACAATGTAATACTGACATATAATCACACGCATAGGTTGGACTTGATGGACTTGTGTCTTTTTTCAACCTTACCTACTATGTAACTATGGAACTATGATGGAGCCGGGATGGGATAGGGGAGAATGTATGAAGCCAGGATAGGATCGGGGGGATGGATGGAGCCGGGTGGGATCAAGGAATGGAGCCGGAATGGGATCGGGGCAATGGATGGAGACAGAATGGGAGTGGAGGATGGATAGAGCTGGGATTGGATTGGGGGAATGGATGAAGCTGGGATGGGATCGGGGAATAGATAGAGCTGGGATGGGATCGGGG
Organism: Lithobates pipiens; assembly: GCF_037356315.1. Lineage (NCBI taxonomy): Eukaryota > Metazoa > Chordata > Amphibia > Anura > Ranidae > Lithobates > Lithobates pipiens. The sequence goes on from NW_027507758.1 coordinate 602,647,314, forward strand.
GAATGGATGGAGCTGGGATGGGATCGGGGGAATGGATGGAGCCGGGATGATATCGGGGAATGGATGGAGCCAGAATGGGAAATGGAGAATAGATGGAGCCAAAATGGGATCGGGGAATGGATGGAGTTGGGATGGGATCAGGGGAATAGATGAAGCTGGGATGGAATCGGGGGAATGGATGGAGATGGGTTAGGAGCGGGGGTTGGATAGAGCCGGGATTGGATTGGGGGAATGGATGAAGCTGGGATGGGATCGGGGGATAGATAGAGCTGGGATGGGATCGGGGGAATGGATGGAGCTGGGATGGGATCGGGGGATGGATGGAGCCGGTATGGGATCAGGGGAATGGATGGAGCCGGGATGGAATTGGGGGAATGGATGGAGCCGGGATGGGATTGGGGTAATGGATGGAGATGGGAACGGAGGGAATGGATGGAGTCGGAATGGGATCGGGGGGAATGGATTTTGTTTAACGACATCCCTTAAACCCCTCCCACTGCTAAGTGCTTGACCACACCCACATTTTACAGCGGTGCGCTAAGCGCGCCGCAGGTCTTGTCCCTCCTCAATTATCTCTCATTCTTAAGTTCAAATGTTGGGAGGTGCATGGTAGTAGTATCATTATTAATATTTTATCTATAACTTGTTCTGCAGAGAATATAAAATTGTTCACATCAGTTTCTGATAGATAGATAGATAGATAGATAGATAGATAGATAGATAGATAGATAGATAGATAGATAGATAGATAGATAGAAAGATAGAGAGATAGAGTAGCCAGGTGCTGGGATACAACATGGAGAAAGAGACATTGCTCTTTATTTGCCTCTCTCTCTCCTCTGTGATATTAATGTTATGCTGCACCATTCTTTTCCAGCCAGCAAGGGGAGAGCTAAAGCCGAGGAAGCCCATAGACTTCTATGCAGAGTGCTAAGAAAGCTGGGATTTGTAGTTTGAGACGGCAGCCATATAATGGCTACACTATAATGGTTACACTACAGATCCCAATATGCACTGTGCAGTAGGAGGAGTGGAGAGATTATTTTTAATAAATATTCCCAAGAACATTCTTCCTCTTGGCACAGAGGGAATTAAGAGAGAGCACCTCTATCTGCATATTTTACTGCCAGCGGGAGACCATACCAGTGGAGATCCTAGTCTGAGATTGGGAGTGAGGATACCCAGGGGTAGCGCACCACCACCCACATTGCAGCACCGCTGAGAATCCACTCACCCTCTGCTTCTCACAGCTTATCACTGGACGATATCAGGTAGAGACCAAGGGGCTCCCCTTCTACAGCAAAAGGTCATTGCAGCATCCTGAGGACTGGTGAGAGGCTATGCGCCCATTGCTGATACAGCTAGCAGAGACTGAGCCACTGAGCAGCAGGACACCAAGTGTACCCAAACCATACCACACTCATACTGCACCCTATACCGCAATTATACCAAACCTAGACTGCACCTATACCGCATTATTCCAAACATTTACCACATCGGAACCACATCCATCTTGCACCTTTGCCGAGGCTATATTGTAGCTATGCTGCATGCAGGATAACTGGGACTGTCATTAGGTGCAAAGATGCTCTTAAAGGGCCCCAATTATATCCAGCAAAAGAACATCTCAAAAGACTGACCCTCCCATAATATTTATTCTGCAAGCCCCCTTTGTTCCCCTTCCCCTACCATCCTTCTTTGCATTTAGACAGTGCATACCTAGACTGTCTAGGACTAGCATCCCTGCCATAAATGCGCTCTGGCATTATAGTTCCACTTCTCAGTAGATTAAACTTTACTAACGCTCTCTGCTGCAATTGAGGTGGCCTTGCTACGGCTTATGCCCAGTCCCCACTATTAATCCCTTTGTATTCTAAACTGTGTTACTACCATTGTTTTTTAATGCTTGCCTAGTTACTAACCATTTTTGTCTTTTACTTGGTTTGGTGTCTGTTTTCTTTAAACACTTGCCGACCGTCTCACGCTGATATACAGCGGCAAAGTGGTTCGTTCCTGTGAATCGCTGTATGGGCACATCTGTACCTTTAAGGGTGATAGAAGGCATGTACGCCCGCTGCACGTGGCCAGCTGGCGAGATCGCCGCCAGCCAAGCACGATTGCGTGCACAAGAGCAGGAATGGGGATTTGTGGGTGTAAACACATAAATCCCTGTTCTGTCAGGAGAGAAGAGACATATCGTTGTTCCTACTAAGTAGGAACAATGATATGTCTCTTCCTGTCAGGGATGCCCTGTGACAGAACAGGCGCACAAGCATGCGTGCGTGCACATATGTGTTCCTGCGGGAACAAGCAGCACCAGGCAGAGGCGCATGAATGTGCGCAGAAGTGCGTGGCAGGAGCACATGCACGCAAGCTAACTCGGCTTGGCACCAGTTCCCCTTTAAAAGAACAGCAGCTGCTCCAATACAGCGCTGTCTGATCTGCAACTTTACCTAAAGTCTGACCCTGAACCTGCTGTTATCTGATCCTGTTTGTTTGACTACTGCTGCCTTCTCCTCTCCTGACCCGGCCTGCCTTGACTTGCTTATCCTGAATCTGCCGATCTTGTTGCTGAACGATTGCCTTTCTACCGACAACTCTCTCTGCCTGCTGATCTACTGCCTGATTACCCGTGTATGACCCAAGCTGCGTCATACACAGGTAATCAGGTAGTAGATCAGCAGGCAGTCTCACCTTGTTCTAGTCCAGTCCTGATCCAGGTCCTGCATAGGATCCTGGGGTCGCTGACCCACACCTGCTGCCACCGCTCTCTACCGCTTTTACAGTCCAGTCCATCCGGTGGATCTGCTCTGCTCATCAGCACCAGTGCCAGTTACCACACAGGCACTCCTACCTCGCTGTGCTCCTGTACCACTGTTGCAACCCCAGTGGTTCCCAAGCCAGGCCTGTAAGAGAGGTCTCCTTCTACAATCGGCTCTGATACCAGGTACATGACACTTCCTCTGGTCTGTCCTATCCCCTCACAGTTAGAACACACCCAGGGAACACACATTTAACACCTTGATCAGCCCCTACTGTTAACCCCTCCCCTGCCAGTGACATTTACAGAGTAATCATTGCATTTTTATAGCAGTGATCATTGTATAATGTCAATGGTCCCTATATGCTATAAATCTTTCCCATAGTTTGTAGACGCTATAAGTTTTGCGCAAACCAATCAATATAGGCTTATTGCGACTTTTTTTTTTTTTTTTTACCAAAAATATGTAGAAGAATATATATTGGCCTAAACTGAGGAAGAAATTTGTTTTTTAAAAACATTTTGGGGAATATTTATTATAGCAAAACGCAAAAGCAAAAAAATATAGTTTTTTTTTTCAAAATTGTCGCTATTTTTTTGTTTATAGTGCAAAAAAATAAAAACCACAGAGGTGATCAAATACCAGCAAAAGAAACCTCTATTTGTGGAAAAAAAAAAGGACGTAAATTTTGTTTGTGTACAGTATTGCACGACCGTGCAATTGTCAGTTAAAGCGACACAGTGCCGTATTGAAAAAAATGGCCTGGTCATTAAGCAGCCAAATCTTCCGGTCTGTAAGTGGTTAATATAGCACTACTATTGGGTATGATTTCACAGGTCGGGCTCTGGGTGTAGTCAATAAGTAGTATGGTACGGTGTACTGACCCCGGCACGGAGAACACAGGTTGGGCTCTGGGTGCAGTCAATAAGTAGTATGGTACGGTGTACTGACCCCGGCACGGAGAACACAGGTCAGGCTCTGGGTGCAGTCAATAAGTAGTATGGTACGGTGTACTGACCCCGGCACGGAGAACACAGGTTGGGCTCTGGGTGCAGTCAATAAGTAGTATGGTACGGTGTACTGACCCCGGCACGGAGAACACAGGTTGGGCTCTGGGTGCAGTCAATAAGTAGTATGGTACGGTGTACTGACCCCGGCACGGAGAACACAGGTTGGGCTCTGGGTGCAGTCAATAAGTAGTATAGTACGGTGTACTGACCCCGGCACTGAGAACACAGGACAGGCTCTGGGTGCAGTCAGTATTGGGTTTTCTCCCCATGACTGGGCTATGTAGCTCAAAAGATTGTTATAGTTGTGAAGTTTATTCTCTTGGCTGTTTACTTGTCGGGCGTACCTGCCGAGAGCGATAATGATTAAACATTCCCCATTCTTGTCTGGGCTGCCACTTCCTTTCACCTGGAGCCCGGCCAGAATCTGAGTAAATGATTGGAGGGATTCAAAGGTTATTTATTGAAGCCACTATCTAGCTATTTTCTTGACGCTGCAGCATAACCAGATGGCAAAACTGTGTGTGTGTCTGTTTCCGAGGTCCCCGGATTATATTATAGATGATTAGGTCACTGGCAACAGAATGACCACCTCCAACCAAAACTGAACAATTTTTTTATTATTGAAATGGGGCAGGGATTAACCCACACGCAAATATACCCCCACCCTTAGGATACTAGTAATATAAAGTGTTTGACTTTTTAGCTGAGCTACTATTGTCCCACCTCCAGCCTAATTAATAGACTACAGTCTCTGCTCGCTGTCCCACCTCCAGCCTAATTATTAGACTACAGTCTCTGCTCGCTGTCCCACCTCCAGCTTAATTATTAGACTACAGTCTCCGTTCACTGCCCCACCTCCAGCCTAATTATTGGACTACAGTCTCTGCTCGCTGTCCCAACTTCAGCCTAATTATTAGACTACAGTCTCTGCACACTGTCCTACCTCCAGCCTAATTATTAGACTGCAGTCTATGCACACTGTCCCACCTCCAGCCTAATTATTGGACTACAGTCTCTGCTCGCTGTCCCAACTTCAGCCTAATTATTAGACTACAGTCTATGCACACTGTCCCAACTTCAGCCTAATTATTAGACTACAGTCTTTGCACACTGTCCTACCTCCAGCCTAATTATTAGACTACAGTCTTTGCACACTGTCCTACCTCCAGCCTAATTATTAGACTGCAGTCTATGCACACTGTCCCACCTCCAGCCTAATTATTAGACTACAGTCTCTGCTCTCTGTCCCACCTCCAGCTTAATTATTAGACTACTGTCTCTGCTCGCTGTCCCACATCCTGCCTGATTATAAGACTATAGTCTCTACTTACTGTCCCACTTCCAGCCTAATTATTAGATTATAGTCTCTGCTCGCTGTCCCACCTCCAGCCTAATTATTGGACTACAGTCTCTGCTCAATGTCTCACCTCCTGTCTCATTATTAGACTACAGTCTTATCTGTCTCATTATTAGACTACAGTCTCTGCTCACTGTCCCACCTTCTGCCCTATTATTGGACTACAGTCTCTTCTTACTGCCCCACCTCCAACCTAATTATTGAACTACAGTCTCTGCTCTCTGTCCCACCTTCGGTCATATTATTGGACTACAGTCTCTGCTCACTGTCCCGCCTCTGGCCTGATTATTGGACTACAGTCTCTGCTCACTGTCCCACCTACTTCCTGATTATTGGAATACAATCTCAATCTCACTGTCCCACCACTGACCTAATTATTGGACTACAATTTCTGCTCACTGTCCCACCTCCTTCCTGATTATTGGACTAGAATCTCTGCTCACTGTCCCACCTCTGACCTGATCATTGACTATAATCTCTGCTCACTGTCCCACCTCTGCCCTAATTATTGGACTACAATTTCTGCTCACTGTCCCACCTCCTTCCTGATTATTGGACTAGAATCTCTGCTCACTGTCCCACCTCTGACCTGATTATTGGACTATGATCTCTGCTCACTGTCCCACCTCTGACCTAATTATTGGACTACAATCTCCGCTCACTGTCCCACCTCCTGCCTCATTATTGGACTACATTCTCCGCACACTGTCCCACCTCCTGTTTCATTATTAGACTACAGTCTCTTCTTACTGTCCTACCTCCTGTCTCATTATTAGACTACAGTCTCTTCTTACTGTTCCACTTCCAGACTAATTATTAGACTACAGTCTCTGCTCTCTGTCCCACCCCCAGCCTAATTATTAGACTACAGTCTCTGCTCACTGTTCCACCTACTGTCCCATTATTAGACTACAGTCTCTTCTTACTGCCCCACCTCCTGCCTCATTATTGGACTAGTCTCTGCCCACTGTCCCACCTCCTGTCTCATTATTAGACTGCAGTCTCTGCCCACTGTCCCACCTCCTGTCTCATTATTAGACTGCAGTCTCTGCTCACTGTCCCACCTCCTGTCTCATTATTAGACTACAGTCTCTGCTCACTGTCCCACCTTCTGCCCTATTATTGGACTACAGTCTCTGCTCACTGTTCCACCTCCAGCCTAATTATTGGACTACAGTCTCTGCTCTCAGTCCCACCCCCTTCCTGATTATTGGACTACAGTCTCTGCTCACTGTCCCACCTCAGACCTGATTATTGGAATACAATTGTCAGGTCACCTTGAGGCGAGGTTACAGGTGACAGGTGCACACCGTAGGGATCAGCAGGTGTTCACCAGCACCTCTAGTGGTGAGGATGGACTTGGCTGCAACTGGCTCCAGGTCGTGACCCCCCAGGGTCCCCCAGCTCACACCCACAGTAGGCAACAGGAGGATAGGGATGGTGAGGGACAAAGCCAAGGTCGGGGCCACAAGCAGACAAGAATAGTCGGGGACACGCCAAAAGGTCAGGATCACAGGCAAACAGGGATAGTCAAAGACACGCCAAAGTCGGTAACGGAAAACAGTAGAAGAGCACACGGCAGGAAACAGGAAGCTAACACACAAAGGAATACACAATGGTTGATCAGCACTCTAGGCTTGCACTGCACAGGTTAATATAGGGCTCCCTGATAGGGCCTGGGGTGGAGCCATGCTTAGAGGAGAGGTTATAAAAACCACCAGGTGGAAGTGGCTGGCCTCTTAGTCTGAACACATGAGGGGAGGTAAGCAAACACAGGAAGATCACTGCATAACCATGACAACAATCTCTGCTCACTGTCCCACCTCTGACCTGATTATTGGATTACAGTGTCTGCTCACTGTCCCACCTCTGACCTGATTATTGGAATACAATCTCTGCTCACTGCCCTACCTCCTGCCTCATTATTGGACTGCATTCTCTGCTCACTGTGCCACCTCCTGCCTCATTATTCGACTACAGTCTCTGCTCACTGCCCCACCTCCTGCCTCATTATTCGACTACAGTCTCTGCTCACTGCCCCACCTCCTGCCTCATTAGACTACAGTATTTGCTCACTACCCCACCTCCTGCCTCATTATTGGACTACATTCTCTGCTCACTGTCCCACCTCCTGCCTCATTATTAGACTATAGTCTCTGCTCACTGTCCTACCTCTGGCCTAATTATTGGACTACAGTCTCCACATATAATACTGTCAATACCCCAGCAGTCAGGTGTCAAGTTAGTGCTGGGCTTTCTATAAGATAGCCCAGCATGGTCTACAAGCACTCTATTTTGGAAGGATCCAGTATTAATGGGTTACTAGCCAAGAATTTATACAAATTAAAAATAAAAATAAATGAAAAAATATTCTAGTTTCTCTTAAAGCATGTACCTGCCAGAAGCCACGTTGAAAGTGGCCTGTAAGAACTCGCTGCCTTGTTCATGTAGTGGCAAAGAGCTGCCATATAAGCTTACCAAACCTGCCAACTTTGTGCTGACTTGCATAACTCTCTTGCTCTTGTTACAGCCAACCGCGATTACAACATTTCATTAATCTAATCTTAGCAAACATGTTATACGGGGGAGGGGAGGAAAACACACGTGCAGCTTCAACTGTAATGTACAAGCAGAGTGGCCTACTGTACGGAAGAGGCCAGGAAATCAAGACGCTCTGAGATGATTCAGCTCATTCATACTTCTCTGTTCTGGAAGTATTACTCTGGATTTGGTTCTGTCAGTGACCCCATGCCGTCTGTCTGGTAGAGCTTGCAATCCTTTGTGTCTGTGGTCCCTGTCCTCTGACACATGTTGACTCTAAGGGCCCATTTACATTTTTTCAGTACTTTAAGGTGCATTAGGTCACTTGTTAACGTGAGTTGCGTCATGTTCGCCCATTCATTTCAATACACTCTAATGCACCATTTTTGGCAACGCCATGCATCGCAATGAATTTCTGTGTGTTTTGGCATGCTGTAACAAAGATGTGTTTCCCTAGTGTGGCATTATTGGGTGTTAAGGCCCGTACGCACGATCAGATTTTTTGACAACAAACATGCAAATTAGCTGTTTTAAGGCAACATCCCACCGTATGTACGCTCCATCAGACAGACTTTTTCGGTTTTCATCTGACTTTTGTTGGCTGTGCAAACGGACAAAATAAGTCCGATGGAGCAAAGTCCGATCGTGAGTTCACAAAAACCTCAGACTTTTGTACAAAGTACAAACACGCATGCCCTGAACCAATGCAAAAGATCAGACAACAATACAGAAGTTGACCAAAGGGTGGGGCGGGGCCGGACTAATTGAATGTCCTCTTTTGAAGTGTCATCAGCACATTGAAAGGTCACTACGTTCGTATTTGTTGCCTAAAAAGTCAGATTGTGTGTATGTACAAATTTACGGCCAACGCCCTTTGTACAAAAGTCCACGGGAAAGTTTGTACAAAGTCCGATTGTGTGTATGAGGCTTTACTGCTACAAGTAGAAGGAAGCATTTCCTCAGTCTCAGTCTGATAAGTCATCATAGACTCCCACAACCACTAGCCAGGGTTGTGGGAAAGAGGCCCTTGTCCTTATTAACATGGGGACAAGGTGCTTTACCAGTTGGGTCCTCCTTGGCAAGGTATGGCCTGGTATGGCTCCAGGGGCGCATGCTTGGCTTCCTCCCCTTTCCTGATCAGCATGCTGCATGTTTGGATTAAGGGTCTGGTATGGATTTTTTGGAGGGCCTCTACACACGAATGAGGAAGAGGTGGGGCTTTCTTACAATGGACGGTTGAACAAACTGCACAACACAGCGGGAGACACCTGCTGTTTTAGTAATCAAAGGCATGGCTGCAGATGGGCATAATGAGGCTGCAATTGGGCACAATGAGGCTGCAATTGGGCACAATGAGGCTGCAAATGGGCACAATGTGGTTGCAAATGGGCACAGTGAGGCTGCAAATAGGCACAGTGAGGCTGCAGATGGGCACAGTGAGGCTGCAAATGGGCACAGTGAGGCTGCAGATGGGCACAGTGAGGCTGCAGATGGGCACAGTAAGGCTTCAGATGAGCATTGTTTACCCAGTAGCTGCTGCATTTTCCCACTCTAGGCTTATACTCGAGTCAATACGTTTCCCCAGTTTTTTGTGGTGAAATTAGGTGCCTCGGCTTATATTTGGGTCGGCCTATACACGAGTATATATGGTATATATATATATTTTTTTTCCTCCTTAAAATCCATATTAGACCCGTAGGGCCTGAAATGAAAAACAGCCCTTAACCATACCCTTACCCTTTTTTTTATTAAACTATTTCTGCCCATTTGATTGAATTTGGAATCCCCACCCATGTAAGTGAATGGGGCTGGTGATGTCACTGGTTGTTAAGGACTCGACAGCGCCTGCACTCATTGACCTCCTTAACAACCACTGATGGTTGGCTCCCACTGAAAAGGTAAATGTTCAGGTTTTTTGCCAAACTTGCCAGCTTGTGTTTAGACCAAACCTTGATTTCATCTCTACTGATTATCACATCTGTATGAGCTTGTTGGTCTTCCGATTTCAAAACCATGGCCATTAATATGGAGTTGGATCCCCCTTTGGAGCTATAACAGCCTCTGCTCTTTTAGGAATCTTGTGGTCTTTCCACAAGATTTTGGAGGGTGTCTTTGGGAATGCGTGCCCATTTGTGAGGTCAGGTACTGATTTTGGATGAGAAGACCTAGGTCACAATTGGCATTCCAATTCATCCCAAAGGAGTTCAGTAGGGTTAAGGTCAGGTATCTGTGTTGGATGAAAAGACATGGCTCACAATTGGTGTTCTTATTCATCCCAAAGGTGTTCAGTAGGGTTGAGGTTAGGTACTGATGTTGGATGATAAGACCTGGATCACAGTCAGCATTCCAACTCATCCCAAAGGTGTAAAGGTGTAAAGCTGCTGACTTTTAATATATGGGCACTTACCTGTCCAGGGAGCCCACAATGTCGTCACCCCAGCCGATCTTCGGATCGGCTGTCGGGTGCAGCTGCCGCCACTCCTGGTAAGAGAACCCGGCAGTGAGAACCCAACAGCGAAGCGCACTACGCTTTTTAACTGGTCAGACGGCAGAAGAAGAAGGGGGTCAAACTTCCAAGAGGTGGGGCCCATCTCCCGAAAGTGGGGAACGCTACCTTTCAAAAATAGGTACCCGTTCCCCTCTGAAAGGTGGTACCGGCAGGGGGGGGGGGGGGGGGGTGGTGGAAACAGATAAGCGGAAGTTACACTTTTGAGTGGAACACAACTTTAAGTATGATAACAAGTGGGTTGAAAATGGCACCTAGTGTAATAATTTAAAACATAGCTTCCTCTTTAAGAAAGTGTAAACACTGAACCGTATGGAAAAATCTAATGTAAAGGTGTTGGCGCTAAAAACATAGATAAATAGAAGTGAAAAGGTAAATGGTGATTACAAAAGCAAATAAATATCTAAAGTCCAAAGTGACAATCCCAACACCATAGATAAATAAAATCTTCTATTTTTATGTTTCTTCAAATAACAGCTTCACCACGAGTGCTCATGAGATAAATGGCAACTCACCAAAGGTGTCTGACCACTTTTTACAGTAGGTCAAAATGCGCTTGAATTGAATGGACCAAAGGAATCGTAGGTAGGCATCTCTCCACTATGTGACCCCCTCCAGATGGCGGCTGAGGGTAAGAGAACAGACTCCACCAAGGACACACAGAAAGAACTCTTATGCCGCGTACACACGAGCGGATTTTCCGTCGGAAAAATCTTGGACGGTTTTTCCGACGGAATTCCGCTCAAGCTGTCTTGCATACACACAGTCACACAAAAGTTTACAGAACTTCCAACCATCAAGAACGCCGTGACGTACAACACTACGACGAGCCGAGCATGCATTGAATTGTTTCCGGGCATGTGTAGGAATTTTGCACGTCAGAATTTGTACAGACGATCGGAATTTCGGATTGGAACTTTTTCCGTCCGAAAAATCGAGAACCTGCTCTCAATCTTTTGCTGTCTGGAATTCGACCAACAAAAGTCAGATGGAGCGTACACACGGTCGCATTTTCCGACCAAAAGCTCTCATCGGTCTTTTGCTGGCCAAATTCCTGACCGTGTGTACGGGGCATTATGGTGTAGTAAGTTTCATAATTTTTTTTTTTATAAAAAGGTAAAAAAAGATTTTGCACTCACGTGTGACTGTGCTATGTATACATATCCACCCAGCACTGCGGTGTCTACAGCACGTGCAGGTGGATATATCAGATTCGCGGCAGCCATCTTGTTCTGGATATATCAAATAGGATGTCACATAGAGGACCCGGAAGTGACGAGCCCGCGCTTCTACGTACATTTCACCGTACTGGCATCATCAGTACCCACATGTGAGCGCAAAATCTTTTGTTATATATTTATTTGCTTTTGTAATCACCATTTGCCTTTTCACTTCTATTTTGTAATGTTTTTAGCGCCAGCACCTTTACATTTGATTTTTCCCCTTTAAGTGTATTTATTATAGATTGCGGCGGCTCAATGGTAGAAGCATGGGCATGCAACACCTGTAATGACCACCAGGTGGCAGTAAAGATTTTATTCTTTGAGTACTTATTGTTCAAAGTGGACTATTTGGAGCAAGATTTATATCTACATATTTGTCTGCGCCAAACCACTGAATGACGATGAGCCTTTAAAATGCATTTTTTTTTCTTGGTTGTATTTAAGGCTTACAAAGGGGAGCTATATACAACCTCGGCTGTATCAAACTGTGCAAAGGATCTCAGCAACGCATGTGACAAGTTATCAGGCCATTCAGAGCAATGTGAGTCTTGTCGACCATCAGACCTGGTCAACTGATAATTTATAGTCACCCTGAAGCCTCGTACACACGATCGGATTTTCCGCAGACAAAACCCCAGACTTTTGTCCAAAGGCGTGTGCCTGGATTTTGTCTTGCATACAAACGGCAAGGAATTGTCGGCCAACAAACACGAACGTAGTGACGTACTACGTGCTTTTTCAGCTCTTTAGCGCCACCCTTTGGGCTTCTTCTGCTAATTTTGTGTTAGTAGAAGTTTGGTGAGTGTCGATTCGCACTTTTCATTTCGCGTTTTTCATTTATCGCTTTTCAATTCGTGCTTTTCAGTTTTTTTTTGAATGGCCGTTCGTCAACCAGACATGTTGCGGAATCGGAGGAGATAACGTGTTATTTATTATTGGCCTCGGAGTTATTGCTTTGACCCAAGTCCAGGCCAGGAACAGGAGGAGGAGGATTTCTTGGACCAATCATATATGTCATATGCTTTTGCTGCGGGAGCTCCAGGAGAATAATCCAGAGGATTTTCGAAATTATCTCTGGGTGATGGATGGACCCCTGCTTTCACCAGCTCTTGGCATTGCTTATCCCTTATGCCGCGTACACACGGGCGGACTGTATGGCGTACTTAGTCCGTCGAAACACATTTCAGCGGACAGTCCGCTCGTGTGTGGGCTTCAGCGGACTTTTTCAGCGTGCAGTCTGGCGTACTAAGTATTTCGGATTTTTCGAAATTCTGTCCGTCATACTTTGGTTTCAGCGGACAATCCGCTCGTCAGTATGCTAGTTCGACGGACTAAGAATGGCGCATGCCCAGAAAGGATGCTTTGCTGTGTATTGGACTTCCTATTTCTAGTCCCGTCGTACGTGCTGTACACATCATCGCGCAAGCTTTCGACGGACTTTTGTTTGTGCATCCGTGTGTGGTCAAGTCCGTTCAGTTGAAAGTATGACGGACTGTCCGTCGGATTGTATGACGGACTAAGTATGCCATACAGTCCGCTCGTGTGTACGCGGCATTATATTAAGAAGCAGGACACATGCATGAGGATTTATTTTATTTTTTTGGTTGAATAATAATGATTTTATTTGTTATATCTTCTATATTTTTGAATACTCTTTTTGATTAAAGTGCTAAAGGTTCCTTTTTTCTTTTTTTTTTAAAACAAACATGTCATGCTTACCTCCACTGTGCAGCTGGTTTTGCACAGAGTGGCCCCCGAACCTGCTCTTCTTGGGTCCCCTGGCGGCTCTCCACCCTGCATTATATAACCCCCTGGGAGAAGTGCTCTCCTGGGGGGGGTACCTTGCGGCGCCTTCCATAGACGCTGAATGCAGGACTTGGCCCCGCCCCCTGGACAGCAGGGAGAGCCAATGGCTGCACTGCTATCAATCTATCCAATCAACAGCCGAGAACCCCCTAGCCGAGAGCCAATGTAAAATTGACAAGGGACACCAACATAGTTGTATCTTTGATCTTAAAAACTACAGGATAATAATTTTGTGGTAACTTACCCAAATAAAAAAAAAAAAAAAAAAGCATAATAATATTATTCTTGATATCACTAGAAAAAAAAAAACCTTTGAAAATACGTTTGCAATAACTCCATCAGTATCACCAGCAAAGCAGCTTCATTATTATCCCATTAAAGAAGAAGAGAATTGTGCGGTGCGTTTTAGAGATTTCAGAATTTGCCGCGTCACGAATGTTAATTCTCCATTACGAACGCTCGTTTACAAAACCGACCGCTTCTGACTCATCCTTGCTTCTGAGCATGCGTGTTTGTACTTTTGACTTTTGTCCGACGGACTTGTGTACACACGCTCGGAAAATCCGAAAACAGACATTTGTCCACGGAAAATTTTAAAGCCTGCCATCCAACATTTGTTTCTTCTGAAAATCCGACAATTGTCCGATGGAGCGTACAAACGGTCGGATTTTCTGCCAACAGCTTGTCATCACACATTTCGCATCGGCAAATCCGATCGTGTGTACGCGGCTTTAGAACCTGTTAACACCTTTGCACTCTGGGCCGGAAAACCGCACCTACAGCCAAGGCTGATAGATCTCTGCAGATGAAGAAAGTATGCATGCAGAAAATCTGGCCACTAGATGGCCCTAAGGTGCACACTAATTTCCTTTGATACTCAGCACCATCTAGTGGCTTTTCAGCATTCACACATGCGATCTGCAGAGAATGTGGCCTGAGAACATTCCATTTTCCCCCATTTACACAGAACACATTTACATACAGTTCCCAACAGCTAGTTAAAGGTTTTGATCATGTCCTCCCTTTCTCTTCATGCCACTCTCCAGAATATGTATTTACAATATATGTAGCGCAACCGCTAACGAGCTGCTGGTGAACATGGTCCTATTTCCTCATTAAAGTGGAGGGCCACCCTAAAAAAAAAAAATAGCATTAATAGTCTTAAAAAAATAAAAAAACATTTGAATTTTTTTTTTAAACTTACCAGAAACCCCTGTTGCTAGGCAGATCTTCCTAATCTGCCTCTTCCTACTCCACGCCCACGGTGATCTTCAGTCTTCTCATTCTCACGTTGTCTTCTGGGGAATGGGGCGCGCTGTGTTCTGGGAACTGTGTGTGTACAAGAACACAACTTACCCCATTCACAAAGCGCTGTGTGATTCACTCATGCGCAGTAGGAAACGGGCAGTGAAGCCGCAAGGTTCCACTTCCTGTTTCCCTTAGTGAGGATGGTGGCGCCGGGACACGATACGAGGGACATATCGGCCTCGGGGGGGGGGGGGGGAGCGACATCGCAGGCGCCCTGGAGAGGTAAGTGTCCTTATTTTTAAAATAAAAAATTCCGCTGGAACACCCCTTTAAGGCACACTCAGCCATTTTCTTCACTCTTCCACTGGCTCCAAGGAGCAGTCTAGCGGTTTCTTTTTGTTTAACTGGTTCCCGACCAGCTGCCGCAATTATACTGCGGCATGTTGGCTCCCCTGTGCAAGCCTTCATAGCTGCACGTCGGCCAGGGGCGCATGCCCGTGGCGGGATGGCGGAGTGGATGCACATGCCCAGCGGTCTCGATGTCCACCGGGCACCCGCGATCGCTCCTGAGAGAATGTATGTCAATGTAAATAGACATATCTCCATTATGTGAAGGGTGAGGAGACTGATCAGTTGTTCCTAATGCTTAGGAACAGCGATCGGTCTCCTCCCCCAGGCAGTCCTATCCACCCCACAGTTAGAAACACTACCTAGGTAACACATTTAACCCCTTGATCGCCCCCTAGTGTTAACTCCTTCCCTGCCAGTGACATTTACACAGTAATCTGTGGTTTTTTTTAGCACTGATCGCTGTATAAATGTCAATGGCCCCAAAAAAAGTGTTCCGATCTGTCTGCCGCAATGTCGCAGTCCCAATAGAAATTACAGATCACCGTAATTACTAGTGAAAAAAAAAAAAAGAATAATAAAAATATATGCCCTATTTTGTAGACGCTATAACTTTTGCGCAAACCAATGAATATAAACTTATTGCAATATTTTTTACCAAAAATACGTAGCAGAATACATATCAGCCTAAATTGAGGAAGAATTTTTTTTTTTTTTACATTTTTGGGGATATTTATTATAACAAAAAGTAAAAAATATATATATTTTTTTTCAAAATTTAGACGTTTTTTGATCAAATACCACCATAAGAAAGCTCTATTTGTGGGGAAAAAGGAACATCAATTTTGTTTGGGTACAGCATCGCACGACCACGCAATTGTTAGTTAAAGCGACGCAGTGCCATTGGCACAAAAATGGCCTGGCCATTAAGGGGGCAAATCTTCCGTGGCTTAAGTGGTTAATTGGGAACATTGAACTTGGATAGAATGAGGGAGCATGGGATAACTCCAATAAAATGTAGAACCGAATAACTTGAGGACTTCTTAACTTTCTGGTTGTACTGTACAAAAATGAATGTCCCACAGGATGTCTATGCTAATGTTGAGTGACTAGTATTCCTTCATCATGGGTTGCCTCCTACTGATATCCACTAGTGAGGGAGATGTAGAGTCCCACCATCATAGGACAGCTGTACTCTTTCCCACCAATTTCCTCCTGGCTCTCTCCACTGAGCTACTCTGGACCCAACTTGATCCCTGGACTCAAGCTTGTGAATAGGCCTCCCCAGCTAAGCCTAGCTAGGACCTTGGTGTCTTCCTGATGGCTTCTTCTAGAGACTGCCCCAGGGGCAGAGCCCCCTAAACAGAGTTCTCCTCCAGCAAAACCAGACCCAGGAACTCTGCCGTCTAGCCCTCAGACTCTTCATGGGCTTTTTCACCACCTACTGGGCACACCTCCTCAGGGATTGGCTGCATGCCCTGTTCTTCCTCCCATTATGATTTTAGAATCCTCTAGAAGACAGGGGGAGTAACAGAGCAAAAGCTTGTAAAACACTGAGCAGCCCTAATTAATCAACCCCAGCTCATCTAATTACAGTGAAACCAGACTAGATGTATCTAGCAGCCTACTGTACATCAGGAGGGTGCTGCACATCCATTTTTGAACACAAAAGTGTAAACTTGCATGTTTAGTCCAATATTTATTTTTCTTTATCAACAGCCAATAAGAGAGAATCAATCTTTGTTGTTTATAAAGTATGTAATAAAAAGAAGGAAGAAGCAAATTAGTGTATGTGTATACTTAGGATAGGAAGCATATTGATTATGTAGGATAGTAAAAGATACATAGTTTGGTTGATAAAGACACAAGTCCATCTAGTTCTACCAAAAAAACAAAAACAAAAATAAGTAATGCTAATACCTTAGCTGTACATGTTCTGCTCACTAAAAGAGCTTTGTCAGGAGTACGAAATAGTAAACCCAAATCAAAATAATGGGCCAAACAAACATATAAGGTCCATGGTGGCGAAAGGATTTTTTATTCGCTCATGCGCGAACGCCTATGTGCAGTGACGTGACGTCACTACACATGGATACATGGCAGCCATTTTTCCCATGATGGTATAAATGCAGGGTGACCAAACAATTGGATGCCTTTTTCCTTTCACCACCGTGGACTGTATATGTTTGTTTGTCCCATTATTTTGATTTTGGTGTATTACTTGGTACTCCTGACAAAGCTCATTTAGTGAGCGAAACATGTAGAGCTAAGGTATTAGCTTTAGGTATTAGCTTTAGCATTACTGGGGTATCTTTCTATCTTATTTTTATTTTTTATTTATTTTTTTGGTTGAACTAGATGGACTTGTGTCTTTTTTCAACTTGACTAACTATGTATCTTTTGCTCCCCTACATAATCAATATGCTTCCCATCCTATGTAGAACTAGGATATTTCTTAAACCAATTTTTTCATATTTTGGGGTGTCACATGGCATGGGTCACGTGGTCTATTGGAGTGGTGAATAAGCTGTTTTTTTAATGTAGTTATGAGAGCTCTTTTTGACTGAGACCAACATCTGGCTTGGATGCAAGTCACCATCGCACGGAAATTGGTCAGTCAAATTGCCTAGTAGGTAAAATCAAGATATGAGATCCACCTTTTTTGACTGAGACCAACGAGGGGCCTGGATGCATGACACCATACCATGGTAATTGGCCAGTCAAATTGCCTAGTAGGTACAGTACAATGAAGATATGAGATCCACCTTTTTTGACTGAGACCAATGAGTGGCTTGGATACATGACACCATACCACGGTAATTGGCCCGTCAAATTGCCTAGTAGGTACAATCAAGATATGAGATACACCTTTTTTGACTGAGACCAACGAGTAGTCTGGATGCATGACACCATACCATGGTAATTGACCAGTCAAATTGCCTAGTAGGTACAATCAAGGTATGAGAGCCACCTTTTTTGACTGAGACCAATGAGTGGCCTGGATGCATGACACCATACCACGGTAATTGGCAAGTCAAATTCCCTAGTAGGTACAATGAAGATATGAGATCCACCTTTTTTGACTGAGACCAATGAATGGCTTGGATGCATGACACCATACCACGGTAATTGGCCAGTCAAATTGCCTAGTAGGTACAATGAAGATATGAGATCCACCTTTTTTGACGGAGACCAACAAGTGGCTTGGATGCATGACACCATACCACAGTAATTGGCCAGTCAAATTGCTAGTAGGTACAATCAAGATAGGAGATCCACCCTTTTTGACTGAGACCAACGAGTGGCTTGGATGCATGACACCATACCATGGTAATTGGCCAGTCAAATTGCCTAGTCGGTACAATGAATATATGAGATCCACCTTTTTTGACTGAGACCAATGAGTGGCTTGGATGCAGGACACCATAACACGGTAATTGGCCGGTCAAATTGCCTAGTAGGTACAATGAAAATATGAGATCCACCTTTTTCGACTGAGACAAATGAGTGGCTTGGATGCATGACACCATACCATAGTAATTGGCCAGTCAAATTGCCTAGTATGGACAATAAAGATATGAGATCCACCTTTTTCAACTGAGACCAATGAGTGGCTTGGATGCAGGACACCATACCATGTTAATTGGCCAGTCAAATTGCCTAGTAGGTACAATCAAGATATGAGATCCACCTTTTTCGACTGAAACCAATGAGTGGCTTGGATGCAGGACACCATACCACGGTAATTGGCAAGTCAAATTCCCTAGTAGGTACAATCAAGATATGAAATCCACCTTTTTTGACTAAGACCAACGAGGGGCCTGGATGCCTGACACCATACCATGGTAATTGGCCAGTCAAATTGCCTAGTAGGTACAATGAAATTATGAGATCCACCTTTTTCGACTGAGACCAATGAGTGGCTTGGATGCATGACCCCATACCACAATAATTGGTCAGTTAAATAGTTCGAGGAGGCCTCCCTATAGATAGTGACTATTTATCTGATACTTCTATATCATATCGACAGGCTTAGAAAGGATATCTTTCTATCTTCTGCTCTCCTACATAATCAATATGCTTCCCATCCTACAAGTATACACATACACTCATTTGCTTCTTCTATCTTTTCATGATATACTTTATAACCAACAAAGGTTGATTCGCTCTTATTGGCCATTGGTGCATGGGCATGCGCAGCCCCATTTCTTGTCTTTCTAGTATAATTACTTTCCAGCTTAAAATAATTTTGTACATTATAGTAGGCAATTTGTTTAGTAGTTGTTTTTCATTTATGGCAAATCATTGAAGAAACATGAAGCAACCAATTGCAAGTCAGCTTTTATGCACCTGATCGTGCTAACATGTTACTTCTGGTGGGCTGCTCCAGCATTATTGCTCTGGGTGCCCTAGAAGCCCCATCCTGCTGTGCGTCTATGTATAAAACCCACATAAATGTGTCATTCTCTGACACGGCAGCGAGGCGGTCTGTAGGTCAGCTGTCACCACAGATGGGTCTTCTATAATTAGACCTCCAGCTGTAAAGCTATGTGCTATGCTGATGATGACACGGGGGGTCCTGAGCAGCTCAGGGAAGGCAATGTTTGCACACTAAATAGCTCTTCCACCAGAAAATGGGTTTAGCTTGTTTGCTATGGTCACCACCTGTCCTTTGCCTACTAAGGCTCCATTCAGGTTGGGTATTCCCAGAGATGACCCTCCACTAATGAGGTCAGCTCCATATATACCAATTGTATTGACAAAGAGGGGCACCTTTTGACACGACAAGGGGTGATTTATTAAAGGAGCTGCACATGTTAACTTAGCAAATTTAATTATCATGTTGCAAGGGAATTTTCCTTAGTGAATGTGGTGAAATTTCCCCAATCACATGCAAGGATGATTTAAAAAAAAAAATTCTTGCACATAAGTGGATAGGGGAATTCAGTAAGTGAGCATGCTCTACACCTTTAGTAACCCCCCCCCCCCCCCTTGGCAAAGCACCAACCTCTGCCATGCAACCAGTTAGGGCTCATGCACACTGGGCTTTTAGACCTGCTGCAGCTGGACAGGGTGGTGCCATTGGCTGAGAGTGCCAATCAGGAGCCGGTCGCAAACCTTTCTTCGATCACGTCCCTTCGACAGAAGCCAGCTTCTGTCGGACCAACTGCAGCACACACGGGCCAAATGTCAGCCTGTATTTATTGAACCAGCTGATGCCACCCGACATTTGGCCCGTGTGTACTAGGCTCAAGGGAGTATGCATGTAGGCAAGTGCAGCTAGCTAGTCTGCCACTAGGTGTCTCCGTTCCTGAATAGTGTCTGGTTACAGAAGGTAGTGTCATCAGGTGCTAGGCCCCTTTTAATTAGTGCAGTAATGTCATTGGGGAGTCAGTGCCTAGTTATAACCCAGGTTAAGAGGAGCCCTAGAGCAGTTAGTGCATGGGAGCCAAACATGTGTGTTGCGCGGGTAGGTGCACCCCATTTAATGTGCAGATGTAGCCAGCAAGTAGACGGTCTGGACAGAGCTCAAGGCCAGGGAGAGGTACACTGCGCCCAGGAGAGCCGGCTGCGGACTTCCTGACCCTTATGGAGGTTGGGGCTAAGACGGGTTCCGAGAAGCCATGTACAGTAGGCCTGGCCAAGAGTTCTATGGAGCGAGGCTATACCCCAGCATAGCTTCCAACTGTCCCTGATTTTGAGGGACTACCCCTGATTTGGAGCAATGTTCCTCATTCCTCCTCATTTTTCCCTCATTTTGGTCTAATCTATATAGGTGTATATAAAATGCACTTTTTATCTATCAAAAAGTGTTTTCCAGCACTAAACCTGTCATCTGATTTCTAAATTGCTGCATTTGTAAATTCCAAAAGCCAATGTAAAGGAATAGTAGTGGTAAAAAAAGCACTTGTTATGTTTTTTTTTTGTACAATTCTCCTTTAAGGGGGTGTGGCAAGGGGTGCGTGTCCTATGCCTGCATACTTTTGCTGATAGGTGTCCCTCATTCCCATCTCAAAAAATTGGAAGGTATGCCCCAAGAGAGTCCAGGGAGAAGAGCACCTATGATGGAGGTGACTGCAGAGATCTTTTCCCTGTGAGTACTAATGACCCCGGGAGTAGAGAACTCCTGAAAAACAACCCCACACCATAATCCCTCCTCCACCAAATTATTTGGACCAGTGCAAAAAGCAATATCCATAAAAACATGGATGAGTGAGTTGGGGGTGGGGGAACTTGACTGGCCTGCACAGAGTCCTGGCCTCAAAACAATAGACCACCTTTGGGATGAATTAGAGCAGTGACTGTGAGCCAAGCCTTCTTGTCCAACATCAGTGCCTGACCTCACAAATGTGCTTCTGGAAGAATGATCAAAGATTCCCATAGACACACTTCTAAATTTTGTGGACAGCCTTCCCAGAAGATTTGAAGCTGTTATAGCTGCAAAGAGTGGGCCAACTCAATATTGAACACTACGGACTAAGATTAGGATGCCATTAAAGTTCATGTACGCTTAAAGGCAGGTGTCCCAATACTATATATATATATAATTTTAAAGTGGTTCTAAAGGTAGAAGGATTTTTTTATCTTAATGCATTCAAAAGTGAGTACACCCCTAAGTGAAAATGTCCAAATTGGGCCCAAAGTGCCAATATTTTGGGTGACCACCATTATTTTCCAGCACTGCCTTAACACTCTTGGGTATGGATGAGCCTGATGTTCAAGTCGAACGTAAGTTTGCCTGTTCGGTGAACATCGAACAATATGCTGTGTTCGTGGCAAATTTGAAAGCTGACGAAACACTGTTAAAGTCTATGGGACATGAACGTGAAAAATCAAAAGTGCTAATTTTAAAGGCTTATATTCATGGTATTATCATAAAAAGTGTTTGGGGCCCTGGGTCCTGCCCCAGGAGACATGTATCAATGCAAAAAACTGTTTTAAAAACTGATGTTTTTTCGGGAGCAGTGATTTTAATAATGTTTAAAGTGAAACAATAAAAGTGAAATATTCCTTTAAATTTCATACCTGGGGGGTGTCTATAGTATGCCTGTGAAGGTGCACATTTCTCCCGTGTTTAGAATAGTCCGAGAGCAAAATTACATTTCTAAAGGAAAAAAGTCATTTCAAAACTACTCGCGGCTATAATGATTTGTCGGGTCTTGGCAATACAGATAAAAGTCATTGAAAAAAACGGCATGGGTTCCCCCAGTCCATTACCAGGCCCTTTGGGTCTGGTATGAATATTAGGGGAAACCCCAAACCAAAATGAAGAAAAAAGTGCATGGGGTCCCCCCAAATTCCATACCAGGCCCTTCAGGTCTGGTATGGATATTAAGGGGATATTAAGGGAATATTAAGAGGAACCCTTTGCCACTCGCAGACACCCACAACCACTGGGCTACCCCAAAGCACCCTCCCCATGTTGAGGGCATGTTGCCTGGTATGGTTCAGGAGGAGGGGCTCTCTCACCCCCCCCCCTCTTTTCCTGCGGCCTGCCACGTTGCGTGCTCAGATAAGGGTCTGGTATGGATTTTTGGGGGGAACCCCACGCCATTTCTTTTCAATTTTGTCACGGGGTTCCCATTAAAATCCATACCAGACCTGAAGGGTCTGGTGTGGATTTTGAGGGGGGCCCCACGCCATTTTTTTTTAATTGGTGCAGGTTTCCCCTTAATATCCATGCCAGACCTGAAGGCCCTGGTGTGGAATTTGGGGGGACCCCAACGCAATTTTTTTTTACATTTTGGTTTGGGGTTCCCCTTAATATTCATACAAGTCCCAAAGGGCCTGCTAATGGACTGAGGGGGAACCCATGCTGTTTTTTTCAATGACATTTATCTGTATTGCCCAGACCTGACAATTCATTATAGCCACGAGTAGTTTTAAATTACTTTTTTTCCTTAAGAAATGTCATTTTGTGTAGGGACTGTTCTAAACATGGGAAGGAATATTTCACTTTTAGCATTATTAAAATTACTGCTCCCGAAAAATGGTCGTTTTTAAAACAGTTTATTGCATTGATACATGTCCCCCCAGGGCAGGACCCGGGTCCCCAAACACTTTTTATGACAATAACTTGCATATTAATCTTTAAAATTAGCACTTTTGATTTTTCACGTTCCTGTCCTATAGACTTTAACAGTGTTTGCGTGTTCGAACAAATTTTTTTGCCTATTCACATGTTCTGCTGTGAACCGAACCGGGGGGTGTTTGGCTCATCCCTACTCTTGGGCATGGAGTTCACCAGAGCTTCACAGGTTGCCACTGGAGTCCTCTTCCACTCCTCCATGATGACATCATGGAGCTGGTGGATGTTGGAGACCTTGTGCTCCGCCACCTTCCATTTGAGGATGTCCCACAGATGCTCAATAGGGTTTAGGTCTGGAGACATGCTTGGCCATTCCATCACCTTCACCCTCAGCTTCTTTAGCAAGGCAGTGGTCGTCTTGGAGGTGTGTTTGGGGTCATTATCATGTAGGAATACTGCCCTATGGTCCAGTCTCCAAAGGGAGGGGATCATGCTCTGCTTCAGTATGTCACAGTACATGCAAACCAACTTGATGCAGTGTGCGGCGTATGGTCTGAGCACTGACAGGCTGACCCCACCCCTTCAATCTCTGCAGAAATTCTGGCAGCACTCATACGTCTATTTCCCAAAGACAACCTCTGGATATGACGCTGAGCACGTGCACTCAACTTCTTTTGTAGACCATGGCGAAGCCTGTTCTGAGTGGAACCTGTCCTGTTAAACCGCTGTATGGTCTTGACCACCATGCTGCAGCTCAATTTCAGGGTCTTGGCAATCTTTTTATAGCCTAGGCCATCTTTATGTAGAGCAACAATTCTTTTTTTCAGATCCTTAGAGAGTTCTGTGCCATCCGGTGCCATGTTGAACTTTCAGTGACCAGTATGAGAGAGTGAGAGCGATAACACCAAATTTAACACACCTGCTCCCCATTCACACCTGAGATCTTGTAACACTGACGAGTCACATGACACCGGGGAGAGAAAATGGCTAATTGGGCCCAATTTGGACATTTTCACTTAGGGGGCGTACTCGCTTTTGTTGCCAGCGGTTTAGACATTAATGGCTGTGTGTTGAGTTATTTTGAGGGGACAGCAAATTTACACTGTTATACAAGTTGTACACTCACTACTTTACATTGTAGCAAAGTGTCATTTCTTCAGTGTTGTCACATGAAAAGATAGAAGAAAATATTTACAAAAATGTGAGGGGTGTACTCAATTTTGTGGGATACTGTGTATATATATATAATAATATATCATATTCATATATATATATATATATATATATATATATATATATATATATATATATATATATATATATATATAGTATGTCGTTTCGTTGCCATTAACTGATGCATATACCATTCCCTTTCTTCACACATTTACAATGTGAAGTTGATGTCTACCCACCGATGAATAAATTGGTAAATACGGTTGTACTATATAGTCCAGCACATCTCCCTCTATAGTCAGTACTTTCCCCTTGTACTGGCTTTTCAATATAACAAATAGTGATGGACGAACTTCCGACGGGACGTTTCGCGAACGCGAAACGCGAACGGACACAAACGTTCGCGAAAACGACCGTTCGCCGCGGGCTCCATTGACTTCAATGGGAGGCGAATTTCGCAAACCTTTAGGTCGAATTTGCGGCCACGGGGTAATTATTAGGGGGTAGCACGTAGTCCCACCACCTGGACAATAGCATAATACATGTATGAGGTGAATTTGGGATCGATAACTACAAGCATTTTTTTTTTATTTGGGAAATTGTTCTGACAATTCAGGACTATGGAGCTAATGAAGGCAATGGAGGAGAGGGAAGGTCAGGGACCAGGGTAGGCAAACAAGAGGGTGCAGGAGATACAGAGCACTGACAGCAGCACCGTAATACAGAGCACTGACATCAGCACCGTGACATACAGCGCTGACAGCAGCTCCGTGACATACAGCGCTGACAGCAGCTCCGTGACATACAGCGCTGACAGCAGCTCCGTGACATACAGCGCTGACAGCAGCTCCGTGACATACAGCGCTGACAGCAGCTCCGTGACATACAGCGCTGACAGCAGCACCGTGACATACAGCGCTGACAGCAGCTCCGTGACATACAGCGCTGACAGCAGCTCCGTGACATACAGCGCTGACAGCAGCTCCGTGACATACAGCACTGACAGCAGCTCCGTGACATACAGCGCTGACAGCAGCTCCGTGACATACAGCGCTGACAGCAGCACCGTGACATACAGCGCTGACAGCAGCTCCGTGACATACAGCGCTGACAGCAGCTCCGTGACATACAGCGCTGACAGCAGCTCCGTGACATACAGCGCTGACAGCAGCTCCGTGACATACAGCGCTGACAGCAGCTCCGTGACATACAGCGCTGACAGCAGCTCCGTGACATACAGCGCTGACAGCAGCTCCGTGACATACAGCGCTGACAGCAGCTCCGTGACATACAGCGCTGACAGCAGCTCCGTGACATACAGCGCTGACAGCAGCTCCGTGACATACAGCGCTGACAGCAGCTCCGTGACATACAGCGCTGACAGCAGCACCGTAAGCAGCCCCAGGAGGAAGTCAGCACAGCACAGGGATGGTGTGATCCCCTCATAATAAGAACCCCCAGGAGGAAGTCAGCACAGCACAGGGATGGTGGGAGCCCCTCATAATAAGAACACCCAGGAGGAAGTCAGCACAGCACAGGGATGGTGGGAACCCCTCATAATAAGCAGCCCCAGTAGAAATATGACACCGCTCAACCTCTTCAAAGAGGAGGGTAGGGGCATATAGTA
The DNA here is from genome assembly GCF_037356315.1 of Lithobates pipiens. NCBI lineage: Eukaryota > Metazoa > Chordata > Amphibia > Anura > Ranidae > Lithobates > Lithobates pipiens. The sequence goes on from NW_027507758.1 coordinate 602,672,944, forward strand.
CGGTGTGCTTTTTTGGGTCAGGGAAGTGAGCCAAATGAATTAAGAAGGTCTGTGTGCTTGATTCCAAAAATTGTTTATAGACATATACATGGTCTACTGATCACATGTGTTGAATTCCTCCGAGATCCATGCCTCATTCATTTTTAGAAATGTGAGGTAGTTAACACTGTGGTGAGCTAGGCGAGTACGCTTATCGGTCACAATCCCCCCTGCTGCGCTGAACGTCCTTTCGGACAGGACACTGGATGAGGGGCAAGCCAACAGTTCGATTGCAAATTGGGCAAGCTCTGGCCAGAGGTCAAGCCTGCCCACCCAGTAGTCTAGGGGTTCATCACTCCTCAGAGCGTCCACATCGGCCGTTAACCCAATGTAGTCGGACACCTGACGGTCTAGGCGTTCCCTGATGCTGGATCCGGATGACACCTGTCGATGGGTCGGCTGAAAGAATGACCTCATATCCGAAGTCACCAACACATCTTCAAACCGGCCTCTTCTTGCAGGCGCTGTTGGATTGGTACCCGCAAATCCTTCTCTGGGAGTGGGAATTGCTCCTCTGCCAGCGCACGCAAAAGCAGAATGCAGCATTTCTCGAAGCAAGGCCTGGAAGTGCTGCATTCTGACAGCCCTCTGCGACGGCGGTAACATTTCCGCCATTTTGTGTTTGTACCGGGGGTCTAAGTACGTTGCCACCCAGTACTGGTCCTTGACCCTCATGCTTTTTATACGGGGGTCCCTATTAAAACACTGGAGCATGAAGGCCCCCATTTGCACTAAAGTGGAAGCGGTGTGGTGGCCTGGCTCCTGCTCATCATCCAGGATAATGTCGTCCTCTTCATTCTCCTCTCCCCATCCTCGCACAACAGGGATCCCAGAAAGGTTTAAAGCATGCTCTTCTTGCTCCTGCTCATCCGCCCCGGCACCATCCTCCTCTGACTCCTCATCAGACTCCTGTTGTTGACTTGTCTCAGATAGAGTAGCCCCCCTGGGAATTCATCCAGCATTGCGACTTCCTCATCTTCCCGCTCCTGCTCCTCCACAGCCTGATCAATGACACGACGCAATGCACGCTCCAGAAAGAAGGCATAAGGTACCATGTCACTGATGGCGCCATGGCTGCGACTGACCAGTTTGGTGATCTCCTCAAATGGCCGCAGAAGTCTGCATGTGTCGCGCATGAGCAGCCACTGGCGCGGTGAAAAAAAACCCAGCTCCCCAGAACCGTTTCTTTCGCAGAGTTCATACAGGTAGACGTTAACTGCACGTTTCTGCTGGAGCAGCCTATCAAGCATATAGAAGGTTGAGTTCCATCGCGTCGGGCAATCGCAAATAAGACGTCTGACCGGCAGATGGTGTCGCCGCTGAATGTCAGCAAGGCGAGCCATGGCCGTGTAAGATCTTCTGAAATGGGCCGAGATTTTCCTTGCCTGCCGCAAGATGTCCTGGACCCCAGGGTATTTGACAAGGAATCGCTGCACGACCAAGTTTAAGACGTGTGCCATGCACGGCACGTGCGTGATTTTGCCCTGTTTCAATGCGCTAAGCAGATTGGCACCGTTGTCACACACCACTTTACCAACTGTCAAATTGAGCGGTGTTAGCCACTCATCTGCCTGTGAACGCAAAGCTGAAAGGAGTGCCGGGCCAGTGTGGCTCTTTGCTTCCAGGCACAACAGACGCAGCACGGCATGGCAACGTCTCACCTGGCATGTGGAATAGGTTCTGGGGAGCTTGGGCGGTGCAGTGGAAGAGACGCTAGCAGCGGAAAAGGAGGAGGCAGCTGAGGAGGAGAGGGAGGAGGATGGAGTAGGAGGAGGAGAAGAAGAGTCAGGCCTGCATGCAATCCGTGGCGGTAAAACCAAATCTACACGGGTGCCACGGGTTACATGCTTGACGGCCGTCAGAAGGTTCACCCAGTGGGCAGTAAAACTGATATACCTTCCCTGCCCGTGTTTGCTAGACCACGTGTCTGTGGTCAGATGTATCTTGGCACCGACACTGTGTGCCAGAGATACATTCACTTGCCGCTGAACATGGCCATATAGCTCTGGGATGCCCTTCTCTGAGAAATACTTCCTTCCTGGGACCTTCCATTGTGGTGTTCCAATGGCCACAAATTTGCGAAAGGCCTCCGAGTCCACCAGTTTATATGGCAGTAGTTGGCGGGCTATGAGTTCTGACAAGCCAGCCGCCAACCGTTGGGCAAGAGGGTTATCCGGCGTCATCATTTTTTTACGCTCAAACATTAGGCCCACGGAAGCCTGCCTTTTTGCAGAAAAATGTGAGCTTGGCGTGATGGAAGGTGGAGTGGAGGACAATTGTGAGGAGAGAGGAGAAGGAGAAGTAGAAGACGAGGCTGGACGGTGAGAGCCTGCAGTGTGGCTTTGTGTGTTCCGTTGCTCCCACTGGGCTCGGTGATGGCTGCTCATGTGCCTTCTTAAGGCGGTCGTCCCTAGGTGAGTATTGGGCTTACCGCGACTAACGCGTTGACTGCAAAGATTGCAGATGGCAACGCTATTGTCAGCAGCGGACACGTTAAAAAAAGCCCACACTGCGGAGCCATGTGCCGGTGTCCTGGGAGCGCCAGATGTGACCGTACATGGTCGATGACTCGCTCCTGATACATTTGCAGTCTGCTTTGTCCCTGCTGTGCAATGTAAGTCATTGCTGCTTCTCCTCCCTATCTGCTGGTCCATATCTCCCTCTGAACTCCCCTCCTCTTCCTCTCTTGTGGGCACCCACGTGACATCACTAGACACGTCATCATCAACGTCACCTTCCCCACCGCTATAAGTAGAGTAGGCAGCAACACCGGGGACCAACCTCCTCCTTGGGCTGATCTGGGTACTGGCGTCAGACTGCTGAGTAGCGCTTGTTGCTACCTCCTCTTCCTGATCCAATACCAAGAGTGGCTGCGCATCAGAAATGTCCTCTTGATATGGATCGGAAAATAATTCCAGTGACTCAAGCGGAAGGTATGTGGTGGTGGTGGTGGTGGTCGTGTTGTTGGTGGTAGTGTCTTTGGGGGTGCACATAGCAGAGAGTGAAGAAGAGGGTGCAGATCGAGAGGATGAGGAGGGTGCAGAAGAGTAAGGCTGAGCGAGCCACTCAACCAAGTCTGGTGCATCCTTTAAAGTAATTGAACGCACCTTCTGCAACTTCCCACTTTGGCTCAAGCCTGTTGCTCCTGCCCTACCCCTACCACCCCTGCGGAAGGGCCTGCCTCTTCCTCTGCATGTCATTTTTTAAATGACCCTGTGACAAAACTCTTAGTCCCTATACCGCTGAAGGACTGCTGCAGTATAGGTGAGCGGTCAGCAGTGGTGCACGTCAACCCTATCTATTGTGGACCTATAGCGGTCCTTACAGAACAGCAGACTGTACCGCACTCAAGCCTATGTACCGTAGCACCCTATACCAAGTTACCAGTCCTTATAAGAACTTTTGTGGACCAAGCAGGTTGTGTATTAGTGTTTAGCAGACTGTACGTCAGTCCCTATACCGCTGAAGGACTGCTGCAGTATAGGGCAGCGGTCAGCAGTGGTGCACGTCAACCCTATCTATTGTGGACCGATAGCGGTCCTTACAGAACAGCAGACTGTACCGCACTCAAGCCTATGTACCGTAGCACCCTATACCAAGTTACCAGTCCTTATAAGAACTTTTGTGGACCAAGCAGGTTGTGTATTAGTGTTTAGCAGACTGTACGTCAGTCCCTATACCGCTGAAGGACTGCTGCAGTATAGGGCAGCGGTCAGCAGTGGTGCACGTCAACCCTATCTATTGTGGACCGATAGCGGTCCTTACAGAACAGCAGACTGTACCGCACTCAAGCCTATGTACCGTAGCACCCTATACCAAGTTACCAGTCCTTATAAGAACTTTTGTGGAACAAGCAGGTTGTGTGTTAGTGATTAGCAGACTGTACGTCAGTCCCTATACCGCTGAAGGACTGCTGCAGTATAGGTGAGCGGTCAGCAGTGGTGCACGTCAACCCTATCTATTGTGGACCGATAGCGGTCCTTACAGAACAGCAGACTGTACCGCACTCAAGCCTATGTACCGTAGCACCCTATACCAAGTTACCAGTCCTTATAAGAACTTTTGTGGAACAAGCAGGTTGTGTGTTAGTGATTAGCAGACTGTACGTCAGTCCCTATACCGCTGAAGGACTGCTGCAGTATAGGTGAGCGGTCAGCAGTGGTGCACGTCAACCCTATCTATTGTGGACCGATAGCGGTCCTTACAGAACAGCAGACTGTACCGCACTCAAGCCTATGTACCGTAGCACCCTATACCAAGTTACCAGTCCTTATAAGAACTTTTGTGGACCAAGCAGGTTGTGTATTAGTGTTTAGCAGACTGTACGTCAGTCCCTATACCGCTGAAGGACTGCTGCAGTATAGGGCAGCGGTCAGCAGTGGTGCACGTCAACCCTATCTATTGTGGACCGATAGCGGTCCTTACAGAACAGCAGACTGTACCGCACTCAAGCCTATGTACCGTAGCACCCTATACCAAGTTACCAGTCCTTATAAGAACTTTTGTGGAACAAGCAGGTTGTGTGTTAGTGATTAGCAGACTGTACGTCAGTCCCTATACCGCTGAAGGACTGCTGCAGTATAGGGCAGCGGTCAGCAGTGGTGCACGTCAACCCTATCTATTGTGGACCGATAGCGGTCCTTACAGAACAGCAGACTGTACCGCACTCAAGCCTATGTACCGTAGCACCCTATACCAAGTTACCAGTCCTTATAAGAACTTTTGTGGAACAAGCAGGTTGTGTGTTAGTGATTAGCAGACTGTACGTCAGTCCCTATACCGCTGAAGGACTGCTGCAGTATAGGTGAGCGGTCAGCAGTGGTGCACGTCAACCCTATCTATTGTGGACCGATAGCGGTCCTTACAGAACAGCAGACTGTACCGCACTCAAGCCTATGTACCGTAGCACCCTATACCAAGTTACCAGTCCTTATAAGAACTTTTGTGGACCAAGCAGGTTGTGTATTAGTGTTTAGCAGACTGTACGTCAGTCCCTATACCGCTGAAGGACTGCTGCAGTATAGGGCAGCGGTCAGCAGTGGTGCACGTCAACCCTATCTATTGTGGACCGATAGCGGTCCTTACAGAACAGCAGACTGTACCGCACTCAAGCCTATGTACCGTAGCACCCTATACCAAGTTACCAGTCCTTATAAGAACTTTTGTGGAACAAGCAGGTTGTGTGTTAGTGATTAGCAGACTGTACGTCAGTCCCTATACCGCTGAAGGACTGCTGCAGTATAGGGCAGCGGTCAGCAGTGGTGCACGTCAACCCTATCTATTGTGGACCGATAGCGGTCCTTACAGAACAGCAGACTGTACCGCACTCAAGCCTATGTACCGTAGCACCCTATACCAAGTTACCAGTCCTTATAAGAACTTTTGTGGAACAAGCAGGTTGTGTGTTAGTGATTAGCAGACTGTACGTCAGTCCCTATACCGCTGAAGGACTGCTGCAGTATAGGTGAGCGGTCAGCAGTGGTGCACGTCAACCCTATCTATTGTGGACCGATAGCGGTCCTTACAGAACAGCAGACTGTACCGCACTCAAGCCTATGTACCGTAGCACCCTATACCAAGTTACCAGTCCTTATAAGAACTTTTGTGGACCAAGCAGGTTGTGTATTAGTGTTTAGCAGACTGTACGTCAGTCCCTATACCGCTGAAGGACTGCTGCAGTATAGGGCAGCGGTCAGCAGTGGTGCACGTCAACCCTATCTATTGTGGACCGATAGCGGTCCTTACAGAACAGCAGACTGTACCGCACTCAAGCCTATGTACCGTAGCACCCTATACCAAGTTACCAGTCCTTATAAGAACTTTTGTGGACCAAGCAGGTTGTGTATTAGTGTTTAGCAGACTGTACGTCAGTCCCTATACCGCTGAAGGACTGCTGCAGTATAGGGCAGCGGTCAGCAGTGGTGCACGTCAACCCTATCTATTGTGGACCGATAGCGGTCCTTACAGAACAGCAGACTGTACCGCACTCAAGCCTATGTACCGTAGCACCCTATACCAAGTTACCAGTCCTTATAAGAACTTTTGTGGAACAAGCAGGTTGTGTGTTAGTGATTAGCAGACTGTACGTCAGTCCCTATACCGCTGAAGGACTGCTGCAGTATAGGGCAGCGGTCAGCAGTGGTGCACGTCAACCCTATCTATTGTGGACCGATAGCGGTCCTTACAGAACAGCAGACTGTACCGCACTCAAGCCTATGTACCGTAGCACCCTATACCAAGTTACCAGTCCTTATAAGAACTTTTGTGGAACAAGTGAGTTGTGAATGTTTAGCAGACTGCAGCAGAAGGGCAGCAGTCAAGTATAATATCCTTTCTATATTTGGAAGAAAGAATATTATACATGTACAAGCCTATTACTGTACCACTGATACCAGTCCTGAAAAGAACCTTTGTGGAACTAATAATAACAGCAAGTCTTTAAAATTACCCTCACTGCCTGACAACACTGCTTCCTTCCTGTCCCTATACAAATTGGCAAAAAAAGAGAACGATTAGTGGTTACTGGAACAGCTCTTTTGTGGACCTTGATAGTAACAGCTAATGATGATGATGATGATGATGATGATGAAAGACTAATCTGGCTGTCCCTGTAGCATACACCGTCCTTTCCCTTTCTCTAAACTAACAAAAGACACTCAGGCTGCTGCAAGAATCAGCAGCACAGCAAACCTATCAACACCTAACACCTATACCAGTCCTGAAAAGAACTTTTGTGTACCAAATAGCTAGTGGTTTATCTCTCCCTACTCCACACAGGAACCTGTCCCTATCTTAACAGAAGAAAGAATGTAAAATGGCCACCGGATCGGGTGTATTTATAGGTTAGGGGGAATGTACAAGTGTCCATGTGCTGTCATGTCTCAATTGGCTGTCCTGTATCACATGATAAACGTGTCACCAAAGGTTAAAGTTCTTGTATACATTAAACACGTAAGTCCGCCGCGGCGAACGACGGAAAAAGGCGTTCGAACGTGCGGACCGCGAATGTCGGAAATTCGCCGCGAAACGACCGCCGGGCGAACCGTTCGGCCATCACTAATAACAAATATCAGAGTTGAGAGTCTGGGTACAAAAGCATTAATGCTGTATACTATTCCTTGGATTAAATCAAACGTTTTTAATGGAGGTCTACTTGTCAGACTAAATCGAGGGGCAAATGAAGAGGAAAGACAGTTGGGAGCTATGGTCATGCTTAGGAATACCATTCCGGCACACAACAGGTTAAGGCAGAGTTCAGTGGGTCACATGACGCTCAGAGAGCTGTGAGGGTGAAAGTTTAGTGGGTCAGCTCTCGCTAGCTGTTGACAGAGTTCCTGTCGGGGACTAAGAAGCTGATGTTTGTTACAATACAGTTGCTTTCAGTCACGGATTTAAGGCTCACGTTGTTGTGCGCATATCACCTGTGTGGTGTGCACACATTGCAGTGTTTCCTTTTTTTTTTTTAAACCTTTTATGCAATTCAGTGTTTTTTGCATGCCTCCATTTTTTCCCTAAAGGCATTTGGTAGCCAAAGGCTTTTGCAAACCCAGATTTTACCTTGTAAAAGTAGCAGTGATATCATCACTGTGCTATGCATAGGCTGTGCAGAGAGCAGAGCTGTGGGAGGGACCCAGCAGGCTCCACCCCGCTCAGGCTGCCTGTAGAAAACGACAGGAAGAGGCGGAGACAAGACCAGTCACCCTGCACAAGGAGAGAGAGCAGCAATGAGCGGTCTTTATTACAGGAAAGTCTCACATTGGATTACTGTACAGATTTAGAACACATACACAAAGCAGAGTTATAAAGGAAAATAAATATTAGATGTTTTACTAACCATGAATTGGCAATATTAAGTGCTTATATGCCAATGTTAGGTAATATTAAGTGCTTATATGCCAATGTTAGGTAATATTGAGTGCTTATATGCTAATGTTAGACCTACTTCCCAACTTTTTGAAATGGGAATGAGGGACACCTATCAGCAAAAGTATGCAGGCATAGGACACACACCCCTTGCCACACCCCTTTAAAGGTGAATTGTGCAAAAAAATTATGTTTTACTAACCATGAATTGGCAATATTAAGTGCTTATATGCCAATGTTAGGTAATATAAGTGCTTACATGCCAATGTTAGGTAATATTAAGTGCTTACATGCCAATGTTAGGTAATATTAAGTCCTTATATGCTAATGTTAGGTAATATTAAGTCCTTATATGCTAATGATAGGTAATATTAAGTGCTTATATGCTAATGTTAGGTAATGTAAGTGCTTACATGCCAATGTTAGCTAATATTAAGTGCTTATATGCTAATGTTAGGTAATATTAAGTGCTTATATGCTAATATTAGACCTACTTCCCAACTTTTTGAGATGAAAATGATTAAAGGTGAATTGTGCAAAAAAACAAGATTGGTTAAACCCACAAGTGCTTTTTTTTCCACTACTATTCCTTTAGTGCCCGTTCACACAGGGGCGACACGACTTGCAGCGCGACTCACAGACACGACCTACACACGACTTCAGCGGCGACTTGCAAAATGACTTCTGTATAGAAGTCAATGCAAGTCGCCTGAAGTCGCCCCAAAAATAGTACAGGAACCTTTTTCTAAGTCAGAGCGACTTGAGTCGCTCCTATTAGAACGGTTCCATAGTACAGAAAGGAGCGCGACTTGTCAGGCGGCTAAGTCGCCTGACAAGTCGCGGTAGTGTGAACGGGCACTTATATTGGCTTTTGGAATTTACAAATGCAGCAATTTAGAAATCAGATGACAGGTTTAGTACTGGGAAACACTTTTTAATAGATAAAAAGTGCATTTTATATACAACTATATAGATCAGACCAAAATGAGGGACAAATGAGGAGGAATGAGGGATAGAGGGACATTACTTCAAATCAGGGACAGTCCCTCGAAATCAGGGACAGTTGGGAGCTATGGTTAGGTAATACAGTGGGGACGGAAAGTATTCAGACCCTCTTAAATTTTTCACCCTTTTTTATATTGCTAAAGTTCATTTTTTTCCTCATTAATGTACACACAGCACCCCATATTGACAGAAAAACACAGAATTGCTGACATTTCTGCAGATTTATTAAAAAAGAAAAACTGAAATATCACATGGTCCTAAGTATTCAGACCCTTTGCTCAGTATTTAGTAGAATTCCCCTTTTGATATAATACAGCTATGAGTCTTTTTGGGAAAGATGCAACAAGTTTTTCACACCTGGATTTGTGGATCCTCTGCCATTCCTCCCTGCAGATCCTCTCCAGTTCTGTCGGGTTGGATGGTAAACGTTGGTGGACGGCCATTTTTAGGTCTCTCTAGAGATGCTCAATTGGGTGTAAGTTGGGGCTCTGGCTGGGCCATTCAAGAACAGTCACAGAGTTGTTGTGAAGCCGCTCCTCTGTTATTTTAGCTGTGTTCTTAGGGTCATTGTCTTGGATGGTAAACCTTCGGCCCAGTCTGAGGTCCTGAGCACTCTGGAGAAGGTTTTCATCCAGGATATCCCTGTACTTGGCTGAATTCATCTTTCCCTCATCCTGTCCCTGCAGCTGAAAAACACCCCCACAGCATGATGCTGCCACCACCATGCTTCACTGTTGGGATTGTATAGGACAGGTGATGATCATTGCCTGGTTTTCTCCACACATACCGCTTAGAATTAAGGCCAAAAAGTTCTATCTTGGTCTCGTCAGACCACAGAATCTTATTTCTCACCATCTTGGAGTCCTTCAGGTGTTTTCTTTGCAAACTCCATGCAGGCTTTCATGTGTCTTTCACCAAGGAGAGGATTCCGTCGGGTCACTCTGCCATAAAGCCCCAACTGGTGGAGGGCTGCAGTGATGGTTGACTTTCTTTTCTCCCATCTCCATCTCTGGAGCTCAGCCACAGTGATCTTTGGGTTCTTCTTTACTTCTCTCACCAAGGCTCTTCTTCCCCGATACCTCAGTTTGGCTGGACGGCCAGCTCTAGGAAGGGTTCTGGTCGTCCCAAACGTCTTCCATTTAAGGATTATGGAGGCCACTGTGCTCTTAGGAACCTTAAGTGCAACAGAAATTTTTTTTGTAACCTTGGCCAGATCTGTGCCTTGCCACAATTCTGTCTCTGAGCTCTTCAGGCAGTTCATTTGACCTCATGATTCTCATTTGCTCTGACATGCACTGTGAGCTGTAAGGTCTTATATAGACAGGTGTGTGGCTTTCCTAATCAAGTCCAATCAGTATAATCAAACACAGCTGGACTCAAATGAAGGTGTAGAACCATCTCAAGGATGATCAGAAGAAATGGACAGCACCTGAGTTAAATATATGAGTGTCACAGCAAAGGGTTTGAATACTTAGGACCATGTGATATTTCAGTTTTTCTTTTTTAATAAATCTGCAAAAATGTCAACAATTCTGTGTTTTTCTGTCAATATGGGGTGCTGTGTGTACATTAATGAGGAAAAAAATGAACTTAAATGATTTTAGCAAATGGTTGCAATATAACAAAGAGTGAAAAATTTAAGGGGGTCTGAATACTTTCCGTCCCCACTATATTAAGTGCTTATATGCTAATGTTAGGTAATATTAAGTGCTTATATGCTAACGTTTGGTAATATTAAGTGCTTATATGCTAATGTTAGGTAATATTAAGTGCTTATATGCTAATGTTAGGTAATATTAAGTGCTTACATGCCAATGTTAGGTAATATCAAGTGCTTACATGCCAATGTTAGGTAATATTAAGTGCTTACATGCCAATGTTAGGTAATATTAAGTGCTTACATGCTAATGTTAGGTAATATTAAGTGCTTACATGCCAATGTTAGGTAATATCAAGTGCTTACATGCCCAATGTTAGGTAATATTAAGTGCTTACATGCCAATGTTAGGTAATATTAAGTGCTTAAAGTATGAATTAAGCTGTGGCGCTAAAACCTTTTCTAACAAATATCCTGGTGTCAAAAAGGTGTGTAAAGATCTAATCAGTGTAATAAATAGATGGCCCTGTTTATTGCCCCGGAAAATAATATAAATAAATGTTGTGAATTGATGTGAAATGTGTGGTCTCCTGAGGACCACCTTATAGGTGGTACCTACCAAATATTATATATATACTTCTTATAAATGCGTGTTGTGTAGAAAAGACAATTTTTTCCTGTTGGCATGCAACTCAAAAAGTACACATGTGTTATAACCAAAGAATAGTGAAAATATTTCATAAAAATGTAAATAAATAAACCATATATGCTAAGTGAGAGAGATCATATGCAAACCACAAGTCACTATATTAGTGGTCTGTAAACTGTGCTCTATATTATGAGTCCCAAGAGTGACAGTCCAAGAACAGCAAAAACAAAAAGAATTCTTTCAATGCCCAAACAAATTTTTTCAAATCGCATCACACAGTTGCTCGAAAAAACGCATAAAGTCTCTTCAAGTAAAAAGGGTAGACCAAAGTGACTAGTGCAGAAAGGTTAGGAACAATCTTCTCCGGTGCGCCACTCAGTGTCAGAGAAATAATTGCGCTCACCAGACAGAGAACCCTGAAAGGGTTAGCCGAGCAGTCACAGTATAAGCCACTGTGCAGCTTTCCTTGGGCTCTGCTCCTGCTGTGCTGGGGGAATGTTCGCCCTTTTACTTCCGCAAATAGTCCGTTTAGCAAGTGCATGAGGGAGGAAACAGAAGTACAACCATAGTGCAACACTGTTTAGGATATAAAAAAGTAAAAGTAAAGTAAAAAGTGTGCGCAGGGAGGTGCTGCCAATGTTAGGTAATATTAAGTGCTTATATGCTAATGTTAGGTAATATTAAGTGCTTACATGCCAATGTTAGGTAATATCAAGCGTTTATATGCTAATGTTAGCACCCCAAGATTCAAGGAGGATATTTGCACAATATTTGCTGAGCCCGGAGTGCTTTCAGTAATGTGGTTACGATGTGTTTCTGCTTGTTAATGACGCTGACTGCTCTCCATTTCTGGTAGCCTTATTTCCCATAACAAGACTTTATGTCGCTCCTATTTATTGTGGAAACAAAGAGAACATCTACTAAATCCAACCTGCTACGTGCAAATGTCATTCAGTTTATATAACCCAGACAGCTCCAGTGTGTCCGAACAAGAATGTAACATGAACAAGACAAATGGCTGGGACCTACTAAGATTAAAAGGGACAGGGAGGGGTCTTAAAGTGAACCTTACATCACATGCGTGATGACATCCCAGGACTCACATCCGCTGCACACAGCAAACCCTTGAGATGCATTGGAAAATGTGGCTGCATGAGGTTGTTGGGGTTACATGATGGAGTCATTGGGGTAGATTTACTAAAACTGGAGCACTCAGAATCTGGTGCAGCGGTGCACAGTAGCCAATCAGCTTCTAACCTCAACTTGTTCAATTAAGCTTTTGCAATAAAACCTGACAGCTGATTGGTTTCTATTCAGAGTTGCACCAGATTTTGCACACTCCAGCTTTAGTAAATAAACCCCATTGTCAGTCAAGTTATCAAGAGTGGTACTCAATGGGTTTTTGCATCATTGTTGCATAAAACAACTGTTTTGATATCTTGTCAACTAAATAAATGGACCAAGCAAGTTACCCTGTTTCCCCTAAAATAAGACCTAGTGTGATTGTCGGTGATAGCTGCAATAAAAGCCCTACCCCCCAAATAAGCCTTGTAGGTCTTCTTTTCAGGGTAGGGCTTATTTTTGAGGAAACAGAGTAGGGCTTATTTGGGTGGTAGGGCTTATATTGCAGCCAACACCGACAATCACGCTAGGTCTTATTTTAGGGGAAACAGGGTAATAGATGAAAACCGTGTTTGGCCTGGAAATTGGGTAAACAAACATTTTTTTTAAGTTATTTTTCTTATTATTATTATTTTATCTTTTTATTCATGTTTATTATATATTGTATACATTTATTTTTGTAATATATTTATTTTAATATATCTATTTAAAATAATTTACTTTTTAAACTGTTTTATAAAAAAAAAATATTTTTACTTATTTAGAATATATTTGTTATAATATACAGGCATACCCCACTTTTAATTACACAATGGGGTTTTATTTACTAAAGCTGCAAAGTGCAAAATCAGGCTCACTTCTGCATAGAAACCAATGAGCTTCCAGGTTTTATTACCAAAGCTTAATTAAACAAGCTGGGGTTAGAAGCTCATTGGTTTCTATGCAGTAGTAGTGAGCCTGATTTTGCACTTTCCAGCTTTAGTAAATAAACCCTATTGTGTACTTAAATGTGGGGTATGCCTGTATGTATTTGTAACATATTTATATTATAATATATACAGTGCCTTGAAAAGTATCCACACCCCTTGACATTTTCCACATTTTGTCAAGTCACAACCAAAAATGTAAATGTATTTTATTGGGATTTTATGTGATAGACCAACACAAAGTGGCACATAATTGTGAAGTGGAAGGAAAATTACAAATGGTTTTAATTTTTTTTTATAAATAAATTTGTGAAAAGTGTGGCTTGCATCTGTATTCACCCCCCCCCCCCCCCCCCCGAGTCAATACTTTGTAGAACCTCCTTTCACTGCAATTGCAGCTGCAAGTCTTTTTGGGGATGTCTCTACCAGCTTTCCACATCTAGAGAGTGATATTTTTGCTCATTCTTCTTTCCAAAATATCTCAAGCTCCGTCAGATTGGATGGAGAACGTCTGTGAGCAGAAATTGTCAAGTCTTGCCACAGATTCTCAATTGGATTTAGGTCTGGACTTTGACTGGGCCGTTCTAACATATGGATATGCTTTGACTTAACCATTCTATTGTAGCTCTGGCTGTATGTTTAGGGTCGTTGTCCTGCTGGAAGGTGAACCTCCTCCCCAGTCCCAAGTCTTTTGCAGACTCTTTACAGGTTCTAAGATTGTCCTGTATTTGGCTTCTTCCATCTTCCCATCAAATCTGACCAGCTTCCCTGTCCCTGCTGAATAAAAGCATCCCCACAACATGATGCTGCCACCACCATGTTTCACGGTGGGGATGGTGTGTTCAGGGTGATGTGCAGTGTTAGCCTTCCGCCACACACACAGCGTTTTGCTTTTAGGCCAAAAAGTAAAATTTTGGTCTCATCTGACCAGATCACCTTCTTCTACATGTTTGCTGTGTCCTCCACATGGCTTCTCGCAAACTGAAAACAGGACTTCTTATGGCTTTCTTTCCACAATGGCTTTCTTCTTGCCACTCTTCCATAAAGACCAGATTTGTACACGACTAATAGTTGTTCTGTGGACAGATTCTCCCACCTGAGCTGTGGATCTCTGCAGCTCCTCCAGAGTTACCATGGGCCTCTTGGCTGCTTCTCTGATTAATGATCTCCTTGTCTGGCCTGTCAGTTTAGGTGGACGGCCATGTCTTGGTAGGTTTGCAGTTGTGTCATACTCTTTCCATTTTCAGATGAAGGATTGAATAGTACTCCGTGAGCTGTTCAAAGTTTGGGATATTTTTTTATAACCTAACCCTGCTTTAAACTTCTCCACAACTTTATCCCTGACCTGTCTGGTTCACTAAGGTTCTCTAATAGAGGGCTTCACAGAACAGCTGTATTTATACTGAGATTACACACAGGTGGACTCTATTTACTAATAAGGGGATGTCTGAAGGCAATTGGATCCACTAGATTTTAGTTAGGGGTATCAGAGTAAAGGGGGCTGAATACAAATGTACCCCACACTTTTCACATATTTATTTGTAAAAAAAAAATTGAAAACCATTTATCATTTTCCTTCCACTTCACAATTATGTGGAAAATGTCAAGGGGCATGAATACTTTTTCAAGGCACTGTACATATATATATATATATATATATATATATATATATATATATATATATATATGTGTGTGTATGTATATATTTGTTTATTTATTTTTAAGTTTTTACGTTTTCTTTGAATTATTCACTTTTCTTTTCCAACAGCTGTAAGACACTAACACCAACAATGGACGAGTCTTCAGTTGAGTGTCTTGAAGGTCATGTGATCTGCGTAGGCTCCTCATCTAACAAGTCAACACAACAACTGCTGCCAAGTCTGCTGTCTGGCAAAGGTCATCTCTTGTTGGGTTCCCCCATCTGGACATGGGTTTCCATTACTCAGTGAGAACACCAACTCACGCCGGTCACCAATTTGAGGCAGCCATTAGGACGTTTTTCAAGGACAAAGTCCACCTTTTATAATATACATGCCTACAAAGTACATTGTTTGCATTCTTCCGTTTCTTCCACATGGTGTCCTACCCCTGTTCAGAGATGGTTGCTCTATTTTGATGTAGATGGACACTTTTACGTCTCTTGGGAATCGGTTGGCTTCTCTGCCCAAAATGTGTAAGTTATGAAATGTCTTTAAAGCGGAGTTCCGACAATTTTCTTTCTTTTTTTTTTTTTTTTAAAGTCAGCAACTACAAATACTGCAGATGCTGACTTTTAAAATACGGGCATTTACCTGTCCAGGGTGCCCGCGATGTTGGCACCCAAAGCCAATCTATCCCTCGGCTGTCGGGTGCTGCCGCCGCCATCCTCGGTAGGGGTATCAGGAAGCGAAGCCTTGCAGCTTCACTTCCTGGTTCCCTAATGCGCATGCATGCTTGCTGTGTTCTGGGACCCATGTGTATCCCAGAAGACAGCGGGGGGGGGGACGGGAAGTGGCGTAGATCCCAGCGGGTTGCCCGGGTATCTATGCCCAGAAGTGGGAGCAAAATACCTGTATTAGATAGGTATCTGCTTCCCCTCCCCCCGAAAGGTGCGAAATGTGACACTGGAGGGGGAGGGGGGGGGGAATGTGAAAACAGAAGTTCCACTTTTGGGTGGAACTCTGCTTTAACATTACAAAGTCCACTTAAATGTGACTAACTATGCTATACCTTGACCAAGATAAATGAGAACCTTCACATGCATTTAGTAAACATGTGTGACACTGCGTGTATTATGTAGGCATCAAGCACTGCATACATACCTCCCAACTGTCCCTGATTTCGAGGGACTGTCCCTGATTTGGAGCAATGTCCCTCTGTCCCTCGCCCCCCCTCATTTGTCTTTCATTTTGGTCTGATCTATATAGTTGTATATAAAATGCACTTTTTATCTTTCAAAAAGGGTTTCCCAGTGCTAAACCTTTCATCTGATTTCTAAATTGCTTACATTTTAAAAAGCCAATATAAAGGAATAGTAGTGGTAAAAAAAGCACTTATGGGTTTAAATACCCTTTTTTGGGGTTATTTCTCCTTTAAGGGGGTGTGGCAGGGGGCGTGTCCTATACCTACATACATCTGCTAGTAGGTGTCCCTCATTCCCATCTCAAAATGTTGGGAGGTATGCTGCATATAATAGAGGTATTAGGCACTGCATTTAATGAATAAGCATTAGGCACTTGGTATATCAGTGAGATGTAAGTCACTGCATGAACAAGAAAGGCATTGGGCATAGGGTTGCCGACCTGTCCAGAATTCACCCGGACAGTCAGGGTTCTGAAACCTGAACACATTATTCAGACCGAACTGTGCCCCCCCAACTTAGGCGTGCCTGGGCACACCCTAATCACCCAGTGGGGTGCAGATTCCCCTGCTGCCTGAGTTGCACACACCTATGCTCCCCAATTAACTAAGTACCACAACCGCCAAGTGCATAGGCCCCCCCTTTATCACTTCTCTCTCCTGCCTTTGAGCAGGTAAGTATGCTAAGTTAAGGGAGACTCAGATGTAAGGGGTACTCTGCTGAATCTGACGTAAGGGGGGCTTTGGGAACCATAATTTAAGGGGGAATGCTGAGTATTCTGATGTAAGCGGGGGGCTCTGGTGAGCAGAAACCCCCTTACGTCACAGGTCCCTTTTACAACAGAGTACACAGCGTTTACCCTTCAACACCAAAAAAATTGCTATATGCAGCTAAAGTGTTTGGGTGAGGCTTGAAGAAAAGGTGGCAACCCTAATTGGGCACTAAATGTAATAGAGAGGCATCAGGCACTATGTGCAATCAATAAAGAGGAGTCGGAAACGGGATGCTTCTGTTATGCCGCGTACACATGACCGTTTTTTTCATCGGAATAAACTCTGACGGGTTTTTCCGACGGAGTTCCTCTGAAACGGTTCCCAAAGCCCCTGTTACATTGCACAATCACACCAAAGTCCGATCATCAAGAACGTGGTGACGTACAACACGTACGACGGGGCTAGAAAAAGGAAGTTCAATAGCCAGTAGCTAATAGCTGCCATCTCGTACTTGCTTCAGAGCATGCGTCGTTTTTGGTCCATCGGAACAGCATACAGACAAGCGGTTTTCCCGATAGGAATTGGAAAGATTTAAAACATGTTCTATTTCTAGGTCTGTCAGAATTTTCGTCAAAAAAAAGTCTGATGAGGCATACACACGATCGGAATATACGATGAAAAGATTCCATTGGACTTTTTCTGTCTGACCATGTGTACGGGGCATTAGTGTTGTCCATCTCCTCTGCCCTCTTCTCTCCAAAAAAAAAAACAAGTAAAATTCTTGTAATGCCGCGTACACACGATCGGAAATTCGGCCAGCAAAAGACCGATGAGAGCTTTTGGTCGGAAAATGCGATCGTGTGCATGCTCCATCGGACTTTTGCTGGCCAAATTTCGGCAAGCAAAATATTGAGAGCATGTTCTCAATTTTTTGGTCGGAAAAAGCTGCTATCCGAAAATGCGTCCGTGTGTATGCAATTCCGACGCGCAAAAACTCACGCATGCTCAGATCCAACTACGAAACGGATGCTATTGGCTACTGGCTATTGAACTTACTTTTTCTATTCCCGTGGGAAGTGTTGTACGTCACCGCGTTCTTGACGGTCGGAATTTGGTGTGATCGTGTGTAGGCAAGACAGCTTGAGTGAAATCGCGTCGGGAAAACCATCAGAGCTTTTTCCGACCAAAATTCAGATTGTGTATACATGGCATAAGTCTATGTCCATGTTGCCTTTCCACGAATCTGGGCTGTGAGGGTGTAAGGCACAGCATATAATAGAGAGGTATTGGGCACTGCATATTATTAATATTATTATTATTATTTTGTTTTACAATTATTATTTAGTATTTATAAAGTGCCAACAGTTTGAGCAGCTCTTTACAAAATATGGAGCACTGCATATAATGCACGGTCAGACAAAGTTGGTGGTAAATTCCGAACATGAAGAACGCAGTGACGTACAACACGTATGACGAGCTGAGAAAAATTAAGTTCAATAGGCAGTGCTGCTCTTCTGCTTGATTCTGAGCATGCGTGGCACTTTGTGTGTCGGAATTATGTACACACGTTTGGAATTTGTGCAAACAAATTTTGTTGGCAGAAAATTTGAGATCCAGCTCTCAAATTTTGTGTGCCGGAAATTCCGATGGAAAATGTCCGATGGAGCCCACACACGGTCAGAATTTCCGACAACGAGCTTCCATTGAACATTTTCCATCGGAAAATCCTATCGTGTGTGCGGGGCATAACAGAGAGGCATCAGGCACTGCATGCAATAAATACAGAGGCATGAGAAACTGATTTAATCTGCAAGTGTCATTAATTTCTTCTGCCCTCTTCTCAGCATAAAAACAAACAAGCCAGGTCTTTGGATGGCTTTAGGTTTGTGAGGGCATGAGGCACTGCATATAATGGAGGGGTATAAAGCACTGAATATAATTGAGAGATATGAGGCACTACATATAATAGAGAGGTATGGGGCACTGCATGTAATAGAAAGGTACGGGGCACTGCATATAATAGAGAGGTATGGGGCACTGCATATAATAGAGAGGTATGCAGCACTGCATATAATAGAGAAGTATGGGGCACTGCATATAATAGAAAGGTATGGGGCACTGCATATAATAGAGAAGTATGGGGCACTGCATATAATGGAGAGGTATGGGACACTGCATATAATAGAAAGGTATGGAGCACTGCATATAATAGAGAGGTATGGGGCACTGCATATAATGGAGAGGTATGAGGCACTGCATATAATAGAAAGGTATGGGGCACTGCATATAATAGAGGGGTATAAAGCACTGAATATATAATACACTGAATATAATTTAGAGATATGAGGCTTTGTATATAATAGAGAGGTATGGGGCACTGCAAATAATAGATAGGTATGCGGCACTGCATATAATAGAGAGGTATGAGGCACTGCATATAATGGAGAGGTATGCAGCACTGCATATAATGGAGAGGTATGAGGCACTGCATATAATGGAGAGGTATGGGGCACTGCATATAATGGAGAGGTATGGGGCACTGCATATAATAGAGAGATACGCGGCACTGCATATAATAGAGAGGTATGAGGCACTGCATATAATGAAGAGGTATGCAGCACTGCATATAATGGAGAGGTATGAGGCACTGCATATAATGGAGAGGTATGGGGCACTGCATATAATGGAGAGGTATGGGGCACTGCATATAACAGAGAGGTATGGGGCACTGCATATAATAGAGAGGTATAGTGCACTGCATATAATGGAGAGGTATGGGGCACTGCATATAATGGAGAGGTATGGGGCACTGCATATAATAGAGAGGTATGGGGCACTGCATATAATGGAGAGGTATGGGGCACTGCATATAACAGAGAGGTATGGAGCACTGCATATAATGGAGAGGTATGGGGCACTGCATATAATGGAGAGGTATGGGGCACTGCATATAATGGAGAGGTATGGGGCACTGCATATAACAGAGAGGTATGGGGCACTGCATATAATCGAGAGGTATAGTGCACTGCATATAATGGAGAGGTATGAAGCACTGCATATAATGGAGAAGTATGGGGCACTGCATATAATGGAGAGGTATGGGGCACTGCATATAACAGAGAGGTATGGGGCACTGCATATAATGGAGAGGTATGGGGCACTGCATATAATAGAGAGGTATGGGGCACTGCATATAATAGAGAAGCATTAGGCACTTGGTGTAGTAGTGAGATGTAAGTCACTGCATGTACAAGAAAGGCATTGGGCACTACTGTTATGCCGCGTACACACGACGGAATTCTCGTCGGAAAAAGCTCTGATGGTTTTCCTGTCGGAATTCCGACGGAATTTCGCTCAAACTGTCTTGCCTACACACGGTCACACCAAATTTCCGACGGTTAATAACACCA
Organism: Lithobates pipiens; assembly: GCF_037356315.1. NCBI lineage: Eukaryota > Metazoa > Chordata > Amphibia > Anura > Ranidae > Lithobates > Lithobates pipiens. Next base: position 602,693,107 of record NW_027507758.1, read on the forward strand.
CGACATAAAACACGTTCAACGTTAAAAGGGAAGTTTAATGATTCCAAGCATGCCTCTAATTGATTCCGAGCATGCGTCGGAATTTTGAGTGTCGGAATTGCATACACACGATCCAAAAATCGAATAGAAAGACCATCGGAAATGCCGACAGAAAAAGACAGATGGGCATACACACGGTCGGAAAATCAGATGAAAAGCTCCCATCGGACTGTTTCCATTGGAAATTCCGGCCGAGTGTACGCGGCATAAGTCTAACAGAGAGGCATTAGGCAGTGTGTGTATTAAAGAGGTTCTTCACCCTAAAGGGGAAGTTCCGCTAATCTGATCCCGCCCCCCCTCCGATGCCACAATCGGCACCTTTCAGGGGGGAGGGGAGTGCAGTTACCTGGATAATCCAGGTATCTGCACCCACTTCCGGGCAGACCGCCGCAGACCCCCGCAGCGCGACTCGCGCATGCGCAGTAGGGAACCGGGCAGTGAAGCCGCAATGCTTCACTTTCCGATTCCCTGACAGAGGATGGCGGCGGGGGCAGCAGCGAGACGAGCGATTGCTCGTCATCTGCCGCCGACATCGCTGGACCCTGGGACAGGTAAGTGTGAATTTATTAAAAGTCAGCAGCTGCAATATTAGTAGCTGCTGGCTTATATTTTTTTTTAGGTGCAGAACCACTTTAAATACAGAGATGTGGGAAACTGAATGCTTCTGCTAGTGTCATTCATCTCCTCTAGCCCCTCCTAAAAAATAAACATGCCAACTGCTTACATCTGTGCATCCAATGACCAATCCTTGTGCCCAGGGGGCTGTTGTGTTGCGCATGCACATTTAGGCGCTCTTGCAGAACTATGGGTGACTTTAGGTTGCGATTCATGTTGCCTTTCCACACATTTAGGCTGTAGTAGGATGAAATCAGCGGATTCCCATATCCTGATATCACAGCACAACAGGGCTGGACTGGGACAAAAATTTGGCCCTGGATTTTATCCAGACCGGCCCACTTTCATTTTGCAAACACTCACAAAAACAGTATATAAACTGTACACAATTGCGCAAAAAAAGCCTCCCCCTTACATCAGAGTCCATAGAGAGCCCCCCTTACATCAGAATCCCCAGAGAGCCCCTCCTTACATCAGTGTCCCCAGACAGCCCCCCACTTACATCGAGGTCCCCATATAGCCTTCCCCTTACATCAGGGTCCCCAGAGAGCCCCTCTTACATCAGAGTCCCCAGAGAGCCTCCGCCTTACATCAGGGTCCCCAGAGAGCCCCTCCTTACATCAGGGTCCCCAGAGAGCTCCTCCTTACATCTGGGTCCCCAGAGAGCCTCCCCCTTACATCCGGGTCCCAGAGAGCATCTCCCTTACATCAGGTTCCCCAGACAGCCCCTCCTTACACCAGGGTCACCAGAGAGCCGCACCTTACATCGGGGTCCCCAGAGAGCCTCCTCCTTACATCAGGTTCCCCAGAGAGCCTCCTCCTTACATCAGGGTTCCCAGAGAGCCCCTCCTTACATCAGGGTCCCCAGAGAGCCCCTCCTTACATCAGGGTCCCCAGAGATCCTCCCCCTTACATCCGGGTCCCAGAGAGCATCTCCCTTACATCAGGTTCCCCAGAGAGCCCCTCCTTACACCAGGGTCACCAGAGAGCCGCACCTTACATCGGGGTCCCCAGAGAGCCTCCTCCTTACATCAGGTTCCCCAGAGAGCCTCCTCCTTACATCAGGGTTCCCAGAGAGCCCCTCCTTACAGCAGGGTCCCCTGAGAGCCCTTCCTTACATCCGGGTCCCCAGAGAGCCCCTCCTTACACCAGGGTCACCAGAGAGAGGGCAGGGAGAGCTGCCTGCCCACTCTCCAGCTATCCAATGCTGCCAGCCGCATGGCTGCAGAGAGCCCATGGCCCAGTAATGGGCCGGGACCCTGTAGTTGGGGACCCCTGGTCTGACTCTGGGCTATGGGCCCCAGATTCAGGGCTATAGCCCCAAAAGTCCCACCCTAGCGATGCCACTGGCTGTCCCTAAAACCGGCCCACTAAGCCATCGGCCCACCGGAAAACTCTCGGTAGTCCCGATGGCCAGTACATGCTTTCAGCACAATGAGCTTCTCGGTGAAAGATAAGAGTAGTGCCAACTGATCTGTCACTCAGCTTGGCAGATAAAAGCACAACACAGGATTATGTTATTATCACTACTTACTAAGGACCTGTCAGTGCCTTACAGAAGACTAGTGATGAGTTGAACTGCCCTGGGTTCAGTTCAAGCAGAGTTAAGGCGAGCTTGAAAGGTCAGCTGTGGGACCCCATACCCCATTTGAAATCAATGGGAGCTGAATCAGAAAAATGTTTATTTTCTGGGCTAATAAGCACGTGGTTGTCAAACATATAGTATGCGTAGTGGGCACTGCCCTGGAAACCAATGAAAAAAAAAATAATAATAATAAATCCATTTGGCTAGGGGCTATGTATTTTGGGGAACTTTCTGAGGGGCCTGTATGCTGTTTTTTTATTTTATTTTTTTATTTAAAGAAGCCAGCAATTGATCATTCCAATAAAGGTTTAAACTATATCTGTGTGTTATTTTTACTGTTTTTTTGTTTTTTTTGTGTGAATGAGTAGGTGTACCATGTACATTTTCATCTGTAATAGATCCTTTAAATCTCCTGAAGAAGCAACCAAAGTTGCGAAACATGTAGAGGGCAAGTGATAGCCCAATAATTAAGGATATATAATATTATAGCATCTTGGTGTGCTTAGTTTTTTATACAATATCCTCTCCTCTTGGGGATATACAGTATCTCACAAAAGTGAGTACACCCCTCACATTTTTGTAAATATTTTATTCTATCTTTTCATGTGACAACACTGAAGAAATTACACTTTGCTACAATGTAAAGTAGAGAGTGTACATTTCTTTTATACATATAGAGTCAACAAACTTTTGTACAATGACCGTATGAATTCTTTCTTGTTTTAATACGAATGAATTTTAAATGTTTGGGAATAAAATTACACATTTTTATTTTAATAATCTGATTAATTTGCACCTTTTTTAAAACCCGCTTTCTATTTCTCCCTTTTGTAATATTTATTTTATAGTGATGTATATACAGTATCTCACAAAAGTCAGTACACCCCTCACATTTCTGTAAATTATTTTACTCTATTCTATCTTTTCATGTGACTACACTGAAGAAGTAGTGAGTGTACAGCTTGTATAACAGTGAATAATTTGCTGTCCCCTCAAAATAACTCAACACACAGCCATTAATGCCTTAAGCAACAAAAGTGAGTACACCCCTAGGTGAAGATGTCAAAATTTAGTCAGTTTCATTTTCCCTCCCCGGTGTCATGTGACTCATTCGTGTTACAAAGTTTCAGGTGTGAATGGGGAGCAGGTGTGTTAAATTTGGTGTTATCGCTCTCACTCTCTTATACTGGTCAGTGAAAGTTCAACATGGCACCTCATGGCAAAGAACTCTCTAAAGATTTAAAAACATTATTGTTGCTCTACATAAAGATGGCCCAGGCTATAAGAAGACCCTGAAACTGAGCTGCAGCACGGTGGCCAAGACCATACAGCAGTTTAACAGGACAGGTTCCAATCAGAACAGGCCTCGCCATGGTCGGCCAAAGAGGTTGAGTGCACGTGCTCAGCATCATATCCAGAGGTTGTCTTTGAGAAATAGACGTTTGAGTGCTGCCAGCATTGCTGCAGAGGTTAAAGGGGTGGGGGGTCAGCCTGTCAATGCTGAGACCATATGCCGCACACTGCATCAAATTGGTCTGCATGGCTGTCATCCCAGAAGGAAGCCTCTTATAAAGATGATGCACAAGAAAGTCTGCAAACCGTTTGCTGAAGACAAGCAGACCAAGGACATGGATTACTGGAACCATGTCCTGTGGTCTGATAAACTTATTTGGTTCAGAGGGTGTGAAGCGTTTGTGGTGGCAACCATGTGAGGAGTACAAAGACAAGGGTGTCTTGTCTACAGTCAAGCATGGTGGTGGGAGTGTCATGGTCTGAGGATGCATGAGTGCTGCCGGCACTGGGGAGCCACAGTTCATTGAGGCAACATGCATAGCTTCCAACTGTCCCTGATTTAGAGGGACTGTCCCTGATTTGGAGCAATGTCCCACTGTCCCTCTTTCTTCCTCATTTGCCCTCATTTTGGTCTAAACTATATAGTTGTATATAAAATGCACTTTCTATCTTTCAAAAAGTGTTTCCCTGTGCCAAACCTTTCATCTGATTTCTAAATTGTTGCATTCGTACATTTTAAAAGCCAATATAAAGGAATATGGGTGGTAAAAAAAGCACTTGTGGATTTAATTAACCTTTTTTTGGTTAATTCTCCTTTAAGGGAGCGTGGCCGGGGGCATGTCCTATGCCTACATATGTTTGTTAGTAGGTGTGTCTCATTCCTATCTCAAAATGTTGGGAGGTATGTAACATGTACTGTGACATACTGAAGCAAAGCATGATCCCCTCCCTTCAGAGACTGGGCCACAGGGCTGTATTCCAACATGATAACAACCCCAAACACACCTCCAGGACGATCACTGCCTTGCTAAAAGGCAGTAAGGGTAAAGGTTAAAGGTGATGGACTGGCCAAGCATGTCTCCGGACTTAAACCCTATTGAGCATCTGTGGGGCATCCTCAAACAGAAGGTGGAGGAGTGCAAGGTCTCCAACATCCACCAGCTCTATGATGTCATCATGGAGAAGTGGAAGAGGACTCCAGTGGCAACCTGTGAAGCTCTGGTGAGCTCCATGCCCAAGAGTGCTGGAAAATAATGGTGGCCACACAAAATATTGACACTTTGGGCCCAATTTGGACATTTTCCCTTTACTTACGTTTGTTGCCAGCAGTTTAGACAATAATGGCTGTGTGTTGAGTTATTTTGAGGGGACAGCAAATTTATAGTTATACAAGCTGTACACTCACTACTTTACATTGTAGCAAAGTGTAATTTCTTCAGTGTTGTCACATGAAAAGATATAATAAAATATTTACAAAAATGTAAGGGGTGTACTTACTTTTGTGAGATACTGTATATCTAAGTCCAACCTACAGACCCCCACAACCACCAGACCAGATAAATAGGCAAACAGAAAAAAGGAACCGGCTCTAGGTGTCTGGGCCACAAAAATCTCCTCCTCCTCAGATACGGTGCTGGCTCAGTATGTAAAGTAGCATGTAGAGAGAAATTCAATCCGGATGGCCGCACTCCAACAATAATTTCTTTATTGGTTAAAAAACATACAACAAGAGATGTAATCAACAGCTAACGTGTTTCACACCGTGACTACTGGTGCTTACTCATAGCTGACTCTATAGGCAAAAGACAAAGATGTATATACTTTTGTATTTGTATTGACATGTGTATATACATCTTTGTCTTTTGCCTATAGAGTCAGCTATGAGTAAGCACCAGTAGTCACGGTGTGAAACATGTTATCTGTCATTTCCATCTCTTGCTGTATGGTTTTTAACCAATAAAGAAATTATTGTTGGAGTGCGTCCATTCGGATTGAATTTCCCTCTTCAAACCACCAGGCCAGAGTTGGGGCCCGTGGTCTAATCAACATGGGGAGAAGGTGCTTTGCCAGGGAGATCCTTCCTAGCAAAGAACCCTCCATGTTGAAGGTACGTGGCCTGGTATGGTTCAGGAGAAAGGGGAGGTGCAAAATTTTCCCCTTTACCCGCTAGGCTGCATGCTTGGATTAAGGGTCTGATAAGTTTTTTAGGGAACCTCAAGCTTTATTTTTTGTTTGTTTTTTCATGGTGTCTCCCTTAAAAGTCGTACCAGACCCAAAGGGTCTGGAATAGAATATTGGAGGGGGGCCTCACAGTTTTTTGTTATTTTTTCATTGGATCCTTCTTGAAATTCTGACCAGTCCTAAGGGGCCTGGTGTCAATTAGAGGGAACTTCGTGCCTTTTTCTAAACTATCCCTGTCCCTTTGCTTACAAGACTAGGGATTACATATAAGTGAACGGGGCTGGTTTGTCATTGGCTGTTAAAGCAGATCTACACCCAAAAGGGGAAGCTCTACATATCTGCCTTCTCTCCCCCTCCGCTGCCATATTTGGCACCTTTTATGGGGGGGGGGGGGGGGTACCTGGTTTAGACTGTGGTAAACCGAGCCGGGGGAGCCCAGAGCTCCTCTTTAAGGACTTTTTTTACAGCCAAAAAATTCCCAAGCCAAAAACAGTTGATAGCAGCCTATGTGTGCATGGACACACAGGATAGCATGCTGGAGTGTGTTTTTTGACTGTAGAAGAAAAACCTCTGAAGCCAAAAACAGCAGCTGTAAAAATGTCCAAAAACGACCAGTGTGCATGAGTTCTTAGGGTCACTGGAGAGCACAGAGTCACTGGAGACACAGGAACAATTAATTCATTGAAGACACTGTGGTTGCTGCAGTGTACAGAGGGCACAGAGTCACTGGAGGCCCAAGAGCACTGGAGTCACTGGAGTTAATGAGGTTAATTGAGTATACAGGGGACACAGATTCACTGGAGGCCCAAGAGCACTGGGGTTACCAGAGACAATGAGGTTACTGGAGTGTACAGGGGACACAGATTCACTGGAGGCCCAAGAGCACTGGGGTCACCAGAGACAATGAGGTTACTGGAGTGTACAGGGGACACATTCACTGGAGGCCCAAGAGCACTGGGGTCACCAGAGACAACAAGGTTACTGGAGTGTACAGGGGTCACAGAGTCACTGGAGGCCCAAGAGCACTGGGGTCACCAGAGACAATGAGGTTACTGGAGTATACAGAGGACACAGATTCACTGGAGGCCCAAGAGCACTGGGGTCACCAGAGACAATGAGGTTACTGGAGTGTACAGGGGACACAGATTCACTGTAGGCCCGAGAGCACTGGGGTCACCAGAGACAACGAGGTTACTGGAGTGTACAGGGGTCACAGAGTCACTGGAGGCCCAAGAGCACTGGGGTCACCAGAGACAATGAGGTTACTGAAATATACAGGGGACACAGATTCACTGGAGACCCAAGAGCACTGGGGTCACTGGAGACAATGATGTTACTGGAGTGTACAGGTGGCACAGAGTCAATAGAGGCCCAACAGCAATGGGGTCACTGGAGACAATAAGGTTACTGGAGTATAAAGGGGACGCAGATTCACTGGAGGCCCAAGAGCACTGGGGCCACTGGAGACAATGAGGTTACTGGAGTGTACAGGGGACACAGATTCACTAGAGGCCCAAGAGCACTGGGGTCAGCAGAGACAATGAGGTTACTGGAGTATACAGGGGACACAGATTCACTGGAGGCCCAAGAGTACTGGGGTCACTGGAGACAATGTGGTTACTGGAGTGTACAGGGGACACAGATTCACTGGAGGCCCAAAAGCACTGGGGTCACCGGAGACAATGAGGTTACTGGAGTGTACAGGGGACACGGAGTCACTGGAGGCCCAAGAGCACTGGGGTCACCGGAGACAATGAGGTTACTGGAGTATACAGGGGACACAGATTCACTGGAGGCCCAAGAGCATTGGGGTCACTGGAGACAATGATGTTACTGGAGTGTACAAGGGACAAAAAGTCAATGGAGGCCCAAGAGCACTGGGGTCACTGGAGACAATGTTACTGGAGTGTACAGGGGACACAGATTCACTGGAGGCCCAAGAGCATTTGGGTCACTGGAGACAATGATGTTACCGGAGTATACAAGGGGTACAAAGTCAATGGAGGCCCAAGAGCACTGGGGTCACTGGAGACAATGTTACTGGAGTGTACAAGGGACACAGATTCACTGGAGGGCCAAGAGCACTGGGGTCACTAGAGATAGCAAGGTTACTGGAGTGTACAGGGGACACAGAGTCATTGGAGACACAGGACCACTGAAGTCATTGGAGACACTGTGGTTGCTGTAGTGTACAGGGGGGCACAGTAACCAATCAGTAACACAACTTGGTGCCTGAACAAGGACCTTCTTGGAAGGATCTCTATTAAAAAGAGACCTTTGAATAGATTGGACTTATATCTAGCAACAAAGTTTGTAGAAGTTAGGAATTTCTGATATTTGGCACATATTCTTTATTTCACCCGTGAACTTGGCCATCTGGCAAGAGTTCCACTTTAAAAACAAACTGCACCGTGTTGGGAAATCAACTGCTCCTTTGTGACTAACTCTCCAGAACAACAGATTCTGAACTGAACTCTGCATGAACTCCGGAGTGTCAAAGAACATCCAGCGCAGCATACGCTAAGCTCCGCTCCTCAACGGTAATTGCGAGTAATGAAAATAGAATGAAATATACATAAAATGCGGCATCAATAATATATCACCCTGCTGAAAAATTTACAGTGACTTCACAATCCATTCAATGTGTTATTTAAAGTTGTTCCAGCTCTCCGTGTTTGATAAAGATACCCTCGGGGGGACTTCTGTGTGCAGAAACTCCCCATTCTTTCTCAAGCCTAGATGGAGAGGTAATTCCATAATTTATCACTCGTGAGGTACACCCCCTGGGAGGAGACGCCGACTTGCAGTCTTTATCTCAGGTAACAGTTCCACAAAGAATTTCATTCTTATTAGTGGTGGACCAAATGGTCCAATGTGGAGGGTTTCTAACCCTCCCAATATTTGTATCCCTTTTAGTTTTTTTGGATTGGAAGACCAAGTGTGACACAATGGAGAGACTGATAAATTAAAAAGATACTGTTACTACTCCATAGAAAGCCCCACACACTGATGTTAGAGGAATGTAGTAGTTAAAAATAGGGGTTCCCCACCTTGCAAAGTACCCTTGTCCTAACGTTGAGGGACAAGGTCCTGTACGCCACCTCTGTGTGCCCCAAAAAGATAAGGGGTAATCGTAAATTGGAAGGGATTATGGTGGAATCTAGAAGCCCCTTTTGTAATAAGCAGATATTTACCCCCTCCCATGGTAAAACATACAGGGGTACATTAGTACCCCATACACACTTCCATGAGGAGTTCAAATTAAAAATAAACACCAACACTGAATTAAAATTCTTTAATAAAATAAAAACACATACTGGCTTTTGAAATAAAGTATATAGCCAATGACGGTGTCCAGTGAGGCAACCCACATCAATGACACTGACCCTGCTGCCCATCGATCACGCACTTCCACCACTAAATGTCAGATTCCTGGCTGTAATTCACATTCCCAAATTTGGCCAATGACTTCATTCAGGATTCCTGGTGGTAACTTAAAGCTACTACCTCCAGGAATCTGTCATTTAGTTGTGGGAGTGCAGTGTGTACAGCCCACCCAAATTCTATCACCATTGACTTCAATGGTATTTGGATTTGGTTCAGTGTTTTTGCAGATTTTTTTGGGCTGTTAGGCTGAATGGCCACCCAATCCAACAAGGGCATGTTCAAGCAGCACTAATAGCATGGTATATTCCCAGATCGGGTGGGCACAGTCACAGTTGATATATTAGGGCACGTCATTTTTGGAACAGGACATTTGCAGCCACAGTATTGTTGGTACTAGAAGAAACATTCTTTGTGACTGTATAGTCAAGAAAAGGTTTACGGCTGGCTTTGAAGCTTAGGGTTAATTTTTAGAGTCCAGTTTTAGGGTCAGAGGTTACATTGAGTTAAGTTTAGGAATTGGGCTGTGATTTAGGTTCAGGGCCAGAGATTACATTGTGTTAAAATTAGGAATTAAGAATTAGGCTGCAGTGTAGGTTTAGGGTCAGAGGTTGCATTAAGTTAAGTTTTAAAATTGGGCTGTAGATTAGGTTTGGGGAGAGAGGTTACATTGGGTTAAGTTTAGGAGTTGGGCTGTGCTTTAGGTTTAGGTTCAGAGGTTACAATGGGTTAAGTTTAGACGTTGGGCTGTGGTTTAGGTTTAGGGTCAAAAGGTTACATTGATATAAGTTTAGGAATTGGGCTGTGGTTTAGGTTTGGGGGGGGGGGCATAAGGTTACATTGAGTTAAGTTTAGGAATTGGGCTGTGATTTAGGTTTAGGGCCAGAGATTACATTGAATTAAGTTTAGGAATTAGGCTTTGGTTTAGGTTTGAGAGTCAGAGGTTACATTGGTTAAGTTTATTTGGATTTGAGGGACAGAGATTATATCGGGTTACGTTTAGAATTCAACTGTTGGGAAGTGGTTTAGGTTTTTGAGTCAAAGGTTACATTGGATTAAGGTTAAGAGTTGGGTTGTGCTTTAGGTTTAGGGCCAGAGGTTACATTGGGTTACGTTTTGGAGTTTGGCTGTGGTTTAGGTTTAGGGCCAGAGATTACATTGTGTTAAGTTAGGAATTAAGAATTAGATTGCAGTATAGGTTTAGGGTCAGAGTTTGCATTACGTTTTTGAATTGGGCTGTAGATTAGGTTTTCGGGGGAGAGGTTACATTGGGTTAAGTTTAAGAGTTGGGCTGTGCTTTAGGTTTAGGTTCAGAGGTTACATTGGGTTAAGTTTAGACGTTGGGCTGTGGTTTAGGTTTAGGGTCAAAAGGTTACATTGATATAAGTTTAGGAATTGGGCTGTGGTTTAGGTTTGGGAGGGGCATAAGGTTACATTGAGTTAAGTTTAGGAATCGGGTTGTGATTTAGGTTTAGGGCCAGCGATTACATTGAATTAAGTTTAGGAATTGGGCTTTGGTTTAGGTTTGAGAGCCAGAGTTTGCATTGGTTAAGTTTAGGTGGATTTGAGGGACAGAGGTTATATCGGGTTAAGTTTAGAATTAGACTGTTGGGAAATGGTTTAGGTTTTTGGATTAAGGTTAAGAGTTGGGTTGTGCTTTAGGTTTAGGGCCAAAGGTTATATTGGGTTATGTTTTGAAGTTGGGCTGTGGTTTAGGTTCAGGGCCAGAGATTACATTTAGTTAAGTTAGGAATTAAGAAATAGGTTGCAGTGTAGGATTAGGGTCAGAGTTTGCATTAAGTTAAGTTTTTGAATTGGGCTGTAGATTAGGTTTCGGGGGAGAGGTTGCATTGGGTTAAGTTTAGGAGGTGGGCTGTGCTTTAGGTTTGGGTTCAGAGGTTACATTGGGTTAAGTTTAGATGTTGGGCTGTGGTTTAGGTTTAGGGTCAAAAGGTTACATTGATATAAGTTTAGGTTTGGGGGGGCATAAGGTTACATTGAGTTATGTTTAGGTGGATTTGAGGGACAGTGGTTATATTGGGTTAAGTTTAGAATTAGACTGTTGGGAAACAGTTTAGGTTTTTGAATTAAGGTTAAGAGTTGGGTTGTGCTTTAGGTTTAGGGCCATGGTCACTGTTATTTTACCCTCAAGCTCCCCGAGTGTGTGCTTGGGGTGACTAAATCTGCACACCTATAAGCAACTTGTTCATCATAAAGGTTAAGCTCCAGAAGAAGCGTGCATACACGCAAAACATGTTGAACCCTTGTTCTTGAACACTATGATTATACAGCAAATCCTGTATCTTCAGCCTTTTGTTGGAATTTCAATCTAACTGTGAAATGTTTAGAACAGTATCTATCTGTAGCCTCCAATTGAAGCTTGGTTAGGTTACAGTAGCGGTAATATATTGGTTTTTGTATATGAACATGACTATTGGTTGTGATGAGCTTTTAAAGTTTTGTAAAAATTATTTCTTAATGAATAAAATCTCTTTATCATAATCAAATGTTTTTGTGTTATGGTGCCTAAAAAGTCCATAGTCCCTCTTCTATTTCATTTCATATTATTTTAGGATGTGGCACACTATTATCTCTTTTGTATCCACAGTACCACTCTGTCAGAGGATACACATATCATTGTTTTCAAAAGGTTACATTGATATAACTTTAGGAATTGGGCTGTGGTTTAGGTTCGGGGGGTATACGTTTACATTGAGTTAAGTTTAGGAATTGGGCTGTGATTTAGGTATAAGGCCAGAGATTACATTGAATTAAGTTTAGGAATTGGGCTTTGGTTTAGGTTTGAGAGCCAGAGGTTACATTGATTAAGTTTAGGTGGATTTGAGGGACAGAGGTTATATCGGGTTAAGTTTAGAATTAGACTGTTGGGAAATGGTTTAGGTTTTCGGGTCAAAGGTTACATTGGATTAAGGTTAAGATTTGGGTTGTGCTTTAGGTTTAGGGCCAGAGATTACATTGAATTAGGTTTAAAAGATGGGTTGTGGTTTAGGTTTAGGGCCAGAGGTTACATTTGGTTAAGTTTAGAATTAGACTGTCGTTTAGGTCTAGGGCCAGAGATTGCATTAAGTTAAGTTCATGAATTGAGCTGTGGTTTAGGTTTAGGGGGACAGGTTACATCGTGTAGAGTTTAGAGGTTGGGAAATGGTTTAGGTTTTGGGTCAAAGGTTACATTGGATTAAGGTTAAGAGTTGGGTTGTGCTTTAGGTTTAGGGCCAGAGAATACATTGAATTATGTTTAAAAGGTGGGCTGTGTTTCAGGTTTAGAGTCAGCGATTACATTGAATTATATTTAGGAATCGGGCTGTGGTCTAGCTTTGAGAACTAGAGGTTACATTCATTAAAGTGGAACTTCACTCTTTCAATCAACATTGGCTATTTTCAATCATTATGCTCCATACTTACTTTTTTAAACTACTTTTTTACGTTTTTTCAGTTACTTCCTGGTTTCTTGTCTAGGCAAATTATGTCATACATCCCAGTAGTCTTCTGGAGGGGAGGAGGGGTTTAATCAGATAAGCATGCCCTCTTTCTTGTATGCATGAACTAAGGGTAGATGGATTCCAGGATGTCAATAGTACATTAATCATCTGCCCTTTCTCAAGATGGCCATGGACAGAAATGCTAGGCGGGTGTTTTTCAAAGTTATTTCTCTGCAAAATAAAGCATGGAGACGTGGATGGGAGAGTTTGGTTTGAATATAAAAAATGAATGAAATAGCATTTTTGCTTTGTGGTTCTCAGATGCAGTGTAGTTCTGCTTTCAGTTTAGGTGGTTGGCTGTGGTTATATTGTGTTTAGTTTAGGAGTTGAGATATATTTTAGGTTCTAGGGCCAGAGGTTACGTTGAGTTAAGTTCAGGAGTTGGGCTGTGGTTTAGGTTTAGTGTCAGAGATTATATTGAATTAAGAATTAGGCTGTGGTTTAAGTTTAGGGCCAAAGAGTACATTGAGTTAAGTTTAGGCGATGGGCTGGGGTTTAAGTTTAAGGTAAAAGGTTACATTGGCTTAAGTTTAGGAATTGGGCTGTGATTTAGGGTTGAGGGCCAGAGGTTATATTGGGTTAAGTTTAGGCATTCGGCTGGGGTTTCATTTCAAGGTAACAGGTTATATTGGGTTAAGTTTAGGAATTGGGCTGTGGTTTAGGTTTCGGCCAGAGGTTATATTGGGTAAGTTTAGGGGTTGAGCTGTGTTTTGGGTTTGAGGCCCGGGTCAGAGGTTTCATTAGGTTAAGAGTTAGGCTGTGGTTTAGGTTTAAGGTCAGAGATTACATTGGGTTAAAGTGATTTGCAGCATCGTCCCCCTGTCTGTGCTGACCATGGTAATCATGGCTGCTGATCCTGATTTCCGTGGTCAAGTTACGTGCCACCGACAGCCCGCTGCTTCCCTCTCTCCCACTCTCCCCTTCCCTCTCTGGCTGTCAGCTCTGTAACAGTATTATTGAGAAATCCTGTAATCTACTCTGTTAGAGCCCAACTCGTAAACTTAACCCAATGTAACCTCTCCACCTAAATCTAAACCACAGCCCAACTCCTAGACTTATGCTGCATACACACGACCGGACTTTCCATCAGACTCTGCCGGTCTTTCCGACGGAGTTCTGACCGAATGGACTTGCCTACACATGAATGCGATGACCTACGACAGGACTAGAAAAGAAAGTTCAACAGCCAGTAGCCAATAGCTGCCCTTGCGTCGTATTTGGTCCGTCGGACTAGCATACAGACGAACGGTTTTCCCGATAGGAATTGATTCTTTTAGAAATATTTAAAACATGTTCTATTTGTAGGTCCATCAGACTTTTTTTTTTTGAAAGTCCGCTGAAGCCCACACGCGATGGGAATATCCAATGAAATGATTCCATCTGAACTTTTCTGCCGGAAAGTCTGGCCGTGTGTACGCTGCATTAGTGTGGTTGTAAAGCCTCCAGAAAAAAATCCTGTAATCCGCTCTGCTACAGTACAATATATTGTGCAGTGTGTGTGCTTGTTTAAAATTATTGGACAAAATACCTTATTGCAGTGCCGCTGGATGCTCACATGACCTCCCACCCCTCTCCTCATCTCCTCCCAGCTGACGTCAGAGGAAAATCTTGGCCCTTCCCGCTGTAGTGCTCAGGGCGGGGAAGGACAACTTCGGCAAGTCATGTGAGCAATGCAGTAACTAATGTATTTTGCACAATAATTTTAAACAAACACACACACTGCACGATATATTATCCTGTAACAAAGAAGATTACAGGATTACTCTGGTGACTTTACAAGCACTTTAAGGTAGGTAAAATTACTTTTTGATGATACCCTAGACAAAGTTGCAGCACTTCTTCAAGGGCAGCTTTTTTCATTGCCCTGGTGTTTAGCTTTAAAATCTTGTTTTTTCACTTCCTGTCATGGAGAGCTAACAGGAAAGGGGAGAAAATCTCCTCAAATAGGGAAGTGTTGACAGAACATCTGTCTCCTTTGAAAGGTTCCAGAAGTTGGTTTAAAAGTCTGCTTTAATGCCGCATATACACCACCAGACTTTTCGATGTACTAGGTCCGACGGAATGAATCCGTTGGATATTACGATCGTGTATGGGCTCCTGCTGACTTTTTTTCCCCAAAAGTCAGAGGGACCTAGAAATAAAAATGTTTCAAATCTTTCCGACAGACTCGAGTCCGGTCGAAAAATCCATTCATCTGTATGCTAGTCCGACGGACGAAAACCAACGCTAGGGCAGCTACTGGCCACTGGCCATGGACTTCCCTATTCTAGTCCGGTCGTACGTCATCACGTTCGAATCAGTAGGACTTTGGTGTGCTTGTAGGGCCAAGTCTGTTGAAAAGACCGTCGGAACTCCGCCGAAAGTCCGTAGGGAAGACCGTCGGACCTAGTCCGTCGAAAAGTCTGGTCGTGTGTATGCGTCATAAGAGTTACTTTTTTGGAGTAAGCTGGAGGTTCTAGGGTTAGAGGTTAATTTAAGGTCTAGGTCAAGGTCTTTCAACCAGTGTTCCTCTAGAGGTTTCTAGGGGTTCCTTGAGCAATGAACGATTTCT
This sequence comes from Lithobates pipiens, assembly GCF_037356315.1. NCBI lineage: Eukaryota > Metazoa > Chordata > Amphibia > Anura > Ranidae > Lithobates > Lithobates pipiens. The sequence goes on from NW_027507758.1 coordinate 602,708,255, forward strand.
GCTTCTCAGATATTTCCCACACTCACACCATTGATCTTTTTAGCTATCTGTATGGGGGGAATTCATCCCAATGGCCACAAGTGTAAGGAGCTTTCTTCTCACTGTCCATCACACTAATGTATCGTGAGTCTTAGATATAGTAATTATTAGTAGGGGTTCCCAGAGACTGGAAAGTTATTTCAAGGATTCATCTGTGTTGAAAAAGTTGAGAAAGTCTAGTCTAAGGCTGAGAGCTGTGTTGGGGTTAAGAAGTTTGCTTGAGGTTAAGATTAGGAGTTAGGCTGTGGTTTCCTTTATAATTAGCCATAAACGGAAACTATAATACATTTAAGTCAATTTCATTTTACATCACTGAAACATTAAAACTGGTGTCCATGTTTTCTATCACTTCCTAATAGTTTGTTTGGACCAAGCTAGTCCAAAGGATTTGCTTCCCTAAGTGCTTCAGTGTCTCTAAGCACTGTATGTACTGCATGTAACAGCTACTGTATGTATTGTATTGTAACAGCTACATGCAATATACAGCGCTGAGTTCTGGCTGGGAGCCAGAGACATCCTGTCTCACACAAAACAGAGTCTGGCTGAGCAGTGTTCGGCCATTCATAGGCATCTTTGCATTCTGTTCATGAAAACAAAGCTTCCTCTGAGTGGGAGGGGTGGGCTGATGACATCATGTTCTCAGACTCAGCCAATCAGAGGAAGCTTTGCATTCAATTATAGAATATAAAAAAGAGTGCCGCTCAGCCAAACTCTGTTTTGTTCTGGGTGTGAGACAGGAAGTCCCTCTCTCACAGCCGGAACCCAGCACTGTGTACTGTATGTACATACATGCTTAGAGACACTGCAGCACTTAGCGAATCAAATACAGTAGTTTATTGAAACCAGCTTGGTCCAAACAAACTATTTATAGTGAAACGAAACATGGACATCAGCTTTAAACAGATTCTTAAACAGTTTTATATTTGTTTTAACACAATCTTTGTTTTACAAAGAAACATCTGATAAGAAAGAATTCACAAAGCACCATGGGTTATGTAAGGCCCTGGTGCCCAGCAGGTGGCCTTTGTTGACCTGTGCAACCCACTGTGTCCTGGCCTGGTCAGACGACCTGGAGCACTGGTGGAGCCTGAAATGTTTGGCACCAGGGAGACAGAGGTGAATATTTGTACATAGTTTTCTTATGTTCTGGCCACATCTAGTGTTGTCACACATCCAGCTTTGTGCGGTGTCAGGTTTTTAAGGTTAGGTTTTGGGTGCTATATTCTTTAGGTCCTGTTAGAATCCAGTGTCCATAAACCACCTTCCAAGACTTATTTCAAGAACTCAACTAAAAGCCCATTTAATTTGTTCTATATAAGCTCAGATCCATAAAACAAAACAAGGATTATGCATGGCTTTGTAATAAATCCTGGAACGTGGCCTTTATAACAGAAACCTGGCTGGATGAACATCTAGGCCCATGTTGGACATTGCTGTTCGAAATGTGCTAAACTGCCGGAGAAAAGAACCAAGGAGGGAGTGGTAGCACTCTGCTATATATCAAATCTGATGATCACATCCTCCCCTTGCAAAGGACCCTCTCAGTCCTTTAAATACATTAGCACAGGATTTTCCGCAGAGGAACAATATCAATGGGAGACAGTTCAACCTTCCTCAAGGGGAAGTCTGACCCAACTGGAACAGCAAGGATTTCAGTACATTTGTAGATGACAGCCCTCCAAAGGATCCCCTCAATTCTTTAAATACATTAGCACAGAACTTTCAGCAGAGGAAAAGTATCATTGGGAAAAAGTTCAAACTTGCAGAAGTGGACAGCACAAACTCTGACCCAACTGGAACACCAAGGATTTCAGTACGGGTATGGCTAGATGATGAATTTTTATGGTTCCTTGAACTTTCTTTTGTACTATGAACAAAGTGAGCAGTCATGCAGTTTTGCACAGCCAACAATAGATGAAAGTCAAGCACTTTATATTTGCTTGATATTTGAATATATTTCCACCGACAGACTCCCCTCAGTACATAGTACATAGTTAGTAAGGTTGAATAAAGACACCAGTCCATCCAGTTCAACCCGAGTGAGTGTCTACAATTGTCCCTATCCCTGTACATTGCACACTCACATCAATCCCTACCCTCAAGGAGCCCACAATCCAAGGTCCCCATTCATATACTAGGGCCAATTTTGGAGAGGAACCAATTAACCTACCTGCATGTCTTTGGAGTACTGCTTCTCCATTTTCACCCCGACTGGCATGGCACATTCTTATTTAAGGGCTCCTTAGTCCCCTGCCTGGCCCATTTTCTGGGAATTGGCTAAGGGCCTCTAAATATTCAAGACAACCCCTTGAGGTCTTGTGCTAGAATTATTGCTCTCAATCCGGCGTGCATGGCGATATGTAACATGTATCACAATCAACGTTTTTGGGGAGGGACTGTAAAAATCATCCTTTTTTCTTTTTTTTTTGCTAGAAAATTACATAGAACCCCCAAACAATATATATGGTTTTTTTTTTAGCAGAGAACCTATAGGATACAGAATACAGGATAAAGGATACTTTTTATCTCGCACAGTATTTGAGCAGCAATTTTCCATGCTTTAAAACAAAACAGTAAAGATAACCCAATGTTTTTGCATACTGTGAAAGATGATGTTACGCCGAATAAATAGATACTTAACATGTCACACTTCAAAATTGCATGCACTCGTGGAATGTCGCCAAACTTTGGTACTTAAAAATCCCCATATGTGATGCTTTACATTTTTTACTGGTTACATGTTTTGAGTTAAAGAGGGGGTCTAGGGCTAGAATTATTGCTCTCGCTCTAACATTCGCGGCGATACCTCACATGTGTGGTTTGAATACCGTTTTGATATGTCGGCGGGACTTATGTATGTGTTTGTTTCTGCATGCGAGCTCACGGGGACAGGGGCGCTTTAAATTTATTTTATTTTTTTATTGTTAATTTTACTCACTTTTATTCCTATTACAAGGAATGTAAACATCCCTTGTAATAGGAATATGGCATGACAGGTCCTCTTTACAGTGAGATGTGAGGTCAATAAGACCCCACATCTCACCTCTAGGCTGGGAAGCCTTAAATAAATAATAAAAAAAAAAACGATCTCGGCTTTCCAGCCAAGGCGGCGCCGTTTTTTGAATGCAGAGGCCAGGCGTGACATCATAACATCGCACCTGGCCTCCGAATGATCATAGAGACTCCGGCAACCCTCTGGTCCACCAGAAATCTCTATGGTAAACATCCGGGGCCAGCGGATCCGTTCTCCAACTCACCAATGGAAGCGGTGAGTCGTAGAAGCAACGGAGGGTGGCGGGAGGGGGGGGTCATCCCCTCTCGATGCCCGTAAGAACGATCAAGAGGCTGACCAGCCACTATGAGCACTCTTGTGGTGTAGGGAATTGCCAGCTGAAAAGGACAATATCTGAATGTAGCTGCAGGCATCATTCAGATATACCCCCACAAAGTCAAGGACGTCATGTGATGGCCATCGGTGGGTAAGTGGTTAGAATGAGGGATTGTATCAGGAAACAAGGGACATCTGGTCAATTTATCACAGAAGAATTTATCAGGGGTCCAGTATATTAAAAACCAAGATTTTTTCTGCCCTATATAGTAAATTGCAGACCAAAAACTTGGGAGGGTTTCAGATAACGGACTACTAACCATTGTTCCTACACGGTAAAGGCTCTTTACTTTCAAGCTATTTATGTATCCACAAACTTATACAAAAAAACTAAAATTGTAACATAACAAATGCTACTTCCTCAGACCACTTCCTCATCTGAAAACAACAATATCCTACAAATAGTTTATAAGAAAAAGTCATATAACGAAAACCCAACAAGCCTAATGCTGAATAAATAGAAGACAGACGGTTGGGTTTGGCTACATCTGCCCACAACATGGCACGGTTAGATTCCATGCCATCGCTGAACACGCAGAGCTACAAGAAAGCTCTCCCTTCCCCTGCCAAGTAACAAGTCACGTAATGAGCTGGAATTTTTTTTTTTCTCTTGTCTGACTTAAAAACGACAACATGAGAGAAAACATATTTATTTTACGTAGCGCTTGTGGACAGAGTCGGATCTGTCCTCTTTAAAAGGGAAGAATTTTGGGACAACGTGAGAACAGAAAACCAGGGTCAAGGCTTCTATTTTATTATATTTAAAGTGAAAATTTTATGGTGACTTCATCCCTGGAAATTTTAAAAAAGTGTCCATGCAAAAGAAGATAAAGAATACTTAAGGCTCGATCTCTCCTGTTCGATACGCATACCTCAGAACTTTTGGAAGAGATTAAAAGAACTGGGAACGTTTGGAAGAGAGTCCCAAGCTGTAGACCAAGTGGTCTCCAAACGTTGGCCCAGGGGCTAGATGCGGCTCCCTGCTTGCCTTTGTACGGCCCTTGGTGCACTATTCCTCCCATTGATACAAGACACTATTCTGCCAACTGACATCAACAATGGGGCACCATTTCTCCCATTGACTCCCAATGATACCAATGATGGAGCACTATTCCTCCCAATGATACCAATGGCACTATTCCTCCGGCTCTTGGAGCAAAATTTAATCCTCTGGCACCAACATTGGAGCATAATTCCCCTCCACTGATACCAATGGAAGGGCACAATTCCTCCCAATGATGCCAACGATGGGGCGTAATTCCTCCTAATGACACCAATAAAGGGGCACAATTCCTCCCAATGACACCGATGATGGGGCACAATTCCTCCCAAAGAATCCAATGAAATCAATAATAGGGAGCAATTCCTCCTAATGACACCAATAAAGGGGCACAATTCCTCCCAATGACACCGACGATGGGGCACAATTCCTTCCAAAGAATCCAATGAAAGGGCACAATTCCTCCCAAAGAATCCAATGAAAGGGCACTATTCCTCCCACTGATACCAATAATAGGGAGCAATTCCTCCTAATGACACCAATAAAGGGGCACAATTCCTCTCAAAGACACCGACGATGGGGCACAATTCCGCCCAAAGAATCCAATGAAAGGGCACAATTCTTCCCAAAGAATCCAATGAAAGGGCACAATTCTTCCCAAAAAATCCAATGAAAGGGCACAATTCCTCCCAAAGAATCCAATGAAAGGGCACTATTCCTCCTCCAATTTTTACTCCCATTGATTCCAGAAAAATTTCTGCTCATATTGGCCACAGTCCCCCTAAATTTGAATGAAAATAAACTGGCGCTTTGTTTAGAAAGTTTGGAGTTCCCTGCTGTAGACCTTTAATGAAAGTCACAAGCTTCAGGTTTTGCCCCTCTGATGAGAGTCACAAGTCGCAGACCTCAGGCTGTGCCCAACTCGCAACAGTGGTAAGCTTCAGAAGTCAGATTGTGCCCTACTGGTTATAGTCCCATGTTGTAGACCTCAAATTATAATCTCAAATTGTAGACTTCAGATTATAGTCCCAAATTGTAGACCTAAGATTATAGTCCCAAACTGTAGACCTCAGATTATAGTCCTAAATTGTAGACTTCAGATTATAGTCCCAAATTGTAGACCTCAAATTATAGTCCCAAATTGAAGACCTCAGATTATAGTCCCAAATTGTAGACCTCAGATTATAGTTCCAAATTGTAGACCTCAGATTATAGTCCCAAATTGTAGACCTCAAATTATAGTCCCAAATTGTAGACTTCAAATTATAGTCCCAAATTGTAGACTTCAAATTATAGTCCAAAATTGTAGACCTCAGATTATAGTCCCAAACTGTAGACTTCAGATTATAGTCCCAAATTGTAGACCTCAGATTATATTCCCAAACTGTAGACCTCAGATTATAGTCCTAAATTGTAGACTTCAGATTATAGTCCCAAATTGTAGACTTCAGATTGTGCCTCTCTGAGAGAGGTACAAAGCATAGACCTTAAATTGTGCCCCACTAGTTATAGTCCAAAACACAGACCTCAGGCTGTGTCCCACTGGTTGAAGTCCGAAGTCGTGGATCTCAGATTGTGTCCCACTGGTTATAGTCACAGGTTGTAGATCTCAGGCTGTGTGCCACTGGTTATAGTCCCAAGTCGTAGATATCATGCTGTGTCCCACAGGTTATAATCCCAAATCGTAGCTCTTAGGCTGTGTCCCACTGGTTATAGATCTCAGGCTTTCTCCACTGGTTATAGTCCCAGGTTGTAGATCTCAGGTTTTCTCCACTGGTTATAGTCCCAGGTTATAGATCTCAGGTTTTCTCCACTGGTTATAGTCCTAAATCATAGGTCTCAGGTTTTCTCTACTGGTTATAGTCCCAAGTAGTAGATCTCAGGTTTTCTCTAATTGCTATAGTTCCAAGTAGTAGATCTCAGGTTTTCTCTACAGGTTATATTTCCAAGTCGTAGATTTCAGGTATTAAAGGTATTGAAGCCAAAGCATTGGTTGAGAAATAAAGTCTACTTTGCTTTCATTGTAGTTTTAGAAACATTTCCTATGTTCCATAGCTGAATAGATTCCTAGAAAAAAATTGGAGTAGACTTTTCTGTGGCGGTATCTACTATCTGTATTGGACGCTTTGGATGGAACTCTGTGCACAGCTCCCGGGTCTGCTCATCTGCTGTATCTATTATGAGGGTTTACCAACATCCTTGCACTGAGTTCCTGGGTCTGTGCACATGCTGTGCCCAGTGCCAAGACAAGGTCACCCTACAGTAGAGCTCAGGGCGTATGTGCCAAAGTGCGTCCACCCCAAGATGTACTGCCCCTCAAATTTCCCCTCTGATTATACATCCCCCACCCACTCCAAATTCCCCCTCCCATCACAAATCCTTTCCCCTCCATCCCAGCACCCCTCCCTTCCCAATTTATTTTCCTAGAACAATTCTTACCTCCCGCCGCCCTCCAAATTCCCCCTCACAACTCAAATCCACCCTTAATCTCCTTGTGGCATCCCCCGCGTCACATGGTACCACGGTGCGCCAGGACAGCCTCCCTTCCTACTCACCCCTGTGCCCATCATGAGCTGTACCTACTATCTGTGTACTGAGTTCCTGGGAGGTTCCCACCATCCCTGAGCTGAGTTCCCCGGGTTTTTACACCTGCTGTGCCCATTATGAGGGGTTCCCACCATCCCTGGTTCCAACCAGAGTCCCCCCCCATACATCATCTTTCCCTGTCAGAGTCCCCTATTACATCAGAGTCCCCATCAGACACCTGCTGTGCCCATTATGAGAGGTTCCCACCATCCCTGTACTGAGTTCTCAGCTCTGTACGCCTGCTGTGTTCATTATGAGAGGTTCCCACCATCCCTGTGCTGAGTTCCAGGGTCTGCACACCTGCTGTCCCCATTTTGAGGGGTTCCCACTATCCCTGTGCTTAGTTCCTGGGTCTGTACACTTCATGTGCGCATTATGAGGGGTTTCCCCCATCTCTGTGCTAAGTTGCTGGGTATGTACACCTGCTCTTACCATTATAAGGGGTTTCCCCCATCCCTGTGCTGGTGAATGGGTAGGGGTACCATTTACCCCATGCTCATTCACATAGGGTGCTGAGCCGGGATCTGGGGGCCCCCTTATTAAAGGGGGGCTCCCGGATTCCGATAAGCCCCCCGCCCGCAGACCTCGACAACCAATGGCCAGGGTTGTCGGGAAGAGGCCCTTTTCCTCATCAACATGGGGACAAGGTGCTTTGGGGTGGGGGGGAGCAGGGTGCCCCCCTTCCCCAAATCACCCGACCCCCCCATGTTGAGGGCATGCGGCCTGGTACGGTTCAGGAGGGGGGGGCACTCGCTCGTCCCCACCCCCTTTCCTGACTGGCTGCGTGCTCGGATAAGGGTCTGGTATGGATTTTGGGGGGTCTCCCACTGTGTTTTTTTGGCGTAGGGGGTCACCCTTAAGATCCATACCAGGCGACGGATTGTCCGCCGGACCAAGTCTGCCGGAAAGTCTGATCGTGTGTACATGGCATTAGGGGGACAGGAACAGACTTGGGTATTATGACCAGGAGATCTCAGCTGCTGAAGTATCCAAGATACAGTATATAAGAAGCCAAAGACCGAGCCCACCAGGCTGTACCTATAACTAAAATATCACTTTAGGGTGGACTGATCCTTTAAATCCAAATTTGCTGCAATTTGCTCTCCTTCCTCCCATTCGGAGAGAATGGTGTGGAAAGGAGAAGAATGGGGGTTTGGCTTGTCTCAGTCATAAGGAGCCCTGACAGATGTAATCCAGCTTCCCCACAATAACGTAATGGAAGGCGGGGGGCTCCTGTGATCTGATGACCCCCCTAATAACCATGGCAGGAGCACAAAGCAGAAACAGCTCTTAGAATGGAGAAATCCTTACAGGAATAAATGAAGGATTTAAAGGATCAAATGAAAAGTGCGGAACATGAAGAGTGTCGGATGACGGCATCTACAATGGAGGGCCATACCCTTCCACAGAGACATTGCCTGCAAGCTGGAACTGGATTCTACGGGACAGCCGAGGCTGGCAGCCAACGGCCTTGTATTTACCCATCCTGACCAGAGCCCACCTATACACAGAGACCCTTTAATACAATATTCTAGCCTCCATTCGTTCATACAGTATAAGTGAAAGCTGAACTCTAGCCAGATAGGAAAAAAAAAATACAAAATTAACACAACTACAGCAGAGCTCAGACTGGGAGTAAAGGAAGCAGCCAATCAGTTGTGCATAGTAATAAAAAAACATTTCTGGAAAGAAAAAAAACGCTGCAAGTAAGCAACTAGAATCCTAAATGTGACCCGGTATAAACCAGCTTCCCTAACGTGCCTGACGCATGCTGGACTAAAACAGAATGACGGATTTCATCACTGCAAATGTCAATATGTAAAAAAAAAAAAAAAGAAGAAAATTGTTTATCTTTGAAATAAAAAATGAAAAAAATTTACCTTTCGGTCAGGACCATCCATGGATCTATATTGGGGGTCTCTAAACTTCTCAGAAAAAGGGCCACACCGTACAATCTGCAAATATAGACAGGTTGGAAAAAATCCCCATCAGTATCCCCCTTTACATCAGGGTCCCCATCAGAGTCCTCCCTTATTTCAGGGTCCCCATCAGAGTCCTTCATTATTTCAGGGTCCCCATCATAGTCCTCCCTTATTTCAGGGTCACCATCAGAGTCCTTCATTATTTCAGGGTCCCCATCATAGTCCTCCCTTATTTCAGGGTCACCATCATAGTCCTCCCTTATTTCAGGGTCCCCATCATAGTCCTCCCTTATTTCAGGGTCACCATCATAGTCCTCCCTTATTTCAGGGTCACCATCAGAGTCCTTCCTTATTTCAGGGTCCCCATCATAGTCCTCCCTTATTTCAGGGTCACCATCATAGTCCTCCCTTATTTCAGGGTCCCCATCATAGTCCTCCCTTATTTCAGGGTCACCATCATAGTCCTCCCTTATTTCAGGGTCACCATCAGAGTCCTTCCTTATTTCAGGGTCCCCAACAGAGTCCCCTCTTACATCAGGTTCCCCTTGCATTATGGTCCCCATCAGCCTGCCCCTTACATCAGAGTTCCCATCAGAATTCTCCCTTATAGAAGGGTGCCCATCAGAGTTCCCTCTTACATCACAGTCCCCATCCTATCAGAGTTCCCCCTTACATCACGGTCCCCATCAGAGTTTCCTCTTACATCAGAGTCCCCATCAGAGTCCCCCCTTATATCAGGTTCTCCATCAGAGTTCCCCCTTACATCAGGTTCCCCCCATATACAAGGTACCCACCAGAGTCTTCCATTTTCCATTACATAACAATCTCCATCAGAGCCCCCCCTTATAGCAGGTTCCCCATCAGAGTCCCCATCAGAGTTTCCACATACATCAGGTTTCCCATCAGAGTTCCCCCATACATCAGGTTCCCCATCAGAGACCCCATTAGAGTTTCCCCATACATCAGGTTCCCCATCAGAGTTCCCACTTATATCAGATTCCCCATCAAAGTTCCCTCTTACATCACAGTCCCCACCAGAGTCCCCCTAATATCAAGTTCCCCATCAGTTTCTCCTTAAATCAGAGTTCCCCCATACATCAAGGTACCCACCAGAGTCCCCCATTACGTCACAGTCCCCATCAGAGTTCCCCCTTCTAATACCCCATACACACTATCAGATTTTCAGCTGATTTTTTCCTTCAGATTTACCAAAACCATGTAGTAGAAGGGTCTGCCTGATTACATACAGATTGAAACTCCTAAGGTCTGACCTCATATTATATGGTTTTGGTAAATCTGTAGAAAAACTGATAGTGTGTATGGGGCTTTACAAAGTCCCAATTAGAGTTCCCTCTTAAATCATCTTCCCTATCAGAGTTTCTCCTTACATCAGGGGTTCCCCATACATCAAGGTATCCACCAGAGTCCTCAATTACATAACTGTCTCCATCAAAGTTCCCACTTATATCACAGTCCACATCAGAGTCCCTACTTACATCAGGTTCTCCATCAGAGTTCCCCATTACATTAGGGTTTCCCCATACATTAAGGTACCCACCAGAGTCCCCCATTACATAATAGTCTCCATCAGAGTTCCCCCTTATATCAGGTTCCCTATCAGAGTCCCCATCAGAGTTCCCCCATACATCAGGTTCTCCATCAGAGTTCCCCCTTACATCAAGGTACCCACCAGAGTCCTCTATTACATCACAGTCCCCATCAGCCATCCCCTTTATTACAGAGTCCACATCAGAGTTCCCTCTTATATCAGAGTCCTCATCAGAGTCCCCCCTTATATCAGGTTCTCCCTCCAAATTCCCCCTTACATTCGGGTTCCCCCATGCATCAAGGTACCCACCAGAGTCCCCCATTACATCACAGTCTCCATCAGAGTTCCCCCTTATATCAGGTTCCCCCTTAGAGTCCCCATCAGAGTTCCCACATACATCAGGTTTCCCATCAAAGTTCCCTCTTATATCACAGTCCCCATCTGAGTTCCCCTTATATCAAGGTACCCACCAGAGTCCCCCATTACATCAGAGTCCCCATCAGAGTTCCCCCTTACATCAAGGTACCCACCAGAGTCCCCCATTACATCAGAGTTCCCCCTTATATCAGGTTCTCCATCGGAGATGGAGTCCCCATTAGAGTTCCCCCTTACATCAGGTTCCCAATCAAAGTTCCCTCTTACATCACAGTCCCCATCAGAGTTCCCCTTATATCAAGGTACCCACCAGAGTCCCCCATTACATCAGAGTCCCCATCAGAGTTCCCCTTACATCAAGGTACCCACCAGAGTCCCCCATTACATCAGAGTTCCCCCTTATATCGTGTTCCCCATCAGAGTTCCTCTATTACATCAGAATCCTAATCAGAGTGCCCCCTTAAATCAGATTCCCCATTAGAGTTACCTCTTACATCAGGGTCCTCATCAGAATTCGCCCTTACATCAAGGTGCCCACTAGAGTCCCCCATTACATCAGAGTTCCCCCTTATATCAGGTTCTCCATCGGAGATGGAATCCCCATTAGAGTTACCTCTTACATCAGGGTCCTCATCAGAATTTGCCCTTACATCAAGGTACCCACCAGAGTCCCCCATTACATCAGAGTTCCCCCTTATATCAGGTTCTCCATCGGAGATGGAGTCCCCATTAGAGTTCCCCCTTACATCAGGTTCCCAATCAAAGTTCCCTCTTACATCACAGTCCCCATCAGAGTTCCCCTTATATCAAGGTACCCACCAGAGTCCCCCATTACATCAGAGTCCCCATCAGAGTTCCCCCTTACATCAAAGTACCCACCAGAGTCCCCCATTACATCAGAGTTCCCACTTATATCGTGTTCCCCATCAGAGTTCCTCTATTACATCAGAATCCCAATCAGAGTGCCCCCTTAAATCAGATTCCCCATTAGAGTTACCTCTTACATCAGGGTCCTCATCAGAATTCGCCCTTACATCAAGGTGCCCACTAGAGTCCTCTATTACATCACAGTCCCCATCAGAGTTCCCCCATACATCAGGTTCCCTGTCAGAGTCCCCTATTACATCAGAGTCGCCCCATACATCAGATTCCTCATCAGAGTTCAAACCAGAGTCGCCCCCATACATCAGGTTGCCCGTCAGAGTCCCCATTACATCAGAGTCCCCATCAGAGTTCCTCCTTACATCAGGATCCCCTCATAGCGCACCGTTTATGGCCCCCCAGGCTGTAATTTGGAGACCCCTGCTCCTTATGATCATTTACTGATTAATATCTAAATATCCCATTCATCATGTTGTTATGCACACGGCCATCATCAGGAGTCAGGACTAGTTTGGATGTCCTTGGAAATGATAAATATCATGTACTCCCATTATTGCGCCTATTGCGTTAGCATGCGTCAGCATCGCGGTAAACAATGCTTGTCAATTGCCTCTTCTGTGCTGCTTTTCTATTGTATGGATTTTTGTACTATCTTGTCGGCTAGTAACGCTTTCTAAACGCACCTCAAGCCGTGCTGCAAGGCTGGGTTCACATGCGTGTGCACTTTTGCGTTTGCCCGCTGCACACATAGGGGCCATTCATTTCAATGGGCTGCCTTATGCGCGGTGAATGCGCCAAAGAGGCTTGCGCAGCCTTTTGGGCTTTGAGCTTCATGCATTTTTTAACAACGCGCTTTGACGTGCGCGAGAAAAAAAAAAAGTCCTTACTAATTTTTTTGGAGTCAAGTATCTCTTTTTACCAGGTTAAAAAAAAAAAAAGCATGCTTTGATTTCAACGCAATGCATTAAAAGCAAGATAAAACCACATCATGATTTTTCTATTGCACATGTGTGAACGGGCCTTAAGGAGGAGTGGTTAGGGGCAGTAAAAACACAGCTCAACTGCACGTTTTTACTGCCCCCCACCAACTGCAGATGTAAATGAGGCCTTAGAGCTGCTTGTTAAAGGGATCGGCTTCATTTAAACAATCTTCTCAGCATGTGTTATCCTATTAATAACCTTTATCTGTACACTTTGTAACACTCTCAATGTACAAGGGCGCTGGTCATATCAATCTCCCTATCTCTCCTCTGATATGGCTGCGATTGGCAAATTTAAGAGCAGTAGTGGGTTTTTGTTTTTTTGTTTTTTTTTATTTGTGGTAAATGTTTACAGAAAGATTTGTTTATAAACCATTCCCAGGAAAAGCGCATTTATATTTGTTCTCTGTGAATAAGGGGAAAACGCAAATTTGAATAGGCTTTAGCCTGTGCTGTTTGAGCGCTAACCATTGATTCTTTAAAAGGAAATACCAAATCTGGCCACTAGATGGAGCTTAGTGTTATCGGGACATTCCTATGGTAATGATACCATCTAGTGGCCAAATGCGGTATTTTCTATTTTAACGCAACGATTTACATTTGAACTGCGCAGGCTGTAGCCTGTTTACATTCATATTTTGCTCTGTTCGCACAGAACAAATGCACATGCACTTTCACTGGGTGGATGGCTATATGAATTGGTTATAAATCAACCCCATCAAATATGTCTGGACAAAAAAAGGTTTGCAGAAGCCTCAATACAGGGATCAGACCACGGCTATTTGTGTAAGCAGCAGCCTCTGTGCAGCAGTCAGACACTCTCATTCCTGATTCAGAGCTGATGTCAGGGTTGGGCTCAGCCCTTCCTTCTCTGAGCTGTCCACCCAGCTGTCAGCTAATTGCCAGCTCCTATCTCTCTACAGTTACTCAGCTGTTGATGATCCTGCTCGTCAGTCCTGCCTACTTAAGCCATCCAGTCCAGAGGAGCTCTGCCTTCTCCTTGGTCAACATCACAGAGACGATCTCATGTGTTCCTGGTTAAAGACTGGCTTTGCTGACATCCCTTCTGGCTCCAGATCCTGCTTGCTGTTTCACTACGATGATCCCTGACTTCTGGCTTGGCTGACTATCCTTTCCGGTTACTTAACTTTGGCTATGTTTTGACTACGTTTGTTCTTTTTACTTGTATTATTAAGCAAGTGTGATTTAACTGTACTTCTGTCTCGGCCTGATTTCATGGTTTCTGACAGCTGAGCAATCTGCAGGAAGCATGCACTTTGCTCACTGAAGTGCTCTAGTTCTGTCTCAGTGGGAGGGAGCATGTTGGACCCCTGCAGAGAGACTGCTGCTTTCCAGGTGGGAGGATAGGTTTACTCGCTGTAAGCAGCGCCTCTGTGCAGTTGTCAGCGCACTACTATCCATGTAAGCAGCAGGCTTTGCCAACTGAAGGTCTCTGGTTGTGTCTCAGCTGGACGGGGCAGAGGGGGGGGCATGTTCGACCACTGCAGAGAGACTGTGGCTTGACTGGTGGGTGACAGGCTTACAGGCTGTAAGTAGAGGCCTCTGTGCAGTGGTCAGACCACTGCTGTCTGTGTAAGCAGCAGCCTCTCTGAAGTGGTCAGACCACTGCAATCTGTGTAAGCAGCAGCCTCCCTGCAGTGGTCAGACCACTGCTATCTGCAGTGGTCAGACCACTGCAAGCTGTGTAAGCAGCAGCCTCCCTGCATTGGTCAGACCATTGCTATCTGAGTAAGCAGCAGCTTCCCTCCAGTGGTCAGACCACTGCTATCTGTGTAAGCAGCAGCCTTCCTGAGTCAGAGATCAGCAGGAAGCATGGACTTTGCCAACTGAAGATCTTTAGTTCTGTCTCAGCTGGGGTGGGGGGGGGGCATGTTCGACCCCTGCAGAGAGACTGCTGCTTGCCTGGTGGGGGGGCAGGCTTACAGAGACCTCTGTGCAGTCATCAAACCAATGTTATCTGTGTAAGCAGCAGCCTCCCTGCAGTGTTCAGAACCAGTGCTGGGACAAGATCATTCAGTGCCAAGGGCAAATTGCGCCCCTCCTTCATTATGTATTAGCTTATGTGGAGTAGGGGGAGAGAGAACACAGCCTGCACCTCCGTCCGGCTCTCTCCTCCTCTCCTTGCTGCTTCCAGTGCTGGGATGACAGAAGTAGTGATGCCGCTATCATTTACAGACATTACACTTACATTACAATTTGGTACAAGAGGAATCAGAGGGCCCTGCTCGTTAGAGCTTACAATCTAAAAAGGAAGGGGCAATTGATACAAAAGGTAATAGCTGTGGGGAGATGAGCTGATGGAGGAAGTAAAACAGTGTTAGTTAGAAGCAGGATATGCTTCTTTAAAGAGAAGGGTTTTCAGGAATCATCTAAAGATGGAGAGATTAGGGGACAGTAGAACAGATTGGGCTAGGGGAGTTCCAAAGGATGGGAGAAGCTCTGGAGAAATCCTGGAGGCGATCATGGGAGGAGGTGACAATGGAGCTAGAGAGCAGGAGGTCTTGAGAGGACCAAAGAGAGCGGCTTGGTTGGTATTTTGGGACTAGGTTAGCGATGTAACTAGGGGCAGAGTTATGGATGGCTTTGTAAATTATTGTTAGTACTTTGAATTTTATTCGTTGGGTGAGTGGAAGCCAGTGCAGGGATTGGCAGAGAGGGGTGGAGGACACTGAATAGTTGGTAAGGTGGATGAGTCTGGCAGCAGCATTCATGATGGACTGAGCGGGGATAGTCTATGTTAAGGCTGGGTTCACACTGCTGCGGCTACGAGAACCGGATGTGATTCGCACCGCACTGCAGTGCAAATCACATCTGATCTCTGTGCGATGCGAGTTCAGCCATACAGATAGTATGGCTGAATTTGCATCGCACGCGCCCCAAACTCGCACAGGACCTTTTTTGGTCCGCAGCAGAATCGGATCGCGTGGGTGTTCACACCATGCGATCCGATTCCTGTCCGAGTTTGCAGATCGCACTGCGATATGTGAACTGATCTGGGGGTGTCATTAACGTTTCACTGACACTCCCTGCAGTCCGCATAGGGCAGTGTGAACTGCCGCCCGGAGGTATGCGATGCGGGAACCCGCTGCGGATTCGCGGCGTTCCCGCATCGCAGCAGTGTGAACCCAGCCTTAAGATAATCCAATGAGGAGGGAGTTGCTGTAATCGAGGCGAGAGATGACCAGGGAGTGAATTAGAAGCTTGGTGGTGTCATTAGTTAAAAAGGGGCGTATTCTGGAAATGTTGCGGAGGCTAAGGCGGCATGATTTGGGCACGGCTTGTATGTGGGCCTGAAAGGACAGTTCGGAGTCTAAGGTTACCCCTAGCACCCTGGCATGTGGGGACGGACTGATAGATGTGCCATTGATCTTGACAGAGAAGTCAGGGGAAGGGGCACGTGGGGGAGGAAATATTAAGAGCTCGGTTTTAGATCAATTCGATTTGAGGAAGTGGTGTGACGTCCAGGCTGATATGTCTGTTAGTAAATCAGTGATGCGTGAGGAGATTGATGGGGTGAGCTGAGAGGTAGAGAGATAGATTTGGGTGTCATTAGCATATAAATGGTATTGGAAGCCATGGGAGGCTATCAGCTGACCCAGGGAGGACGTGTAGATCGAGAATAGTAGAGGTCCAAGGACAGAACCTTGGGGAACGGCAACGGAAAGAGGAGTTGGAGAAGAGCAAGTGGAGTTGTAATGCCGCGTACACATGACCAGACTTATGTCCGACAGACTTTCGACGGAGTTCTGACGGAGTTCTGACAGAGTTCTGACGGACTTTCCGAATGAGCGGACTTGGCCACACACAATCACACCAAACTCCGACGGATTTAAACGTGATGACGTACGACTGGACTCGAATAAGGAAGTTCATAGCCAGTAGCCAATAGCTGCCCTAGCGTCGGTTTTAGTCCGTCGGAATAGCATACACACGAGCGGATTTCTCGGTAGGAACTGGGTCCGGCAGAGTTCTGGCGGAAAAATTTGAAGCATGTTCCATTTCTAAAGTCTGTCAGACTTTTGCGAATCAAAAGTCCGTTGCAGCCCACACACGAGATAGGTAAGATTCGAACCAACGCAGAGTGCAGCCATGGAGACCAAGCAAACTTAGTTTTTTTGAGTAAGAGGGGGTGGTTAACTGTATCAAAGGCAGCAGAAAGGTCCAAGAGTAATGCCCCGTACACACGACCGGACTTTTCAACATCAAAAGTCTGACGGAACGATTCCGGCAGACTATTCTAACGTGTGTGAGCTGCAGCGGACTTTTGATTTGCAAAAGTCTGACAGACTTTAGAAATGGAACATGTTTCAAATTTTTCATACAAAACTCTGCCGGACCCAGTTCCTACCGAGAAATCCGCTCGTGTGTATGCTAGTCTGACGGACTAAAACCGATGCTAGGGCAGCTATTGTCTACTGGCTATGAACTTCCTTATTCTAGTCCAGTCGTACGTCATCACGTTCGAATCCGTCGGATTTTGGTGTGATTGTGTGTGGCCAAGTCCGTTCATTCGGAAAGTCTGTCAGAACTCTGTCAGAACTCCGTCGAAAGTCTGTCAGACTTAATCTCTCGAAAAGTCTGGTCGTGTGTACGCGGCATAAGAGTACGGAATAATGACCGATGGTTTTAGCTGTTAGTAAGTCATTTGTGAGTTTTAGGAGGGCAGTTTCTGTGGAGTGCTGTGGGCGAAATCCAGACTGAAGGGGATCAAGAAGGTTATTCTCAATGAGGTGGTCGCTCAGTCGGTTGTAGACTAAATGTTCAAGTAGTTTGGAGGCAAAAGGGAGTAAAGATATGGATTAGTTTGTTAATATTGGTGGGGTCTAGCAAGTCCTTTTTTGCTATGGGAGTGACTAGTGCATGTTTTAGAAGGTTGGGGAAGTGTCACAGTAGAGTGTGAGAGGTTGAAGATATGAGTTAAGGAGTGCAGGATTGAGTCAGATGTAGGGTTGCCACCTGTCCAGGATTCACCCGGACAGTTCGGGTTTGGAACCATGCGTCCAGGTTTCAGACTGCCTTGAACCCGGACACATTATTCAGACTGGACCTTGGCTTCCCAGCAGGGTTACCGGCTGCAGTTATCTAAGCTGAGAGTGTCTGTAACACCCTCTTTCACACTGCCTAAAGCCAGCACTCCCCCCCCCCCCCAAACACACACAGACAGGAAAGGAGAGAGGGTTTGATCTGTATCTCTTACTCTCTTAATTAGAAGTCCAGCAGCCTCAGATACATCTGGGTGAGAGGTGCTGACTGCCAAGGGGTGAGTGAGCTCACCATCCATCCTTGTCTGTGACTGAAGTCTCCCCCCTTCTCTCTCCTGCCTCAGAGAGTACACTTAGGTAAATCAGGGTTCTCAGAGTTCCCCTTTACACCAAAGGGCAAAGTGTTCCCTCTTACATCAAAGTCCTCTCCGTACATCAGAGTTCTCAGTGTTCCCCCATAAATCAGGGTTCCCAGATCATCCCTTATGTTAGAGTCCCCAGAGTTCTCCCTTACATCAGAGTCTGCAGAGTCTCCCCTTACAGTGAAAGGGAACTCTGCAAGTTCAGATGTAAAAGGGGAACTCTGTGGACTCTGATGTAAAGGGGGACTCTTGTTATTAATGTCATAAGATTAGAAATGTTATTTAATAGCAAAATATATCTATAGTTTATACTATAAAAAAAAAAAAAATGTTCGGGTTTGACTTGAAGAAAAGTTGGCAACCCTAGTCAGATGGTGACCGTAGTAATTGAGAAGGAACAGGATCCAGGGGGCAGGAGGTTAGGTGGGCATTAGAAAAAAGTTTAATGACTTCCTCTATAGTAGCTGGGTTAAAAGAGGGAAGTATTGACTGTGCAGGAGGACAAGGAGTGTAAAGTGAAGGAGATATCTGTAGAGCGGAGACCTCGAGACAAATTGTCTTGAGATCTCTCGATAATGCTATTTGTGCAAGCAGCAGCCTCCCGCAGTGGTCAGACCCAGTGCTGGGACAAGATCATCCCAACACAGACTATGTGCAAACTTATGTGGAGGAGGGGAAAGAGAACACAGCCCGCACCTCCTCCCAGCTCTCTCCTCTTCTCCTTGCTGCTTCCAGTGCTGGGATGACAGAAGTAGTGATTCTGCTGTCACTACTACTGTCAGTCATATAGTAGAAGGAACTTTCCACGACCCCATCCCTACAATGCAAGCTGCGCCCAGGGCAGCCATCCCCACCCACCCCTTGTCCTGGTCAGACCACTGCTACCTGTGTAAGCAGCAGCCTCCCCACATTAATCAAACGAATGCTATCTGTGTAAGCAGCAGCCTCCCCACAGTGGTCCAACTAGTGCTATCTGCGTAAGCAGTGACCTCCCCACAGTGGTCAGACCAATGCTATCCATGTAAGACGTGGCCTCTCTGCAGCAGTCAGCCACTCTCCTTCCTGAGTCAGAGCTAAGCAATCAGCAGAAAGCATGTACTTTGTTCATTGAAGAGCTCTAGTTCTGTCTCAGCCAGGGGGGCACGTTTGACCCCTGCAGAGAGGCCGCTGCTTGCCTGGTGGGGGACAAGCTGATTTATTATGGCTGTTGCTGCATTAAAGTAACAACAAACAGCAAAACTTTGCAGACCTGATGTGTTCATTAGGGTTACCATAACTGGTAATGACAGGTCCACTTTATCTCTCCCTACCGTGTAGCAGCTCCGTGATGCAATAAAAAACTTTTCCTGTTTTCATGGCGCTGGCATTGCGGGACGTATCTATATCAGCGCTCAGTGTTGTGTGGGATCCGTTGGTTGCGGCTTGCAACCACATGAATCGGAAGCGGAATGAGTCACTGTGTGGGGTGAACGTTGGTGGAAGAGACAACATTATGAAATGATTTGGATGACTATAGAAATCGTCCACCGTGACTCAATCTCTAACGTGACAAGCAGCAGGCCGCTCCGCCATCCGCTATTTTTACCAAGTTGTGTAACCCCTTCCAGCAGCCTGAGGATACGTGAGCCGGCCAGATGCACGTCTAACGTCTTAAAGCTGAAATTTACTCTGCTTGTTTTTTTTTTTTTTTCCATTTCCCAGTGACACTAAGAGTGAGGAAGAAAGAGCTAGATGACGCAGGATGTCCCCAAGTGAGGAAATGAGGCAGGCGCTATACAATTTGCCACAGCTTCTAATGCACATTGTGAGAATCTCACAGTGTGTGGCAAAATCAGAGTAAGCCGTTTCAGTCGATGAAAAAATATTTTCATCGACGAGCGAAAACTGAATGAAAATGTGAGGGAGAGACATTTACCCACGTAAGCGCCCACTTTCCTTGGAGCTCCGCTTATAAAGCCTGTGAGTGTTTCTCCTCCCAGCAAGCAAGGTAGCGACAATAGGGTGCTTAGCGGAGTGGTGTGCAAAATGCTGTGTGCATTACAGGCCTCCTCAAACCATCCAGAGCACTGTGTGCATTACAGGCCTCCTCAGATCATCCAGAGCACTGTGTGCATTATAGGCCTTCTCAGACCATCCAGAGCACTGTGTGCATTATAGGCCTTCTCAGACCATCCAGAGCACTGTGCAGCATTACAGGCCTCCTCAGACCATTCAGAGCACTATGCAGCGTTACAGGCCTCCTCAGACCATCCAGAGCACTGTGCAGCATTACAGGCCTCCTCAGACCACCGTTCAGAGCACTGTGTGCATTACAGTCCTCCTCAAACCACCGCCTGGAGCACTGTATGCATTACAGGCCTCCTCAGACCACCGTTCAGGGCACTGTGCAGCATTACAGGTCTCCTCAGACCGTCCAAAGCACTGTGCAGCATTACAGGCCTCCTCAGACCATCTGGAGCACTGTGTGCATTACAGGCCACCTAAGACCTCCATCAAGAGCACTGTGCAGCATTACAGGTCTCCTCAGACCATCCAAAGCACTATGTGCATTACAGGCCCCCTCAGACCATCTGGAGCACTGTGTGCATTGCAGGCCACCTAAGACCTCCATCAAGAGCACTGTGCAGCATTACAGGCCTCTTCAGACCACCGCCTGGAGCACTGCGTGCATTACAGGCCTCCTCAGACCATTGGTCAGGGCACTGTGCATCATTACAGGCCTTATCAGACCACTGTCCAGAGCATTGTGCAGCATTACAGGCCTCCTCAGACCATCCAAAGCACTGTGCAGCATTACAGGCCTCCTCAAACCACTATTCAGAGCACTGTGTGCATTAAATGCCCCCCGCAAACCACCGTCCAGAGTACTGTGTGCATTACAGTGCTCCTCAGACCACCGTCCAGAGTACTGTGTGCATTGCAGGCATCCTCAGACCACTGTCCAGAACACTGTGTGCATTACAGGGCTCCTCAGACCACCGTCCAGAGCACTGTGCACATTACAAGCCTCCTCAAACCACTGTCCAGAGCACTGTGTGCATTACAGGCCTCTTCTGACTATTGTCCAGAGCACTGGGAATTACAGGCCTCCTTAGACCACTGTCCAGAGCACTGTGTGCATTACATGCCTCCTCAAGCCACGGTCCAAAGCACTATGTAGTATTACAGGCCTCCTCAGATCACCCTACAAAGCACTGTGTGCATTACAGGTATCTTCAGACCATCCGGAGCACTGTGTGCATTACAGGCCTCCTCAGACCGTCGTTCAGAGCACTGTGCACATTACAGACCACCATTCAGAGAACTGTGCAGCATTGCAGGCCTCCTCAGACCACCATTCAGAGCAATGTGTGCATTAAATGCCTCCTCAAACCACTGTCCAGAGCACTGTGTGCCTTACAGGCCTCCTC
This sequence comes from Lithobates pipiens, assembly GCF_037356315.1. Taxonomy (NCBI): domain Eukaryota; kingdom Metazoa; phylum Chordata; class Amphibia; order Anura; family Ranidae; genus Lithobates; species Lithobates pipiens. The sequence continues at coordinate 602,729,751 of NW_027507758.1, forward strand.
AGACCATCGTTCAGAGCATTGTGCACATTACAAGCTTCCTCAAACCACTGTCCAGAGCACTGTGCATTACAGGCTTCCTCAGACCACCGTCCAGAGCGCTGTGCATTACCAGCTTTCTCAGACCACCGTTTAGAGCACTTTCAGGCCTCCTCAAACTGTCCAGAGCACTCACTTTGAATTACAGGCCTCCTCAGACCACCGTCCAAAACACTGTGTGCATTACAGGCTTCCTCAGACCACCATTCAGAGCACTGTGCACATTACAGGCTTCCTCGGACCACTTTCTAGAGCGCTGTGCATTACCAGCCTCCTCATACCACCGTTCAGAGCATTTGCAGCATTGCAGACCTCCTCACACTGCCCAGAGCACCCAGGCCTCCTCAGACCACCATCCAAAACACTGTGTGCATTACAAGCCTCCTCAGACCATCCACAGCACTGTGTGTATTACAAGCCTCCTCAAACTACCGTCCAGAGCACTGTGTGCATTACAGGCCTACTCAGACCTCTGTCTAGAGCACTGTGCAGCATTACAGGCCTCCTCAGACCTCCATCCAGAGCACTTTGCAGTATTACAGGCCTCCTCAGACCTCGGTTCAGAGGACTGTGCAACATTGCAGGCCTCCTCAGACTGTCCAGAGCACTGTGCTGCATTACCACTGTCCAGAGCACTAGGAATTACAGGCCTCCTCAGATCACCGTCCAGAGCACTGTGTGCATTACAGGCCTCTTTTGGCCACCATCCAGAGCACTGGGAATTTACAGGCCTCCTTAGACCACTGTGTGCATTACAGGCCTCCCCAAACCACCGTCCAAATCACTATGCAGTATTATAGGCCTCCTCAGATATCCATACAAAGCCCTGTGTGCATCACAGGTCTCCTCAGACTGTCCAGAGCACTGTGTGCATTATAGGTCTCTTCAGACCACCCAGAGCACTGTGTGCATTACAGGCCTCCTCAGACCACCATCCAGAGCACTGTGTGCATTACAGGCCTCCTCAGACCACCATCCAGAGCACTGTGTGCATTACAGGCCTCCTCAGACCACCATCCAGAGCACTATGCATTACAGTCCTCCCCAAACTGTGCAGACCTCTTAGGTACCAAAAGATTTTATGTAACGGCTAAATCTGTAGCTTTGTAGTTTGTTCAAACCTTAATACCATAAATAATAGGTTATTAGATTTTTTCTCCAGGAGTATATAATGAGTTTGTAAATTCTAGAGAAATGCGTAAATATTGCATTACATTTTAACTAAACCCATCCGATTTTAGTCAACTAAGATGATTTTAGTAGACTAAAATGTACTGCAGATTTTAGTTGACTAAAATACAACTAAAACGAAAATGTAATTTTAGTCAAAAGGCTATGACTGATACTAAATGGAAACTTGGCATCAAAATTAACACTGATACAGGGGAAGCCTGGCGGTCCACTTTCCGTTTTAGGGGGCGCTCTAGTTTTAGGATAGGATTGGCTTTGTTGTTTAGTCTACAAATATATCTATAGACTCTGGCAGAGCTCGGGACTTAACGAGGAACACAAAACCACCCCAACCACAAAAACACTACAAGTCATAATGACATGGTAGCCCTGCCAGACGGCCCAGATACAACACAACCTCCATCGTTCACAAGCTCCTTCCCAAAAATATCCCCGGCGTTCCACACACACATACAGGACGCTGCCCTCCCACTGGTGGAGGAATGACCTTTGTACCATATAGAGATCTTTTTTTACCACACTTCCCAAAAGCAATATCATAATGACATGGTAGCCCTGCCAGGCTGCCCTGATAAAATACAAACCACCATGTACACACACTCCTTCCTGAAAATATCTCCAGCGCACATACACGATATTACCAAAAGTATTGGGACGCTTGCCTTTACACGCACACAAACTTTAATGCCATCCCGGTCTCAGTCCGTAGGGTTAAATATTGAGTTGGCCCACCCCATTTGACCATTCTTCCAGAAGCGCATTTGTGAGGTCAGGCACTGATGTTGGACCGAGAAGGCCTGGCCTGCAGTCTCCACTCTAATTCATTCCAAAGGTGTTCTATCGGGTTGAGGTAAGGACTCTGTGCAGGCCAGTCAAGTTCCCCCCCCCCCCCAAACTCGCTTATCCATGTCTTTACGGACCTTGCTTCGTGCACTGGAGCGCAGTCATGTTAGAACAGGAAGGGGCAATCCCCAAACTGTTCCCACAAAGTTGGGAGCCATAAATTGTCCAAAATGTCTTGGTATGCTGCCGGCCTTAAGAGTTCCCTTCACTGCAACTAAGGGGCCAAGCCCAACCCCTGAAAAACAACCCCACAACATAATCCCCCCCTCCATCCAAATGATTTGGACCAGTGGACAAAGCAAGGTCCTTAAACACATGAATAAGCGAGTTTGGGGTGGAGCAACTTAACTGGCCTGCACAGAGCCCTGACCTCAACCCAATAGAACATCTTTGGGATGAATTAGAGCGGAGACTGCGAGCCAGGCCTTCTCGTTCTCGTCCTGAACCCACAAATATGCTTCTAGAAGAATAGTCAAACATTCCCATAGACACACTCCTAAACCTTGTGGACGGCCTTCCCAGAAGAGTTGAAGCTGTTATAGCTGCAAAGGGTGGGCCAACTCAATATTGAACCCTACGGACGAAGACTGGGGTGCCATTAAAGTTCATGTGCGTGTAAAGGCAGGCGCCCCAATACTTTTGGTAATATGTTCTCCCATTGGTGGATGAACGACCATATAGAGCTTAATTTTGCCGCACTTCCCAAAAACAATATCATACTGATAAAACAAGAACAGAATAATCTCAACCCAAATCTGCTTCTAAGCCGACGTCCACACTTAGACGCCATTCAAACTTTGCCATTTGGAATCGTGGGCAGAAACGCCACGATTCTGCCCACCATTCCATATTGCATGGCAATCGCTGCACAACATGCGACACACCTTTTGGGTGCCATTATCGTTGAATGGCACCCCAAACGCGATTCCCGTTTGGGGTGCTCTTTTGGAAAATCATGCCGCACTGCAAATGCAGTGGCACGCGTGTTGGCAGAAGCGTGTGAGTGATATTAAGAATTATTCGTCTCTGCTATGGGGCAACGCGTTTCGGTGCATAGCGGGAAGTCTACCATGTGACCTATTAAAATTTGTACATTTTCCCTACATTGAACCTAAAGATATATACTATGGGGTCTATGTATACAAAAAAATGTAATGCTTAGCGAATGTCTCGGTATATACACAGCTGCTGCATATAAGTCCCATCATGTGTTTAATTTGTTTATTTCCTAAGATCATCCACTCCATCTGGTGGCCATAATGCAGTATTTTCCTGAAATACCTTAATTAGGACAATTCTGTATTATAGCCACTAGATGGAGCTGACGATCATAGGAAAAAAACATATTAATGGGGATAATTTGCGATAGCTGTTTGAATACTGAGCAGTTTAAAAAAAGTGGACCCCATGGGCTCATTCACACTTGCAGTTGGAGGGGCGGTAAAGCTCCACAGTTCAGCCGTGTTTTTACAACCTCGCAACTAAGGCCCTATTCACACTTTAGTGTTTTGTAAATGTGCACAAAATTGCGCATTTTTGCCCGTGTTTGCGGGACGTTTGCAAAAATGAGTGTCACACTTGTGGCGCCATTCATTGTTAATGGCGCCTCAAACTTGGCTAGCAGGCGTGCCTTTTTCCGTGTGGAAAAACATGCAACAAACTCGACAAAACACTCAAAAATTGCATGAAGCTCAACACGCGAAAAACTCCATGAGTTACTTTGACGCATCTCTCACACCTAGGGAAGCCCATTGAAATGAATGGGCTGCCCTATGCTCCAGAACATGCACAAAACACGCACAAGTTGTTATTGGGATTTTCTATGCGTGTAGCGTGAGAACGTGCACCAAATGCATACAAATGAATGGGCTGCCCAATGTGCGCAACGCGAGAACATGCATCAAATGCGCACAGATAGTTAGGCTGCCCTATGTGTGTAGCATGAGAATGTGCACCAAATGGGCACACATGAATTAGGCTGCCCTATGCTTATAGTGTGAGAATGGGCACCAAATGCATACAAATGAATGGGCTGTCCTATGCATGTAACACGAAAATGTGCACCAAATGGACACAAATGAATGGGCTGTCCTAGCTGCAAAAAAAGGGCACCAAATGGGCACAAATGAATGGGCTGCTCAATGCGCAAAAAACATGCCCCGAACGCACACAAATGAATAGGCTGCCCTATGCGCGTAGCATGAGAACGTGCACCAAATGGGCACAAATGAATAGGCTGCCCTATGCGCATAGCGTGAGAATGGGCACCAAATGCATACAAATGAATGGGCTGCCCTATGCGCAAAAAACATGCACCAAACGCACACAGATGAATAGGCTGCCCTATGCGCGTAGCACGGGAATGTTTGTGCAACAAATGAGCACAGATAATTAGGCTGCCCTATATGCGTAGCATGAAAACGTGCACCAAATGGGCACACATGAATAGGCTGCCCTATGCGCGTAGCGTGAGAATGGGCACCAAATGCATACAAATGAATGGGTTGCCCTATGCGCAAAAAACATGCACCAAACACACACAGATGAATAGGCCGCCCTATGCGCATAGCGTGAGAACATGCCCCAAACGCACACAAATTAATGGGCTGCCCTATGCACGTAGCATGAGAACGTGCACCAAATGGGCACAGATAATTAGGCTGCCCTATGCGCATAGTGTGAGAATGGGCATCAAATGCATACAAATGAATGGGCTGTTCTATGTGCGTTGCACGAGATTGTGCACCAAATGCTGCCCTATGCACGAAGCGGAGAACGTGCACAAATGAATAGGCTGCCCAATGCGCAAAAAACATGCACCGAATGCACACAAATGAATGGGCTGCCCTATGTGCGTAGCACGAGAACGTGCACCAAACGCACACAAATGAATGGGCTGCCCTATGCACGTAGCACAAGAACATGCACCGAATGCACACAAATGAAGGGGCTGCCCTATGCACGTAGCACAAGAACGTGCACCAAACGCACACAAATGAATGGGCTGCCCTATGCACGTAGCACATGAACGTGCACCGAACGCACACAAATGAAGGGGCTGCCCTATGCACGTAGCACGAGAACGTGCACCAAACGCACACAAATGAATGGGCTGCCCTATGCACGTAGCACAAGAACGTGCACCGAATGCACACAAATGAAGGGGCTGCCCTATGCACGTAGCACAAGAATGTGCACCGAACGCACACAGATGAACGGGCTGCCCTATGCACGTAGCACAAGAACGTGCACCAAACGCACACAAATGAATGGACTTCCCTATGCACGTAGCACAAGAATGTGCACCGAACGCACACAGATGAACAGGCTGCCCTATGCGCGTAGCACATGAACGTGCACCGAATGCACACAAATGAATGGGCTGCCCTATGCACGTAGCACATGAACGTGCACCGAATGCACACAAATGAAGGGGCTGCCCTATGCACGTAGCACGAGAACGTGCACCAAACGCACACAAATGAATGGGCTGCCCTATGCACGTAGCACAAGAACGTGCACCGAATGCACACAAATGAAGGGGCTGCCCTATGCACGTAGCACAAGAACGTGCACCGAACGCACACAGATGAACGGGCTGCCCTATGCACGTAGCACAAGAACGTGCACCGAAAGAACACAAATGAACGGGCTGCCTTATGCGCGTAGCACATGAACGTGCACCGAACGCACACAGATGAACGGGCTGCCCTATGCGCGTAGCACATGAACGTGCACCAAACGCACACAAATGAACGGGCTGCCCTATGCACGTAGCACAAGAACGTGCACCAAACGCACACAAATGAATGGGCTTCCCTATGCACGTAGCACAAGAATGTGCACCAAACGCACACAGATGAACAGGCTGCCCTATGCACGTAGCACAAGAACGTGCACCAAACGCACACAAATGAATGGGCTGCCCTATGCACGTAGCACAAGAACGTGCACCGAACGCACACAAATGAATAGGTTTCCCTATGCACGTAGGGTAAGAATGTGTGCCAAACGCGCACAAACATAGAAATATAGAAAAGTGGCAGCAGGAAAAGACAGAGTTGTCCATCGAGTCTGCCCAGTTTTTTATTTAGTTTTTTTGTTTTTTATTGTTTTTGTTTTTTATTTCATTACCTTGTTGCCTGACTATAGACCTATGTTTATCCCAAGCATGATTGAAGCCATTTATTGTTGACTGTCTCACTACCTCTGCTAGTAGTTTATTCCAATCATCAGCCACGCTTTCAGTAAAATAATACTTTGTAAGATTAGTTTTGAGCTTCCCTCCAGTTAGTGGCAGGCATTGTGTGTTGTTATGTTAGGTGCAGCCTATTGCGCGGTTGCGTCGCCCTGCACTGTCTGTAGCTGTGCATTGCACGACCATTGTAGGCAGTGCAATGCATGGAGCGTCATCAGCTGTGCGTGTTGCAGAGCTGTGGGGAGGTGTGAAGGAGCTGCATGCTTGTAGCTATGTGTGGAACGTGACGGGAGACCTGAGCTAGCAACCACCAACAATCCCATTAGCATCTCTGTCACCGCACGGCCTGAGCCAGCAGCGTATCTGTGAGCGCGTGCTGTGGTGCAAGTAGCAAACAGGAAGCCCCCAGGCTGACTCATATTCTCATCAGCTGGTGACTGTGCTGACGCAACTCGCTGTCACTGTACCGGCACCGACGCCGCTGCACGCTGCACAGGCCTTTCACAGCCCAAGAATGGGATCAAAGGCTTTCAGGGATTAACTGTGCCGGCCACTTCCACTACTGAGTGACAGACGTCGATTGTTTTCGCCTGCGAGACGTGTACATTCCTCTTCTGTAGGGGGCCCATTTACACTAACGCATGCGTCGCTGTACTGCTGTGCCATTCGTTGCCCTTGTTTCAAGGAAACGCACTTGTGCTGCAATGCCCGCAACGTACTCAAACAAAACAGGGCGCGTTCCATTTTTGTGACGCAGTTTGGGTCACATTGGCAGCCCTTTCTTTTTAATAGGCTTCGTTAACGCAACGTCCGTTATTTGCGTGATATAACGCGAATGAAGGGTTGGCGCACACAGATGCTTTCGCTGCACAAAAGCACAGATTTTTTTTTTCAGCGTGCGTTTACAAAATGCATGCAAAACACGTGTCACACTGGCGGTGCCGTTCTCTGTTTACCCTAAAGTGCATGTCTGTTTGCCCAAACACGGCAAACAGACACGCACTTTTCCACGCTGAAAAATGCTCGACAAACGCGTGGTAAAAAAATAGGGGCAATTGCCCAAAAAGATGCATGAGCCACTTTGGCGCGTTTGGCATGTGTATGGCAGCTTACTGAAACGAGAAGCGTGCAAAATGTGCGTCGTGTTTGCAAAGCCATTTATTGTTAGCGGAATCCCAAACGTGACAAGTAGATGTGTGTTTTTTTTTCCGTGCAGAAAAGGGCTTTAAAAAGTTCAAAGCTTAGAAAGCACAGAAAGAAAGCGCTTTTTTTGTACATAGGGGGGGGGGGGGGGGAAACTGGAATAAAAAAATGAGTAAAGTTCCGTTTCCAATTTCAAGTCACCCAGTGACTTCTGACCATCCCAAGTAATCCAGTGTCCCCAGAGCATTCCACGTTACCCAGTATCCTCTAAGCATTCCAAGTCACCCAGTGACCCCTGACCTTCCCAAGTCACCCAGTGACCCCTGACCTTCCCAAGTCACCCAGTGACCCCTGACCTTCCCAAGTCACCCAGTGACCTCTGAACATCCCAAGTCACCCAGTGACCCCTGACCCTCCCAAGTCACCCAGTGACCCCTGACCCTCCCAAGTCACCCAGTGACTTCTGACCATCCCAAGTCACCCAGTGACCCCTGACCATCCCAAGTCATACAGTGACCCCTGACCTTCCCAAGTCACCCAGTGACCCCTGACCTTCCCAAGTCACCCAGTGACCTCTGACCATCCCAAGTCACCCAGTGACCTCTGAACATCCCAAGTCACCCAGTGACCCCTAACCATCCCAAGTCACACAGTGACCTCTGACCATCCCAAGTCACACAGTGACCTCTGAACATCCCAAGTCACCCAGTGACCCCTGACCATCCCAAGTCACACAGTGACCTCTGAACATCCCAAGTCACCCAGTGACCCTATGGCCATTCCAAGTCACCCAGTGATATCTGACCATCCCAATTCACCCAGTGACCCCTAACCATCCCAAGTCATCCAATGATATCTGACCATCCCAAGTAATCCAGTGACCCCAGAGCATTCCACGTTACCCAGTGACCCCTAAACATTCCCAGGCACCCAGTGGCCTCTAAGCATCCCATGTCACCCAGTGACCCCTAACCTTCTCAAGTCACCCAGTGACCCCTGACCTTTCTGAGTCCCCCAGTGACCCCTGACCTTTCTGAGTCCCCCAGTGACCCCATGCCCATCCCAAGTCACCCAGTGATATCTGTACATCCCAAGTCACCTAGTGACCACTGGCCATCCCAAGTCATCCAATGACACCTGAGCATCCACAGTCACCCAGTGACCTCTGACCATTCCTAGTCACTCAGTGACCCCTAACCATGGCAAGTCACCAAGTGACTGCGGATCATCCCAAGTTAGCCAGTGACCCCTGAGCTTCGCAAGTCACCCAGTGACCCCTGACCATCCAAAGTCACCCAGTGACCTCTGACCATTTCAATGCACCCAGTGACCTCTGATCATCTCAAGTTACCCAATGACCTCTTATCCCTTATTCACCTCTAGTAATCGAGTAAAGCCTGAGCATGTTAAGTCACTGAGTGACCTCTGATCACCCCAAGTCATCCAGTAACCCCTGAGCATCCAAAGTCAGCCAGTGACCTATGAGCAGCTCATTTCATCCAGTAACCCCTTGACCAATCCCAAATCACCCAGCAACTCTTGAGCATCCCATGTCATCCAGTAACCCCTCGGCACCCCAAGTCACCCACTAACCCCATAGTATCCCAAGTGATACTTGAGCATCCCATGTTACCCAGTGACCCTTGAGCATTCTGTGTCATCCAATAACTCCTGAACATTCTGGTCATCCATGACCCCTGAGCATCCCATGTCACCCAGTGACCCCCGAGAATCCCATGTTACCCAGTGACCCCTGAGCATCCCAAATTACCCTGTGACCCCCTGAGCATCCCATCACCCAGTGACCCTTGAGCATTCTGTGTCATCCAATGACCCCTGTGCATCCCAAGTCACCCAATGACTCCTGAGCTCTCTCTGTCACCAATGATTCACTCTAACATGGAAGCTGCAGAACAACACTGAGTGAATCACACGGAGGGTTTGTAGAGCATGCAGCCTGTTCATTCTTAGTTTATTTCTCTTTTGGTATGGATGTATATAGAAAGGACAGTTAAACAGTTTTGTTTTGTTTTTTCTGTTTCTACCAGTGCTCCCCAATCCTCCCCATTCACACATCTCGCATTTTACTGGCCAGATAAAACAACAAGTCGCATGCTCAGCCTTGTGCCACCCCTTTAAGAGCGCACACGCAGGCTGAGAAAGGCCCCGGCTTTGAGACTTAACTCTACAGACAAGCGATGCAGCTTATCCCCCTCCAGGGCAGTCAGAGATTTAATCATTCCCGGCACGATCGATATAAATAAAACACTTTCGCTCGCTGCAAGCTACCCCGTCCCACAAAGAGGCGATCCTCAAGCGCCAAGCCTTCTGCCAGGATCAGACTGAAGAGGAAACCCAGGCAAGAGACGACATGTAACACCCCCCACCTCCCATTCCCTTTCCCCATTCCAAGCAATATTTCACTATGGAGAATCATAAAAAAAACTCGACTACACCGAACGTCATTGAAGCCAGGCTGCCGCGAGACCTGTAGCCAGAGTTCCAATTAAAGGGCCATGCCCAATTTTTTGTGTATTACTGTGTGCTGCCAGTTTATTATAAATCAACGGGCTCAAGTAACGCAGTGCACCTTAAAGCTGAACTCCGGAGACAGAAAAAATGATTTAAATATATTCCTCAATAGCCAAAAACGATATAAATCCACTTTGTGTGCACCAAATGCCTTTGCAAACCCAGATATTACCTGGTAAAGGTAGCAGTGACATCATCGCTAGGCAGTACATAACCTGTGCAGAGAGCAAAACTGTGGGAGGAACCCAGCAGGCTCCACCCCACTACTGGAGGGGGGCGGAGACAAGACCAGTCACCCTGCACAAGGGGACAGAGCGCAGCAGTGAGCGGTCTTTATTACAGGAAGATCCAAAGTTACAGAGGCAAAGTTTGACCCTAGACTACTGCACAGACATGTAAGAAATGCACAAGTCACACTGAGAAGCACAATGTATTCAGTCCTACTCCCAAGCTCTTTACTATGTGGCCCGGTTAGTTATTTGAGATCCAGAGGTGTCATCACTGGATATGTCTGCTGGTCTATGCTCTGAGTTTGGTGGGAGAGTAGACAGCACAGCACCCTGCCTTGGATTCTCTGTCAAAGGTGAAAGAACACGTCCCTGACATCCCTTTAGATGTGCATGCTCCTCCTGGCTGACGTTTTTTTTTTTTTTTTTTTTTGATCTGCTGATCAGTTGTTTGATTGGTTAGCTAAAATCTGCAATACACTGTGGTCAGCAGGAAGTAGCCAGTGATGATGTCAATGATGTCACTGGATGTAAAATAAGGGTTGTAATGAAAATGGAATGGTTTTATTTAATAAATGCATGACCCAGGAAGGGCTACATAGAAGGAGGTTAGATTTCAGCTATAAAGTACATTGTACTTCATCCAGTGACCACTGACCATCACAGTCACCCAGTGACCTCTGACCATTCCAACTCATCCAGTAACCTCTGACCATTCCAACTCATCCAGTGACCTCTAACAATCCCAGTCACTCAGTGACCTCTGACCATTCCAACTCACCCAGTGACCTCTGACCATTCCAACTCACCCAGTGACCACTGACCTTTCCAACTCACCCAGTGACCTCTGACCATTCCAACTCACCAAGTGACCACTGACCATTCCAACTCACCCAGTGACCACTGACCTTTCCAACTCACCCAGTGACCTCTGACCATCCCAATTCACCCAGTGACCACTGACCTTTCCAATTCACCCAGTGACCTCTGACCATCACAGTCACCCAGTGACCTCTGACATCCCAATTCACCCAGTGACCATTGACCTTTCCAACTCACCCAGTGACCTCTGACCATCCCAAGTCACCCAGTGACCTTTGACCATCCCAATTTACCCAGTGACCTCTGACCATTATAGTCAACCAGTGACCTCTGACCATCCCAAGTAACCCAGTGACCCCTGGCCATCACAGTCCCCCAGTGACCACTGACCATTCCAACTCAGCCAGTGACCACTGACCATTCCAACTCACCCAGTGACCTCTGACCATCCCAAGTAACCAAGCGATCCCCGGCCATCCCAGTCCACCAGTGATCTTTGACCATCCCAACTGACCCAGTGACCTCTGACCATCCCAAGTCACCCAGTGACCTCTGACCATTACAGTCACCCAGCGACCTCTGACCATCCTAAATAACCCAGTGACCTCTGACCATCCCAGTCACTCGGTTACCTCTGACCATCCCCAATGACCTCTGACCATTCCAACTCACCCAGTGACTTTTGGCCATTCCAAGTGACCCAGTGACCTCAATCCCTTTGCATTACAATGCACCTAGTAACCTTTGACCATCCCAATTCATCCAGTGACTTCCGACCATCCCAGTTCACCTAGTGACCCCTGAGCATCCTGAGTATTCCAATGACCCCTGACTATCCCAAGTCACCCAGTGACCCCTGAGCATTCCAAGTCACCCAGTGACCTCTGACCATCCCATGCTACCCAGAGATCCCCTCTAAGAAAGTCACCCTTATAAAGGAAGTCTCTATTGGAAGTCCATTTCTAAGAATTGGAAGATTTATGCCCTGTACACACGGTCGGACTTTCCAACGGAAAAGGTCTGATCGATTATGTTGTTGGAGAATCCGATCGTGTGTGGGCTCTATTGGACTTTTTCCATCAGAAATCCTGACAGAAAAAGTTTTCCGACAACAAAATCCGATCTGATTTTTTTCCGATCGTTTGTAGAGATTTCCAACGGACAAAGTGCCACGCATGCTCAGATTAAATTATGAGACCAAAGCTATTGGCTACTAGCCTCTACATAGTCCCGTCATGCGCAACAAACGTCACCATGTTCTGAACGATCGTTTTTTCCGACAACTTTGTCCAACCGTGTGTATGCAACACAAGTTTCGGATGAAATCCGTCTGAAAAAATCCAATTCATTTTGTTGTCGGAATGTCCGACTGTGTGTACAAGGAATTAGGATTTCCCGTTACTGTTAGTCACCAGGACCAATAGAGAGGGCGATCTCCCCAGCGTGTCTGAATGGCTTCAATTACAATTAATCCCTTTTCCTTCTGATCCATATTGCCATTGTCTGATCTCTCACAGCCATTAGCTTTCTCTGCCATCCCTAATATTGTTCCTAAGTGTTATAGGAAAGAACAAATCCTGGGCATCCCTTTAGACATGCATGTTTCCTGGGTTGTGCAGGTTGTTGCTGTGCAATCTGCTGATCAGTTGCCGAATCTGCACTACCCAGGGAAAAGTATGAAATAAAACCTGGCCATTTTCATGACGTACCTTGTTTTACAATAAGGTAATATCAATGCCAGGACAAGGCCATCTAGAGCCAAGGGTGAACACGCCAATTTGCCCCGCTGCAAGATGTATAAGCATTCTGTGTCAGCAAAAATCCCCCTCTCCCCTCCCAAAAAAGGAGCACTAATCTGCATGCTTACCCCCCTAAGCATAAATCCACCCCCTGCTGAAATTCCGTCCCTTTCAGCACAAATCTGGGTGATGCCATTACTGGGTCCCTGTGTTTCTCTATGCAATGCAGGCAGATCATGGCTGGTGGGAGGGGCCGGAAAGGTGCATGTCCATAGCTTCTTGAAAACATCACAGCGCCAGGTCTCAGTACTCCTGTCAAGAGCCCTTAGCCCTGATGCAATGAGTGGGAGGAGTTATGCAAATATCAATATACCTTGATGGGTGGATGTCATTCCGGAGGAGCGGGCTGTATTTGTTGTATTTTCAGCAGAACATCCCAGGTAATGCCCACATGGATGCTGAGAATCCCTGATTAACCCCTTCAGCCCCAGAGGATTTTACCCCCTTCCTGAACAGAGCACTTTTTGCGATTTGGCACTGCGTCGCTTTAACTGACAATTGCGCGGTCCTGCGACGTTGTACCCAAACAAAATTGACGTCCTTTTTTTTCCCACAAATAGAGCTTTATTTTGGTGGTATTTGATCACCTCTGCGGTTTTTATTTGTTGCGCTATAAACAAAAAAAGAGCGTCAATTTTGAAAAAAAAAACGCATTCTTTTTTACTGTTTGCTATAATAAATACCCCACAAAATATATAAAAAAACATTTTTTTTCTCGGTTTAGGGCGATACGTATTCTTCTACATATTTTTGGTTAAAAAAAAAAAACGCAATAAGCGTTTATTGATTGGTTTGCGCAAAATTGATAGCGTCTACAAAATAGGGGATAGTTGGCATTTTTATTTAAAAAAAATGTTTTATTAGTAATGGCGGTGATCTGCGATTTTTTTTTTGGGACTGCCATATTATGGCGGACACATCGGACATTTTTGACACTATTTTGGAACCATTGTCATTTATACAGCGATCAGTGCTATAAAAATGCACGGATTACTGTGTAAATGAAACTGTCAGTGAAGGGGTTAACCACTAGGGGGTAGTGAAGGGGTTAAGTGTGTCCTAGGGAGTGATTCTAACTGTGCAGGGGCTTCAACACACAGGACAGTGATCACTGCTCTCGATGAGAGAGAGGTGTGATCAGTATCCTGTCACTAGAATGGGAAATGCTTTGTTTACATAGGCATCTCCCCGTTCTTCCTCTCCATGACATGATCACAGGCACCCGGCGGACATCAAGCCTGCGTGACCTGCGGTCACGGTCGCGGAGATTACGGCGGGCGCGCGCCCACGACATCGCTTCTTAAAGGGGACGTACCTGTCCCTTTCGCCTACCAGCGCCATTCTGCTGACGTACATCAGTGTGCGCAAGTGGTTAAAAGAACTGAAATCCAATTAATGAAAGGGAGGCAGGTCAGAGACAGTCTGCCTGAGGAGGAAAGAGCTAGATAATGCTGGATGTCCTCCAGCCAGGAAATGAGGTGGACTCTGTCTGACCTGCAGCAGCTTCTAATGCACATTGTGAGAAGCTCATGATCCCAAGGCTGGTGTAATGTCCGTGGAAGGGATCCCAGGCTGGTGTAATGTACGTGCAAGGGATCCCAGGCTGGTGTAATGCCCGTGGAAGGGATCCCAGGCTGGTGTAATATACGTGGAAGGGATCCCAGGCTGGTGTAATGTCCGTGGAATGGATCCCAGGCTGGTGTAATGTCCGTGGAAGGGATCCCAGGCTGGTGTAATGTCAGTGGAAGGGATCCCAGGCTGGTGTAATGTCCGTGGAAAGGATCCCAGGCTGGTGTAATGTTCGTGGAAGGGATCCCAGGCTGGTGTAATGTCCGTGGAAGGGATCCCAGGCTGGTGTAATGTCCGTGGAAGGGATCCCAGGCTGGTGTAATGTCCATGGAAGGGATCCCAGGCTGGTGTAATGTCCGTGGAAGGGATCCCAGGCTGGTGTAATGTCCGTGGAAGGGATCCCAGGCTGGTGTAATGTCCGTGGAAGGGATCCCAGGCTGGTGTAATGTCCGTGGAAGGGATCCCAGGCTGGTGTAATGTCCGTGGAAGGGATCCCAGGCTGGTGTAATGTCCGTGGAAGGGATCCCAGGCTGGTGTAATGTCCGTGGAAGGGATCCCAGGCTGGTGTAATGCCCGTGGAAGGGATCCCAGGCTGGTGTAATGTACGTGCAAGGGATCCCAGGCTGGTGTAATGTCCGTGGAATGGATCCCAGGCTGGTGTAATGTCCGTGGAAGGGATCCCAGGCTGGTGTAATGTACGTGCAAGGGATCCCAGGCTGGTGTAATGCCCGTGGAATGGATCCCAGGCTGGTGTAATGTCCGTGGAAGGGATCCCAGGCTGGTGTAATGTCCGTGGAAGGGATCCCAGGCTGGTGTAATGTCCGTGGAAGGGATCCCAGGCTGGTGTAATGTCCGTGGAAGGGATCCCAGGCTGGTGTAATGTCCGTGGAAGGGATCCTAGGCTGGTGTAATGTCCGTGGAATGGATCCCAGGCTGGTGTAATGTCCGTGGAAGGGATCCCAGGCTGGTGTAATGTCCGTGGAAGGGATCCCAGGCTGGTGTAATGCCCGTGGAAGGGATCCCAGGCTGGTGTAATGTACGTGCAAGGGATCCCAGGCTGGTGTAATGTCCGTGGAATGGATCCCAGGCTGGTGTAATGTCCGTGGAAGGGATCCCAGGCTGGTGTAATGTACGTGCAAGGGATCCCAGGCTGGTGTAATGCCCGTGGAATGGATCCCAGGCTGGTGTAATGTCCGTGGAAGGGATCCCAGGCTGGTGTAATGTCCGTGGAAGGGATCCCAGGCTGGTGTAATGTCCGTGGAAGGGATCCTAGGCTGGTGTAATGTCCGTGGAATGGATCCCAGGCTGGTGTAATGTCCGTGGAAGGGATCCCAGGCTGGTGTAATGTACGTGCAAGGGATCCCAGGCTGGTGTAATGCCCGTGGAATGGATCCCAGGCTGGTGTAATGTCCGTGGAAGGGATCCCAGGCTGGTGTAATGTCCGTGGAAGGGATCCCAGGCTGGTGTAATGTCCGTGGAAGGGATCCTAGGCTGGTGTAATGTCCGTGGAATGGATCCCAGGCTGGTGTAATGTCCGTGGAAGGGATCCCAGGCTGGTGTAATGTACGTTATATATGTGTATATATATGTGTGTATATATATATATATATATATATATATATATACATACATACATATACATATGTGTTTGTGCGTATGTATATGTGTGTATATACGTGTGTGTGTGTGTGTGTGTGTGTGTGTGTGTATATGTATATGTATATGTATATGTGTATATGTATATGTATATGTATATATGTATATGTATATGTATATATATAACAGTGACAATGTAACAGAGGATTCCAGCACACAACTTTCAGCACAGCGGTTAACTTTGCAGCGCCCTGTGATTGGCCGCACTGAAGGACGTGCTATTTCTGGAACGGCACAGGAGGCAGAGATGATGCGTCTCCACACACAACGCACATTACATAATGTAAAGACTAGTGAGAGCGAGGAGCGCGACACACACACCATATAAACACACATCCTACACACATGCAGGCATATATAGACATGCACACGCACATAGACATGCATGCACACACCTACATATACATGCACACAAGCTCACGTACACACATTTATATGCACACACATGCATACAAATACATGCACACATATACACACATGCACACATATACACACATGTACACATATACACACACATGTACACATATACACACACATGTACACATATACGCACACACATACACACTGGCCAGTGCAGAGACTCCCCGCAGGCCTCTGACCAAAGGCATGTTCCCATCCCAGCCAAAACAAACACTCCTCGCCTCTCCTCCTCCTTTCGCTTGAAATATCAAACTGGTTGAGACTAGATCGTTCAAGCCTCAGCTCTTGGCAGGCACTTCCTATATCCCTTCTCAGTGTGTGCGTTCTCCTTCCCAGCACACACACAACAGGCTGCTACAGGCTCCTGGGCCCCAATCTCACTCTATCCTGGCCGGCTGCTGGTGTCTAGGGCCCCATGTGGCCCCTCTTTTCTTCTCCTCGCAGCCCATGGCCAATCCAAGCTGATAAAGACTTGCGGGCCTTCGGAGGGACGCACAATCCTGAGCAGGGAATGAATGGGATATTTTGGTTGAGGGCCACATTGTATATTTTACAAATATTTCCGGGCCACAAAAAAGTATCTTTCAGAAATGAATGCATAGATATTATTTGGATCTCCTTTATAATCAGCATGAGGTGATTCAAGATAACAGAGAAGATAACAGTGCCCCCTCTTGCTTCAGTGTCCCCATCAAAATCTCCCCTTACATCAAGGTCCCCAATAGATGCCCCCTTACATCACTGTCCTTCCTCAGGTCCGTGTCCCATTAAATTAGATTAGAGTCTGAACTTGTTTGAGCATTCAGAAAGCAGGGGCCAGGGAGCTAAAGTTGCAGTCTAGAGAGCTGATTGGAGGGAAGGCACCCTCCCCCTTCACACAGCACACAGGAACAGAGCTAAGGGTAGCTCTTGGTCCTCACTTAAGATCGGTGGGACCGGTGTTCTGCCGTATAGTGTCCGGCCATGAAATAGTGTCCGCCCCGTACTGCGCATGCGCAGTACGGAGCAGACAAAGCTTCGGAAAATCTCCGAAGCTGAACGGCGCCTGCGCCGTGAGTGGAGGTGGTAGCCCCACCATCCAAGCGGACATACGGTTGTGAGTATTAAAGGGCCCCTCGCGGGCGAGCTTCGCTCGCCACGCTTCGGGCTCGGCCTCGCTGCGCTCGGCTCTTTTTTATTCCTGCTCTATGTCCACTTGGATAGTGGGGATAGAACCTGGACTCACGGCGCAGGCGCCGTTCATCCTCGGCAATTTTCGGAATCTGTGTTGCTGTGTACTGCGCATGCGCAGTACACAGCGGACACTATCCGATGGAGGACGTTATTTGACAAGACACCGGATCCCTTATCACGTGACCACTGAAAGCCAATCACAGTGGTCATCTTTCCTGCCCCGTCGATGTTCAGAACTTTTTAAAGGGGCAGAAAAGGGCTAATAACTGTATTATTTTTTTTAAACTATATACATTTCAGTGTTATACAAGAAAACATTTTTATAAATGAGAAAGGATTCCCAGAGCACTGTGGATTAAGAGACAGCACACCCGACATTGCCTGTTTGAAGGCTCTGATATGGGGTGGGACATTGTTCTGAGGGGAACAGGCATCGGTGTGAAGCCATGGTGAGTAGAACAATTTCAGGTAGTTGAAACAGAGACTCCATTCACACTTGTGTGACTCCAAAGTCGCAGATTACAAGTGCAAATTTGAAGTGCGACTTTGATCCGACTTTACACTTCGCGGCAGGGCTGCAGCTAGAAATCACGGGGGCCTAATACAGCCTACCTGACAGGGCCCCGCATCCCAGCCCAAAGTGTCTGAGAACATAGTATTTATCAGTCCCTTTCTCTGCAGCCTCAGCTTCACAGATGAATGAATAGGAAACGCTCAGAGACTTCCTGCTTATTCACAAACTGAAGCATAATAAACACAGTTTACTGTGCCTCAGTTAAGAATTGACACAGGAGTGATTGGTTCCAATTGATCACTGTGTTCATTCAAGAAAGGAAGGGGCCAGAAAATGTGTGTCCATAGCATTTGCCAACTGGAGAGGAGAGGAGGGAAGCCGGAAGCGTTGTGGAGGAAAGGGGCACATAGGGGGCCCGGAGAGTAGATGGATGTGCTAGGACCAATCCCCCTGTAGTGCAGCTGAAGGGAGAATAAGGAGAAGCTGGCAGCGCTGTGGGGGAAAGGGGCACATAGGGGGCCCGGACAGCAGATGGATGTGCTAGGACCAATCCTCCTGTAGTACAGCTGGAGGGAGAAAGAGGAGGAGAAGCTGGCAGTGCTGTGGGGGAAAGGGGCACATAGGGGGCCCGGACAGCAGATAGATGTGCTAGGACCAATCCTCCTGTAGTACAGCTGGAGGGAGAAAGAGGAGGAGAAACTGTCAGCGCTGTGGGGGAAAAGGGCACATAGGGGGCCCGGACAGCAGATGGATGTGCTAGGACCAATCCTCCTGTAGTGCAGCTGGAGGGAAAAAGAGGAGCTGAAGCTGGCAGCGCTGCAGGGGGGAAGCAAAAGAGGATTTGTGTCTGCAATAAGACAGTACAGCCGGCCCTCCTGCTCGGCAGGTGTCCGTGCCCCCCTTTTGAACTGTTGGGGCCCGGGCCCAGTAGAGGAGGGCTGGCTGTACTGCCTTATCAGCGGCCCTGCTTTGCAGGTCAAAGTCGCATCAAAAGTGGCATTGAAGTAGTGCAGGCACCTTTTCAAAGTTGCTGCAACTTTAAGTTGCTCTAATTTATTGGTACCATTGAAATCAATAGACTACGACTTGTCAAGCGCCAGTTCCGGTTTTAGTAAATCTTGAGTGAAAATGTGCTTGTTTTTTTTTTTTTATCAACTGTATGGATGGCTCATAGCAAGCCAGGTAATCAGATTTTATTTATTTTTTTATTATTCTTGTTATTCATTTCTATTGGCCAATACCAATTTTAATATTGTACTTTATGTATGAATTGCACTGTCTCTTCATATAGAGCATGCGGTGTCGGCTTAGCTTCCTGCTTTTTTATTCAGATTTTTTGCCCTATGTTATTCACTTTTCTTTGGCTTTGATATTCTTTTCCGCCACTAGTTGGCAAGGTCTCCTTTTTTTCCTGGCTTCCTCACTTTTTTAAAATTTTATTATGATTATACACGATTTATATAGCCCCAACATATCGGTTGCCAGCAGTTAAAATGGCTGCACTGCCCGGTTTTATTATTGTATCTGCCTGGCGTCCAGTAGTCAAGATGGCGCCGCTGGGTTATATAAACCTCATGCGTGATGACACATTCACCTGGACAATCCCCAGACGACGTCCGATAGTGACGCAACGCGTAGAGCGGAGCCTGCGACGGTGACATCATCGCGTTTTTCTCAAGATTTTTGATGGGCAAAACGGAACAGGAATTAAACGGAAGCCTGAGGAGATGCTGCAGATCTCACTGATGAGACACATTGCTTTATTTGCCTCTGATGCGTCATACATCTTGTAAGTGCCACCCACTTTTTTTTACATTAAATTGATTTTTAAAACGTACTGCACTATGGAAGAACTTTCTTTTGTGTTTTCTGAGTGACGTCGTCCTAGCTGTGGCTCCAGACATCTCTAAGGGTCTTGGGGAGACTGATTTCCTGCTGGTAAGCAGGCTACTTACTCACTTGGGGCTGTTTTTTTTTCCCTTTACACATATTTTTTCATTTGAAAATTTGAAAAATTTATCACGCTGTTATACTATTACCGCTGCACTCACATATATATATATATATATATAATATATAAAATCATATTTTCCCAACCTTTTTATAATCAGCTCCAAAAACATAGAAAAAAAAGTTTGGATGCCCTGAGCAATGCAGACAGTTTCAGTTTCAGACACTTTATTAAAGGAGGAAGGAGCCATGCCAACCCCCCAGAGATGAATGCTTCTTGGAGATTGGGAGTCTAAAATGAGCTCTTGGCCTCCTGCTAATACTGGTTACATGGATGTTCCCTTGAAGAGCAAATAAACACGTGCAGCGTCTGCCAAGCCATAGTTCTGTGTTCACGCTGCACGCCGCACATGGAGTCTCACGAGCAACCGCCCAGCTCACTGCAGAAGCAGTTTAAAGGTCCCATGGATTTTTACAAGGCACGGCGTTGAAGTAAACACGCCCCCCCCCCCTTCTCCGTCTCGTGTCTTCCACCCATGGAGCGCCGACCGTCTGCTGGAAGTATACCCAGAGGGGGTCAGCTGAGTAATTTCAGAGGTTTTGCAGAAAATTTGGAGTTTAAGTGATACCCCTCATTGGCTGACTTGTGTTTCAGAGTGCCTTACATCCCTTCTTCAGGCTTTATACAAGTCATTCTGAAAATGTGTGCTCCCCTTCAGACATGCACAGTTACACCGGCTCCTCTCCTAGACTGAAATGTCCTACTCTGATTTCACTGCACACTGTGAGCTTCTCACCATGTGCATTTGGAGGTTGCAGCAAGTCAGATAGAGCCCACCTCGTTTCCTGGCTGGAGGACACCCAGCATGATCCTCTTCAGCATGACTGTCCCTTTACCCCCCCCCCCCCCCCCCCCATCATTTCCTTTATTGGATTTCAGTTCTTTTATCAGCATCACATGTGGGTGTTATTGTACCTAGGGAGGTCTGCATGCAAATGAAACACGGACTCCTCAAGATTGACACCCATCCATTAAGACTTTTAGTTATTTGCATAACTCCTCCCACTGCTTGCATCATGATTGAGGACTGTGGAGAGGAGTACTGAGGAAGGATGCCGTTGTTGTGTCGAGAAGTGCCCGGGACGAACGGCGCATTGCCGCCACTCATGATTTTACGATCAGCTGTTGTGATGGCGAGACGGCGCAGGCGCACAATAGCTAACAGAATACTTTTTTGTGTCAGATTGTGCCCCGTGCTCCCGTGGCGAGTTCATGTTGGTGAGGGGCAGCTTTATAAAATGATGGGTAGTTGGGAGGGGGGTGGATAATAATGTTTAAAGATGCCCAGTGTTGCAAAACCAAACTTTTTATGCTATTCTTCGAAGAATAGCATAAAAAGTTTGGTTTTGCAGCACTGGGCATCTCTAAAAATCCTGCCCCCAACTGCCCATGATTTAGAAAATCCACCGACATGTAGAAATCCGCCCCTCAGCGACATGAACTCGCCACGGAAGCACGGGGCACAATCTGACAGAAAAATGTTTTCTGTCGGCTATTGTGCGCAAGCGCCGTCTGGCCGTCACAACAGCTGATCGGAAAATCAGCTGTTGTGCTGTTCCATATGGCGCATGTGCCCTACAACCCGGGCACTTCTCGATAGCGGGCACTTCTGGACAGAACACAGGCACTTAAATCTACAAGCAAGTAGCCTTTATTTAAGAACAATAAAGCATGAAATCCAAGGAAAAAGGGAGCGTGTTTCGGCCATTAGCCCTTAATCATGACTCATAATTAAGGCATGACAGCATTCAGTAATATCCACAAGCAAGCAGCCTTTATTTGAGAATAACAAAACATAAAATCAATGTAAAAGTCCAACGCGTTAGGCCTTAATCATGAGCCATTAAAGCCATTTGCTTAGATTTTATGCTTTGTTCTTAAATAAAGACTACTTTGTGGATATTACTGAAGGCCATTAGGCCTTAATCATGAGCCATAATTAAGACCTAATGGCCTAAACGTGTTCCCCTTTTGGTTGGATTTCATGCTTAGCTCTTTTTAAATAAAGGCTACTTGCTTTTGGATATTACCAAAGGCCATTGAGCCTTAATCATGAACCATAACTGAGGCCGACGAACCAAAATGCGTTCCCCCTTTGTTCTTAAACAAAGGCTACTTGCTTGTGGATTTTACCGAAAACTGTTATGTTATCCGATGGAAAATGTTCGATGGGAGCTCTTTGTTGGAAATTCCGACCGTGTGTAGGCTCCAGCGGACATTTTCCATCGGAATTTCCGACACACACAATTTGAGATCTGGATCTCAAATTTTCCGACAACAAAATCCGTTCATGTGTACACAATTCCAAAGCACAAAGTTCCACATATGCTCAAAATCAAGCAGAAGAGCCACACTGGCTATTTTCTCTGTGTTGACGGTTGCAATCATGACACATAAATGAGGCCTAACGGCCAAAATGCGTTGCCCGTTTGTCTGGACTTCATGCTTTGTTCTTCTTAATTAAAGGCTACTTGCTTGTGGATTTTACCGAAGGCCATGAGTAAGGCCTAACAGTCGAAACGCATTTCCTTT
Organism: Lithobates pipiens; assembly: GCF_037356315.1. NCBI lineage: Eukaryota > Metazoa > Chordata > Amphibia > Anura > Ranidae > Lithobates > Lithobates pipiens. Next base: position 602,752,417 of record NW_027507758.1, read on the forward strand.
TGCATGGATTTTATGTTTTGTTCTTTTTAAATAAAGGCTAATTTCTTATGAATAATACCGAAGGCCATTGAGCCTTAATCATAGCTTATGATTAAGGCCTAACAGCTGAAACACGTTCCAATTTTGCATGGGTTTTATGCTTTGTTCTTCTTGAATAAATGCTAGTTACTTGCTTGTGGATATTACCGAAAGAACGTCAGGCCTTAATCGTGAGCCATGTTTATAGCCTAATGGCCAAAACGCCTTTCCCCTTTGCATGGATTTTATGCTTTGTTCTTCCTAAACTCCCTGGCGGTATGATTATTTCAGATTTTAGGTGCTGAAAGCGGTACAGTTATTTTGCATGGAAATTTGGCGTTTTATCATTTTTTCATTACCTTTAGTGTTTAATGACGAATTTCCCCACAAATTACTATCGCTCAATTCTGCTAGTGATTCCAATTTATTATCGCTGTTTTCTAACTGGTCTATAACCACTTTTGATGTAAATGGACATTTTTTGGTTGCTAGGGACAATCTCCAGTTTCCTGGCATAAAGAACAGTATTTATAATATAAAACTGCATGCTTAATGGCCGAAATGCATTCCCTTTGGCTTGGATTTCATGCGTTGCTCTTCCTTATTAAAGGCTATTTGATGTAGATTTTACAGAAGACCGTCAGGCCTTAATCATGAGCCATAAATAAGGCCTAAAGTCCATTAAGGTGAAAAAACACAAGGGTTTACAACCCCTTTAAGGCCTAACAGATGACATGTGCTCCCTTTTGCTTGCATTTCATGCCTTGTTCTTAAAAAATGGCTACTTGCTTGTGTATTTTACCAAAGCCCGTTAGGCCTTAATTAAAGCTCATCATTAAGGCCCGACAGCCAAAACGCATTCCCCCTTTACTTGGATTTTATACTATGTTTTTCTTAAATAAAGGCTGCTTGCCCGTGGACATTATCAAAGGCCATTGGGCCTTCATCTTGAGCCTCAATTAAGGCCTAATGGCCAAAACTCACTCTGCTTTTGCTTGGATTGTTATACTTTGTTCTTAAATAAAAGCTACTTACTTGTGGATATCACCGAAGGCTGTTAGGCCTTAATCATGAGCCATTATTAAGGCCTACTGGCTGAAACCCATTTCCCTTTTGCTTTTATTTCATGCTTTGTTCTAAAAAAAAAGGCTATTTGCTTGTGGATATTGCTGAAGGCTGTTAGGCCTTAAAGTGATTGTAAATGCTTGTTTCTTTTAAATAGCAAACATGTCTATACTTACCTCCTCTGTGTAAGGGTTTTTCACAGATCAGCCATGATCCTCCTTTTCTGGGGTCCCTCCTCAGCGCTCCTGGCTCCTCCTCCGCATCGATTGCCCCCCCCCCCCCCACGGAGAGCTGCATTCATGCGGACACGCTCCAGAGTCCTGCTGCTGCATCCATTGACACAGACAGCAGGACTCAGCCCCGCCCCTAGAAGGACCTAGAAGGGGGATCTCCCTTCACTTCCAACAACAGGAAGTAAAATGAAATCCCTACAAAGGGAGGGAAATCCTCTTTTAGATGGTTGTCACCAGAACAAAGTACCCCACTGAAAAAAAGGTGTATATAGTAGATAAAACTACATACTCTACATACAAAAAAGATTTCCCCGCTATTCCTGTTCTGTGACAACTTACATTTTGGATTTCCCATCACTTTTTGCTTTGGTGACACCAAACGGTCACCAAAACAAACAGAGGGGGGAAAGAGACAAAAATTCAAACCTCAAACTATATAGAAAGCAGTAAGAGCAACACACCAAGGACCAACAAGTCCAAAATGATCCTCCATGAGATAATCAGTGGAAATCCATCATGTTCAGGGTTCAGACACTCCTCAGGAGTTATGTATTATGTAACTTCAAATTTGGTTGGACGTTTTTTGGATTGGGATCCTCTGGTATATCTGAGCAGCCTCACCGAAGCAAGTCCACTTGATCAAGAAAGTGATCTTCTTCAACATTAAAAGAAGTTCCAGTGTCTATCTTTTCTCATTTGTATATACACTTGAATCTTCCAGCTGAAGCTAAATAAATTGATGTACATCACTGAGATAAGACGTCTTAAAGATTGTGAAGGTGCAGCGGTTATCTTTGGCATTATAAGTTGCCGATACACCCATCTTTGACACATTCCAACCTGAAACAATGGAACCTGAAGGCACCTGGGAGGGTGATAGGCCCAGTACTGACTCTGTGCCAGGCTGCAGAAGCACAATGTGATTGGTAAATCCGATCTATGTTTGTTTATGGTGCTGTAGACAAAAAGTAGACAGACAATCGGGTGTTAGGTGAGAAGGATGTGAATCTGGCAGCTTCCAGAAGAGTAGATTAGAATGCTGGCAACAGCCCAATATTTCAGAGTGGTGCCGAACTCCTTCTTGCAGACTTTTCTATACCTTGGCTTGACACCAAGTGCTCTTCATTTATTGTGAGATATATATATATATATATATATATATATATATAGTATCTCACAAAAGTAAGTACACCCCTTACATTTCTGTAAATATTTCATTATAACTTTTCATGTGACAACATTGAAGAAATTACACTTTGCTACAATGTAAAGTAGTGAGTTTACAGCTTGTATAACAGTGTACATTTGCTGTCCCCTCAAAATAACTCAACACACAGCCATTAATGTCTAAACCATTTGCAACAAAAGTGAGTACGACCCTAAGTGAAAATGTCCAAATTGGGCCCAAAGTGTCAATATTTTGTGAGGCCACCATTATTTTCCAGCACTGCCTTAACCCTCTCGGGCATGGAGTTCACCAGAGCTTCACAGGTTGCCACTGGAGTCCTCTTCCACTCCTCCATTACGAAATCATGGAGCTGGTGGATGTTAGAGATCTTGCGCTCCACCAACTTCTGTTTGAGGATGTCCCACAGATGCTCAATAGGGTTTAGGTCTGGAGACATGCTTGGCCAGTCCATCACCTTTACCCTCAGCTTCTTTAGCAAGGCAGTGGCTGTCTTGTAGATGTGTTTGAGGTTGTTATCATGTTGGAATACTGCCCTGCAGCCCAGTCTCTGAAGGGAGGGGATCAGGCTCTGCTTCAGTATGTCACAGTATATGTTGGCATTCATGGTTCCCTCAATGAACTTTTGATCTCCAGTGCCATCAGCACTCATGCAGTCCCAGACCATGACACTCCCACTATCATGCTTGACTGTAGGCAACTCACGATCACAAGTCACTCTTTGTACTCCTCACCTGGTTGCCGCCACACACGCTTGACACCATCTGAACCAAATAAGTTTATCTTGGTCTCATCAGAACACAGGACATGGTTCCAGTAATCCATGTCCTTAGTCTGCTTGTCTTCAGCAAACTGTTTGCCGGCTTTCTTATGCATCATCTTTAGAAGAGGCTTCCTTCTGGGACGACAGCCATGCAGACCAATTTGATGCAGTGTTCAAGTGCACTCAACCTCTTTGGTTGACCATGGCAAGGCCTGTTCTGAGTGGAACCTGTTCTGTTAAACCGCTGTATGGTCTTGGCCATCTGCAGTTCAGTTTCAAGGTCTTGGCAATCTTCTTATAGCTTAGGCCATCTTTATGTAAACCAACAATTCTTTATTTCGGATCCTCAGAGAGTTCTTTGCCATGAGGTGCCATGTTGAACTTCCAGTGACCAGTATGACAGAGTAAGAGCGATAACACTAAATTTAACACACCTGCTCCCCATTCACACCTGAGACCTTGTAACACTAACGCGTCACTTGACACCAGGGAAGGAAAATGGCTAATTGGGCCCAATTTGGACAATTTTCACTTAAGGGTGTACTCACTTTTGTTGCCAGCGGTTTAGACATTATTGGCTGTGTGTTGAGTTATTTTGAGGGGACAGCAAATTTACACTGTTATACAAGCTGTACACTCACTACTTTACATTGTGGCAAAGTGTCATTTCTTCAGTGTTGTCACATGAAAAGATAGAAGAAAATATTTACAAAAATGTGAGGGGTGTACTCACGTTTGTGAGATACTGTACATATATATATATATATATATACACACACACCCAACGTGCAATGCTCTCCAGTCCATCAACCTGCATTCTAGACATTCTAGACAGTCAGCAGAATAACCCGGCATCTCAATGTCACTTCAGGACTGAGTCATATGAGAGTCATTTACACCCGGGAAGCCTTCATCGCCTGAGGCAGCAGCACAGAATTCTCCTGCATGATGCAACCATGTGACCACACACCAATCTCTGCTACGTGCCGCTTATAGGGGTCTAGGAGCATCGCCTTTCGGGGAACGTTTCTTTGGACAAGTCGGAAATTCTTGGCTGATCATTTATTGGCCACCATTACTAGTGCGGAGATAAGACTGCTGCTGGGGATCACAGATAGGGTAGCCACTTATCCTAAAAACAAAAAATAAATAAATTAATTACATTATCTTTCCTATTAAGAAACATTGTTTAAAAAAAGAATAAGTGCACCACAGATTATTTATATATTATTTTTATATTAATTTATTTATATTTATTAATGTATTCATTATTTGTATTTGAGCCAACAATTTACATATGTACATTCTTCAGTGCTTTACATATGTACATTCAGATTAAATATGAGTTCAGTAAATCTTTATGCCCACATGACAGGAGGTCACCAAAAATAAAATCCACTGTGCTTCGAGTGCTTAATACTTCCCCTTCATCAGAGCTGGGAAATAGGGTAAGATAAGACAGGGATCTATTTAAAAAGGAAATTTTAAAAGGAAAAAGGAAATTTTTTAGGATGTCGTAGTGCATAATATACAGTAGTAAAAAAATATACAAATTTATATATATATATATATATATATATATATATATATATATATATATATATATATATATATATATATATATAGATCTATCTATAATTTTGTATATTTTTTTTACTACTCTGTGTATGTGTGTATGTGTATGTGTATATATATATATATATATATATATATATATACACACATATACATACTCGTATCTATCTATCTTTTTTTTTTTTATATAATATTATGTAAATACATACAGTGTATATATATATATATATATATATATATATATATATATATATATATATATATATAAAATCTAATAATAAAGTGTTAGAATTAAAAAAAAAAATTATGCTATATACTAATATTCAGCGCCCTGAAAAAGTATTCACCCCCCCTCCCCCCCCCGTAACTTTCCACATTTTGTCATGTTACAACCAAAAACGTAAGTATATTTTATTGGGCGTTTATGGGATAGACCAACACAAAGTGGCACATAATTGTGAAGTGGAAGGAAAATGATAAATGGTTTTCCAAACTTTTTACGAATAAATAAGTGATAAGTGTGAGGTACATTTGTATTCAGCCCCCCCTGAGTCTATACTTTGTAGAACCCCCATTCACTGCAATTACAGCTGAAAGTCTTTTTGGGGATGTCTCTACCAGCTTTGCACATCTAGAGAGCTAGAGGAAGGCAGTAGCGTGAGCCCAGTGAGAGCAGGAATGCCCAAGAAGGACAGCAATCTGGCAGTCATGTTCCACCATCATGTTTACTGCCAAGTTTGCTCCAGTGATGAGGAGGGAGGGGATGATGAGGTCACCGACTCCACATGGATGCCTGATAGGAGAGAGGAGGAGGCATATCTCCAATGAGGCAGGATGCCCTCCAGGGGCAAGCTTAAGGGCAGCACACCGACTGAATCACACCGCAGAGCTCCGCCTGTGCAGGGCGCTGCCTCTGCGTGTTATTCCAAAAGTTCTTTGGTGTGGCCCTTTTTTGAGACAAGTGCATCAGATCGCACCGCTGCTATTTGCAACATATTTGTCTCAAGCGTATCTCGCGTGGCCATCAGCTGCTTGGGCACCACATGCTTGACCAGACATATGTTGACCCGCCATGCAGCTCGTTGGCAAGCGTACCTTAAAGACCCACACCAAAGAACAAAGCAGACCTCTCCTTGCTCCTCATCAGCTGGGATCTTCAACCCCACTAGACCTTCAGTCCTCTCTGAAACCTGCACTGAGAGGAATGAAGGTGTAGAATTAGGTGTGTCACAGCCAAGTACTTGCGAGCAATCTGCTAGCGGTATACCAAAGTCCGATTGTAGCAGGCAAATTTCCCTACCCCAGCCGCTGGACCGTCGAAAGAAGTTCACTCCCAGCCATCCACATGCCCAGAGGTTGAATGCTAGCTTGGCTAAATTGCTAGCACTTCAACTGCTGCCTTTTCAGTTGGTAGACTCGGCCCCCTTCCGTGAGTTTGGGCAATGTGTGGTTCCTCAGTGGCAGGTTCCCAAACGCCACTTTTTCTCACGGAAGGCGATTCCAACTCTCTACTGGCATGTGGAAGGCAATGTCCATGCCTCGCTGGACAGGGCGGTCAGCGGTAAGGTGCATATTACCGCTGACTCATGGTCCAGCAGGCATGGATAGGGACGTTACCTATCTTTCATGGTGCATTGGGTGACTCTTCTGGCAGCTGGGAAGGATGCAGGACAAGGTGCAGTAGTGTTGGAGGTTGTTCGGCCACCACGCCTTCAAAATGCTACTGGTTGTGACACACCTCTCTCCTCCACCCCCCCTTCTTCTTCCTCCATTGCCTCTTCCAGTGCTTTGTCCTTGGAACCAGCGGTGCTCCGTAAGCATTCAAGGGGCTACGCAAGTACGCAGGCAAAAAGATGCCATGCCGTGCTTGCGCTGGTGTTCTTGGGGGACAGGAGCTACACTGGGGCAGATATTCTGTCAGCTCTGCAGGGGCAGGCTGAGAGGTGGTTTATGCCATGCCAGCTTAAGCCAGGAATGGTGGTTTGAGACAATGGCACCAACCTCCTCTCCGCCCTCCGACAGGGACAACTGACCCATGTGCCCTGTGTGGCTCACATTCTTAACCTGGTGGTGCAGTGGTTCTTGGGCAGGTACCCGGGTTTACAGGATGTCCTGAGGCAGGCCAGGAAAGTCTGTGTGCATTTCTGTCGGTCATATAATGGCAGTGCTCGGCTGGTTGAGCTCCAAAAGGAATTGAATCTGCCCAAGAACCGCCTAATCTGTGACATGCCCACCAGGTGGAACTCAACGTTGGCCATGCTGCAGCAGCTGCACAAACAGCAGAGGGCCATCAATGAGTACCTCTGCGACTACGGCACCAGGACAGGGTCAGGGGAGCTCGATTTTTTTCCCCACGCCAGTGGGCCATGATCAGGGATGCATGCACTGTCCTGTCACCATTTGAGGAGGCCACGAGGATGGTGAGCAGTGACAGTGCATGCATCAGTGACACTGTACCTCTTGTTCACCTGTTGAAGCACTCGCTGCATGGAATAATGGACAGGGCACTTGAGGCAGAACAGAGGTAGGAAGAGGAGGACTTCCTTGCCTCTCAAGGCCCCCTTTATCCAGACAGTGTTCCTGCTGGCCCGCCGATCACAGAGGAGGAGGAGGAGGAGGAGGAGGAGGAGGAGGATTGTGTCAGCATGGAGATGGAAATCAATGGCCAGCGCCGCCTAACCGCTGGAAAAATGCCGCTGTAGCAGCAGTTTGTGGGCAGTTTTAACCCTTTTTCTGCCACTAGCAGGGGTTAAAAGCACCCCGCTAGCGGCCTAATAGCGGCGCAAAAACAACGGTAAACACCGCTAAAAATAGTGGCGGCTCAGTGTGAAAGGGCTCTTGGATAAAATATGGATAAAATGGAAAAATGGAAAAAATAAATAAGAAAACATTTTTTTTTAAAGTGCCCCTGTCCCCGCTTGCTTGCGCAGCAAACAAAAACGCATATGTAAGTTGCAACCGCAAATGTAAACAATGTTCAAATCACACATGAGGTATTGCCGCGATCAGAGTGAGGCCGCGTACACACGGGCGGACTGTTCGCCCAACCTTGTCCGCTGAACAGTGTTTGGGCGGACAGTCCGCTCGTGTGTGGGCTTTCAGCGGACAGTTTCAGCGGACAGTTGGACGGACAAAGTCTTTCGGAAATTCCGAAAAACTGTCCGCTGAAACTGTGTTTGAGCGAACAGTCCGCCCGTGTGTGGGCTTGTCCGCTGTACTTTCGAAATGAGCGGACTGTTCCCGCTCGGAAAGTCCGCCCATTTCGAGCGCGTGTACAGGTAGGCGGGGCCCGCGAAGGAGACGTCGCGGGCTCCGCCGCCTGGAATGGGCTTAAAGGGGAACCCCAACGCCGAAAAAAATCGGCGTGGGGGTTCCCCCCAAAGTCCACACCAGACCCTTGTCCGAGCACGCTACCCGGCCGGCCAGGAAAGGGGGGCGAGCGAGCGCGCCCCCCCTCCTGAGCCGTACCAGGCCGCGTGCCCTCAACATGGGGGGTGCCTTGGGGAAGGGGGGGCCGCGCGGCCCCCCCACCCCAGAGCACCTTGTCCCCATGTTGATGAGGACAAGGGCCTCTTCCCGACAACCCTGGCCGTTGGTTGTCGGGGTCTGCGGGCGGGGGGCTTATCGGAATCCGGGAGCCCCCTTTAAGAAGGGGGCCCCCGGATACCGGCCCCCCACCCTATGTGAATGAGTATGGGGTACAATGTACCCCTACCCATTCACCTGTGAAATAAAGTACAAAAAAAACACAACACATGGAAAAAGTATTTTATTGCACAGCTCCGGGGGTCTTCCGTCTTCGGGGGTCTTCTCGCCGGACTCCTCCGCTATCTGTGTGTAGCTCTTTTACTAGCGGAGGAGTCCGGCTTTCTTCCTCCCCGCCGCCGGCCTCTTCTCCCGACTTCGGGGGTCTTGTCCCCCTCTTCGGTTCTTCTGCCGGGCCACCGCGCCTTCTTGTAGCTCTTTTACAGGCGGTGGCCCGGTCTTCTGTCGCCGCTGTCGTCGCCGCCGCCTTCCGTTCTTGTTCTTCTTCTTGTTCTTCTTCTTGTTCTTCTCCTGGAGATGTTGACTCGACGATCTCTCCGGCCGGAATGCCAGGGACACGCTCCGCTGCCACTTATATAGTGACAATGGGGCGGTGTCACATGGTATATGTCACATGGGTTGGTCACATGGGTTGATGTCACATGGGGACTATGACATCGTAAGGGGGCGGGGTCACCATGTGACCAACCCATGTGACATATACCATGTGACCCCGCCCCATTGTCACTATATAAGTGACCGCACAGCGCGGCTCTGGCATTCCGGCCGGAGAGCTCGTCGAGTCAACATCTCCAGGAGAAGAACAAGAAGAAGAACAAGAACGGAAGGCGGCGGCGGCGGCGGCGGCGGCGACGACAGCGGCGACAGAAGACCGGGCCACCGCCTGTAAAAGAGCTACAAGAAGGCGCGGTGGCCCGGCAGAAGAACCGAAGGCGGCGACAGAAGAACGGAAGACGGCGACAGAAGACCGGGCCACCGGACCAGGCGCGGTGGCCCGGCAGAAGAACCGAAGAGGGGGACAAGACCCCCGAAGTCGGGAGAAGAGGCCGGCGGCGGGGAGGAAGAAAGCCGGACTCCTCCGCTAGTAAAAGAGCTACACACAGATAGCGGAGGAGTCCGGCGAGAAGACCCCCGAAGACGGAAGACCCCCGGAGCTGTGCAATAAAATACTTTTTCCATGTGTTGTGTTTTTTTTTGTACTTTATTTCACAGGTGAATGGGTAGGGGTACATTGTACCCCATACTCATTCACATAGGGTGGGGGGCCGGTATCCGGGGGCCCCCTTCTTAAAGGGGGCTCCCGGATTCCGATAAGCCCCCCGCCCGCAGACCCCGACAACCAACGGCCAGGGTTGTCGGGAAGAGGCCCTTGTCCTCATCAACATGGGGACAAGGTGCTCTGGGGTGGGGGGGCCGCGCGGCCCCCCCCTTCCCCAAGGCACCCCCCCATGTTGAGGGCACGCGGCCTGGTATGGCTCAGGGGGGGGGGGCGCGCTCGCTCGCCCCCCTTTCCTGGCCGGCCGGGTAGCGTGCTCGGACAAGGGTCTGGTGTGGACTTTGGGGGGAACCCCCACGCCGATTTTTTTCGGCGTTGGGGTTCCCCTTTAAGCCCATTCCAGGCGGCGGAGCCCGCGACGTCTCCTTCGCGGGCCCCGCATACCTGTACACGCGCTCGAAATGGGCGGATTTGCCTCCTCCTTACGTGGGCGAGTCCGTTCATTTCAAAAGTTGAGCGAACTGTTTGCCCAACCTTGTTCGTCAAACAGTCCGCTCGTGTGTGGGCAAGTCCGCTCATGCAAATTTTGAGCGGACTGTTTGCCGAAACTGTTTGACGAACAAGGTTGGGCAAACAGTCCGCGCGTGTGTACGCGGCCTGAGAGCAATAATTCTAGCACCAGACCTCTTCTGTAACTCCAACCTGGTAAATTTTTTTAAAACATCGCCTATGGAGATTTTTAGGTACTATCGTTTGTCGCTATTCCACAAGTGTGTGCAATTTCAAAGCATGACATATTAGGTATCTACTTACTCAGCGTAACATCATCTTTCACATTATTCAAAACAATTGGGCTAAGTTGTTTTTTTTACTTAATTCATGAAAGTGTACTTTTTCCCCATCAAATTGCATTTGAAAGAGCGCTGCACAAATACAGTGTGACATAAAATATCACCATTTTATTCTCTAGGGTCTCTGCCAAAAAATGATATATAATGTTTGGTGGTTATAGATAATTTTCTAGCAAAAAATACAAATTTTAACTTGCAAGCAACAAATGTCAGAAATAGGCTTAGGCATGAAAGGGTTAAAGCATGACATGTTAGGTATCTATTTAGTCAGCGTAACATCATCTTTTACAATATATAAAAAAATTAGGCTAACTTTATTGTTTTTTTTGTTTTGTTTTTTAATTCATTAAAGTGTATTTTAAAAGACCACTGCGCAAATACAGTGTGGCATAAAATATTGCAACTACCATTTTATTCTCTAGGGTCTCTGCTAAAAAAAAAAAAAATATATATATATATATAATGTTTGGGGGTTTTAAGTAATTTTCTAGCAAAAAAATACTGATTTTTACTTGTAAACAACAAATGTCAGAAAAAGGCCTTGTGTTAAAGCGTAGGTCCGCCAATTTTTTTTTTTAAATTCAGCAGCTACAAATACTGCAGCTGCTGACTTTTAAAGTAAGGACACTCGCCTGTCAAGGGCGCCCACAATGTTGTTGGCACCCAAGGCTGATCTGTCCCTCAGTCCATCTTCAGTAAGGGAAATCAGGAAGTGAAGCTTTGCGGCTTCGCTTCCTGGTTCCCTACTGCGCATGCGTGAGTCGCGATGTGCAATCCGAATGGTCCCTGCTGTCTCTGGGACCCCTGTGTCTCCAAGTAGACAGCTGGGGGGGGGGGGGGGAGTGGTGTAGGTCACCGCGATCAGCTCAGTGATCTATGCCCAGAAGTTAGTGCAAATACTATATTATACAGGTATCTGAATCCGCCTCCCCCCTGAAAGGTACCAAATGTGACACCGGAGTGGGGGAGGGTTCCGAAAAGTGGAAGTTGCATTTTTGTGTGGACCTCCACTTTAAATGGTTAAAACGATGTGATTAGTAGTAAAATCAGATAATATAAGAATTTAAAGGAAAAAGAAAAAAGAAAAAAAAGGATGACCAGATGCACCAGGTAGTGAATAAAAAGCCCAGGCGGGATGCACCAGATTATAATACATAGGTATTAATTCCCACTTGCCGACTGCCTAATTGGGAAAATACATCATTATTTTGACATTTAATACTAGGGTTATGGCTACAGCTAGATGCCATAACCCTGATAATAAAATTTTCCTCAGGCACTGCTTTTTCTGCTAAAAGTGATCCGAGTGGCTGATTAGTCGCTGGATAATCTTTTCATTTGTAGAGAAGGGGGCTCATTGATCCCTGATCTTTCTATAAAGAGGACCTGTCATGCCTTATTTCTATGACAAGGGATTTTTACTTTTCTTGTAATAGGAATAAAAGTGATAAAATAAAAATTAAAAGGGACAGTGTAAAAAAGAAAAATAAATAAATAGAAATAAAAAAATTTATAGTGAACCCTGCCCCACCTCCCCTGCACAGTGGTGAATTCATACGTAGGTCAAGCACACATATGTAAACGGTGTTTGCACCACACATGAGGTATCATCGTGAACTTCATAGCGAGAGCAATAATTCTAGCACTAGACCTCCTCTGTAATGCTAAACTGGTAACCTGTAAACATTTTTAAAGCATCGCCTATGGAGATTTCTAAGTATCATAGTTTGGTGCCATTCCACGAGCATGCGCAATTTTAAAGCGTGACATGTTTGGTATCTATTTACTCGTCGTAACATAATCTATTATATTTTATAAATAAAAAGAGGGTTATATATTGCGTTTGTTATTTTTTTTTTATTCATTAAAGTGTATTTTTCGCAAAAAAATTGTGTTAGAAATCTGCTGCACAAAAAAATTGCAACGAATTTCATTTATATATAATGTTTAGGGGTTCTAAGTAGACATGTGCCCTGCCAAAAAATGTGTTTGCTTTCATTTCATTTGTTTTTTGGGGTTTTGTTTTTTTGTTTTTAGGGTCATTTTTTATGATTGCAATTCATAAATTCAAAAATAAGAAAGAAAATCCGAAAATTCTAAAGAACGACATTCGAAAATTCAAAATAAAAACTAACTTTTAGATTAGAGGTATTGGGAAAAAAGGGGGTTTAGGGGTTCTAAGTAGATAGTGCCCTGCCAAAAAATGTGTTTGTTTTCATTTCATTTGTTTTTTGTTTTTTTTGTTTTTTCATTTCGGGTCATTCGTTATGATCGCAATTCGTAAATCCAAAAATAAGAAAGAAAATCCGAAAATTCAAAAGAACGAAATTCAAAAATTCGATTATTAGATTACAGGTATTGGAATTTCCTTTCAAATTTTGCTGTTAGTGAACGTAACGAATACGAATTTATCTGAAAGTTACGAATGATCTGAAATAACGAACGCCGTATCTAAACAAATGGAAAGGAACAAATTAATAATAAATAATAATAATGAAAAGTTTTTATTATTTTTATTTATTATTAATGCGTTACATTCCATTTGTTTAGATATGGCATTCGTTATTTTGGATAATTTGTAACTTTGGATAAATTTGTATTCATTTTTATTATTTTCATTTATTATTAATGCGTTACGTTCCATTCGTTTAGATATGTCATTCATTATTTCAGATAATTCGTAACTTTGGATACATTTGTATTTATTTTTATTATTTTTATTTATTATTAATGCGTTACATTCCATTTGTTTAGATATGGAATTCGTTATTTCGGATCATTCGTAACTTCTGATAAATTTGTATTCGTTACGTTCACTAACAGCCAAATTTAAAAGGAAATTACAATACCTATAATTTAATAGTTACCGTATATACTCGAGTATAAGCCGAGATTTTCAGCCTCTTTTTTGAGGCTGAAAGTGCCCCCCTCGGCTTATACTCGAGTCATCGCTGTCTGCCTGCTCGATCAGCGTATCGAGCAGACAGACAGCGGCCATTCTAACATTCAAACGCCGCGCCTCCGCCTCCGCCTTCGCCTGTGATAGGCGGAACACTGAATTTCCCAGCAGCCTGTGTTCCGCCTATCACGGACATCGTCTCATCCTCGTACTACGGACGAGGATGAGACGATGCCCGTGATAGGCGGAACACAGGCTGCTGGGAAATTGAGTGTTCCGCCTATCACGGACATCCGATAGGCGGAACAGCAGTCAGTGGGAAATTGAGTGTTCCGCCTATCACCGACGGAGGCGCGGCTTTTGAATCCTAGAATGGCCGCCGCCGAAGAGCTGAAGGACGGAGGCTCGGCTCGGGACGGGCCGGGCCGGGACGGGACGGGCCGGGACGGGACGCAGGCTGGACGGGACGCAGGCTGGACGGGACGCAGGCTGGATGGGACGCAGGCTGGACGGACACAGGCTGGACGGACACAGGCAGGCTGGACACAGGTAGGCTGCACGGACACACACACACACACACACACACACACACACACACACACACACACACACGGATGCATGGACACACACACACACACACACACACACGGATGCATGGACACACACACACACACACACGGATGCATGGACACACACACAGGGATGGATGGACCCACAGGGATGGACGGACACACAGGGATGGACAGGCATGTCTCACCCTCGGCTTATACACGAGTCAATAATTTTTTCCAGTTTTTTGGGGGTAAATTGGGGGCCTCGGCTTATATTCGGGTCGGCCTATACTCGAGTATATACGGTAGGTATTATTTCATATTTTTGAATTTTCGGATTTTATGAATTTCGAATTCACAAATTTTTTATTTTATTCTGAAAAATTTGTTAAATGGGTTTTTCGTTAATTTGGATGTTTCCCAATTAACGAATTTGTCGAAATTCATAAAAAAAAACTAATTTGGAACGAATTGCACAGATCTAGTTCTAAGTCATTTTATAGCAAAAAAAAAAAAGTCAAAATATTGATTTTTACAAAAAACTGTCAGAATAGGCCTGGACCTTAAGTGGATATTTTTTCATTTTCATTGGCCAGCGAGGTAAAATACCTTCCAAATGCCAGCTCCAAGCACAGAATACATATGGTCTTAGAATACAGGTGTGTGCATGTGTACAAGGAAGAGCATAAAAGACCAGGATGGAAAGAAAGTGTTGTCGTGGACTTTTACAACGGTCATCGGAACAGGAAATCTCCCAACGGGGATCCCCTGCTCCACTGACAACGGTGGGATTTCTCTTCACTTTGAAGTTTCCTCCCTTCCATTTCCTGTTATGACACCGAGACAGGAAATGAGTGAAAATCTCCCCAGCGGGGACACCAGATTAAGAACCTGGAGTTTGTTTTTTGTTTTTTTGTGGTTGAAGTAGCAATTTTGAATTAAAAAGAAAAAAAAATGTGTTGCTGATCCTCAACGAATAATAACTCGGGAGGGCAGCGGCGTTGTCGTTAGCAATTTTGCTGCAGGAACATGATAGAATTCAGCTTTTTGCGCCATCTCTTTTTTTTTTTGAGAAGTCGGCTGTTCCAGGTGTCATTAAATACATGAAGAGAGAGGGATGTGTGCATTGTGCGGCAGGGGTGCCTGCAACCATTTGTGTTTTTTTGGTGACATGCATCTTGCCCTGTCAGCAAATTTGCCACTCTACGCACACATAAAAAGGGCAGATTAGTAAGGCGGAAGCGTCTTTTCCTGCACGCTCACTTTCCCCATTGTCTTCTTTCCTCATGCTGCTCTCGCCTGGGAAACGTGCAAAGGATTTTTGGCCGTGTTAAAGGTTCCCTTTACTTTCTTAAAAAAAAAAAAAAAAAAAAAGGTTCCCTCTACATTTTTTTTAAAGCGTTAAGAAAAAAAAACATTCTCCTCTGTGTGATCTATGTACATTGCCAGGATTTTATCAAACTTTACTGCAGATTCCTACCTTGTGTTACTCTGAAGGAATAGCTGTTTGTTTTTGTCCATGTGCTGAATTAATGTAAATAGGAGCCAATTTCATATTATCAATCAGTTGCTGCACCTGCAGGGCTCCAATGAGGAAAGTGGCAGGGTCTGCATCCCTTTAGACGTGATTTCCCTTTGGGAGTATCTCAGCAAAAATGACATTTTTGTTGCAGGGGATGCCCAAAACCTGACTTGTATCTTAGTGCAGATTTCTGGGAAAATTAGTGAGCCAATCACATAAGCAGGAAACGATGTTTCCTGACGCATTATTGCATTTTACAGAAAATTACTTAGCTGCAGATTGAAAAGCAAAGATTATTTTTGTAGCCATGCCCCCTTGGGGGTGGCTGAGAGTTGTGGTTCACCTGTCACTCTGCCCAGCCCGGCATCCATCTTACAGTCACTCAGTAACACAGACCAGTCCATAGCTTGTTTTGTTTTATTATCCGGCATTCGTTACTGCGATCATTCGTAACATCGGATGCATTCGTATTCGTTCCATTCATTTAGATGTGGCATTCGTTACTGCGGATAATTTGTAACTTCGGTTGCATTCATATTCGTTCCGTTCCATTCGTTTAGATGTGGCATTCGTTACTTCGGATGAATTGTAACTTCGGATGCATTCGTATTCGTTACGTTAACTAACATTTACGCCAAATTTGAAAGGAAATTCCAATATCTATAATTGAATAGTTAATAATTTAATTAAAATAGAGGATACGAAAAACAAAGTTATCCGAATGTAACCGATTCGTTAAACTCGTAGGTTGAATCGTTTTTCATTCTTTCAGATTTTCGTTCTTTCGGGTTTCATTATTATGGATTTTCGTTCTCTTTCGTGACAACCTGTGAAGCGCTGGTGAACTCCATGCCCAAGAGGGTTAAGGCAGTGCTGGAAAATAATGGTGGCCACACAAAATATTGTCACTTTGGGCCCAATTTGTACATTTTCACTTAGGGGTGTACTCACTTTTGTTGCCAGAGGTTTAGACATTATTGGCTGTGTGTTGAGTTATTGAGGGGACAGCAAATTTACACTGTTATACAAGCTGTACACCAGGGGTGGTCAGCCAGTGGCCCGGGGGCCACATGTGGCCTGTGGAGCCCTTTGATGTGGCCCGCGACCTCCTGCTCTGGAATGGCAGGTTAGCAAGCCCAGATTGCAGGTTGCCGACCCGCCACACCACATCATCGGTGTTGTGAATGAAGCTGGTGGTAGAGGAAGAAAGGTGGCTGCAGAGCAGAGCCTATAAGCCGATGCTTCCTGTACAGAGCCGGCTTTTGCCACAGGCAGAGTCTATGGCAAAGTTCAGTTAATCCACAGGATAGACACAGGTGCACTACGCTGCACCCACAGTGTGGGTAATCATCAGTGTGAAAGCAGTTTAGGCCCTTTTAACACAATCGGCCCTACCCAATAGGACCCTCAATTCACCTCTACAGAGCGGCAGATGTAAACAGACTTTTGTCCATTTATTCGCGCCTGCCTCCAATCCGGTCCTAAAAATCCGATAAAAAAAATTAGAAAGGAGTTCGCCCCCTTCCATCTAGGTGGATCGGATTGGATGGCCTAAAGAGTAGCCGTGACCTGTCATCCGCCCATTGTGGCCCGTGACTGGTTACCAAGTTGCTTAAGTGGCCCTTGCTCTTAGACCCCTTTCACACTGGGGCGTTTTTCAGGCGTTTTTCAGGCGCTTTAGCGTTAAAAAAAGCGCTTGTAAAGCGCTTGAAAGAAGCCTCATCTGCAGTCCCAATGTGAAAGCCCAAGTGCTTTAAGAACCCTTTCACAATGTCAGCGCCCGAAAAACGCTCGTAAAGCGCCGCTTAAACTAGCAGCGCTTTACCAGCGTTTTTCGAGCGTTATTGGGGCGCTTTTAACCCCTGCTAGTGGCCAAATAAAGGGTTAAAAGCGCCCACAAAACGCTGCTGCCAATAGCGTTTTTCTGGCGTTTTACAGGCGCTTCCCATTGATTTCAATGGGAAGGGGCGCTTTATTCACCGCTCCAAAAGCGCTGCAAAGAAGCTGCTTGCAGGACTTTTTTTGACGCCCTGCCAGCGCAGCGCCTTGGTGTGAAAGCACTCGGGCGTTTACATTGGGATTGCAGTTGCAGCTTCTTTCAGGCGTATTTTTTAACGCTGAAGCGCCTGAAAAACGCCCCAGTATGAAAGGGATTAGTGATGGCCGAACGGTTCGCCCGGCGGTCGTTTCGCGGCGAATTTCCGACTTTCGCCGTCCGCGGGTTCGAACGCCTTTTTCCGTCGTTCGCCCCGGCGGACTTACGTGTTTAATGTATACAAGAACTTTAACCTTTCGTGACACGTTTATCATGTGTTACAGGACAACCAATTGAGACATGACAGCTCATGGACACTTGGACATTCCCCCTAACCTATAAATACACCCGATCCGGTGGCCATTTTACATTCTTTCTTCTGTCACTGTAGGGAAAGGATCCTGTGTGGAGTAGGGACAGAGAAAACGCTAGCTATTTGGTACACAAAAGTTCTTTTCAGGACTGGTATAGGTGTTAGGTCAGCAGCCTGAGTTTCTTTTGTCAGTTTAGATAAAGGGACAGAGCGCTGTATGCTGCTATTTTAGGGACAGCTCAGCCAGATTAGTCTTTCTTCATCATCATCATCATCATCATCATTAGCTGTTACTATCAGGTCCACAAAAGAGCTGTTCCAGCTAATCGTTCCAGCCTACTCTTTTTTGCCAATTTGTATAGGGACAGGCAGGAAGCAGTGTGTCAGGCAGTGAGGATAATTTTAAAGACTTGCTGTTACTATTAGTTCCACAAAGGTTCTTTTCAGGACTGGTATCAGTGGTACGGTAATAGGCTTGTACACGTATAATATTCTTTCTTCCAAATATAGAAAGAATATTATACTTGACTGCTGCCCTTCTGCTGCAGTCTGCTAATCATTCACAACTCACTTGTTCCACAAAGCTCTTTATCAGGACTGGTAACTTGGTCTGTCTAGGGTGCTACGGTACATAGGCTTGGGTGCGGTACAGTCTGCTGTTCTGTAAGGACCGCTATCGGTCCACAATAGATAGGGTTGCCGTGCACTACTGCTGACCGCTGCCCTATACTGCAGCAGTCCTTCAGCGGTATAGGGACTGACGCACAGTCTGCTAAACACTAATACACAACCTGCTTGGTCCACAAAAGTTCTTATAAGGACTGGTAACTTGGTATAGGGTGCTACGGTACATAGGCCTGAGTGCGTTACAGTCTGCTGTTCTGTAAGGACCGCTATCGGTCCACAATACATAGGGTTGACGTGCACTACTGCTGACCGCTGCCCTATACTGCAGCAGTCCTTCAGCGGTATAGGGACTGACGCACAGTCTGCTAAACACTAACACACAACCTGCTTGGTCCACAAAAGTTCTTATAAGGACTGGTAACTTGGTATAGGGTGCTACGGTACATAGGCCTGAGTGCAGTACAGTCTGCTGTTCTGTAAGGACTGCTATCGGTCCACAATACATAGGGTTGCCGTGCACTACTGCTGACCGCTGCCCTATACTGCAGCAGTCCTTCAGCGGTATAGGGACTGACGCACAGTCTGCTAAACACTAATACACAACCTGCTTGGTCCACAAAAGTTCTTATAAGGACTGGTAACTTGGTATAGGGTGCTACGGTACATAGGCCTGAGTGCGTTACAGTCTGCTGTTCTGTAAGGACCGCTATCGGTCCACAATACATAGGGTTGCCGTGCACTACTGCTGACCGCTGCCCTATACTGCAGCAGTCCTTCATTGGTATAGGGACTGACGTACAGTCTGCTAATCACTAACACACAACCTGCTTGGTCCACAAAAGTTCTTATAAGGACTGGTAACTTGGTATAGGGTGCTACGGTACATAGGCCTGAGTGCGTTACAGTCTGCTGTTCTGTAAGGACCGCTATCGGTCCACAATACATAGGGTTGCCGTGCACTACTGCTGACCGCTGCCCTATACTGCAGCAGTCCTTCATTGGTATAGGGACTGACGTACAGTCTGCTAATCACTAACACACAACCTGCTTGGTCCACAAAAGTTCTTATAAGGACTGGTAACTTGGTATAGGGTGCTACGGTACATAGGCCTGAGTGCGTTACAGTCTGCTGTTCTGTAAGGACCGCTATCGGTCCACAATACATAGGGTTGCCGTGCACTACTGCTGACCGCTGCCCTATACTGCAGCAGTCCTTCAGCGGTATAGGGACTGACGCACAGTCTGCTAAACACTAACACACAACCTGCTTGGTCCACAAAAGTTCTTATAAGGACTGGTAACTTGGTATAGGGTGCTACGGTACATAGGCCTGAGTGCAGTACAGTCTGCTGTTCTGTAAGGACCGCTATCGGTCCACAATACATAGGGTTGCCGTGCACTACTGCTGACCGCTGCCCTATACTGCAGCAGTCCTTCATTGGTATAGGGACTGACGTACAGTCTGCTAATCACTAACACACAACCTGCTTGGTCCACAAAAGTTCTTATAAGGACTGGTAACTTGGTATAGGGTGCTACGGTACATAGGCCTGAGTGCAGTACAGTCTGCTGTTCTGTAAGGACCGCTATCGGTCCACAATACATAGGGTTGCCGTGCACTACTGCTGACCGCTGCCCTATACTGCAGCAGTCCTTCAGCGGTATAGGGACTGACGCACAGTCTGCTAAACACTAACACACAACCTGCTTGGTCCACAAAAGTTCTTATAAGGACTGGTAACTTGGTATAGGGTGCTACGGTACATAGGCCTGAGTGCAGTACAGTCTGCTGTTCTGTAAGGACCGCTATCGGTCCACAATACATAGGGTTGCCGTGCACTACTGCTGACCGCTGCCCTATACTGCAGCAGTCCTTCATTGGTATAGGGACTGACGTACAGTCTGCTAATCACTAACACACAACCTGCTTGGTCCACAAAAGTTCTTATAAGGACTGGTAACTTGGTATAGGGTGCTACGGTACATAGGCCTGAGTGCGTTACAGTCTGCTGTTCTGTAAGGACCGCTATCGGTCCACAATACATAGGGTTGCCGTGCACTACTGCTGACCGCTGCCCTATACTGCAGCAGTCCTTCATTGGTATAGGGACTGACGTACAGTCTGCTAATCACTAACACACAACCTGCTTGGTCCACAAAAGTTTTTATAAGGACTGGTAACTTGGTATAGGGTGCTACGGTACATAGGCCTGAGTGCAGTACAGTCTGCTGTTCTGTAAGGACCGCTATCGGTCCACAATACATAGGGTTGACGTGCACTACTGCTGACCGCTGCCCTATACTGCAGCAGTCCTTCATTGGTATAGGGACTGACGTACAGTCTGCTAATCACTAACACACAACCTGCTTGGTCCACAAAAGTTCTTATAAGGACTGGTAACTTGGTATAGGGTGCTACGGTACATAGGCCTGAGTGCGTTACAGTCTGCTGTTCTGTAAGGACCGCTATCGGTCCACAATACATAGGGTTGCCGTGCACTACTGCTGACCGCTGCCCTATACTGCAGCAGTCCTTCATTGGTATAGGGACTGACGTACAGTCTGCTAATCACTAACACACAACCTGCTTGGTCCACAAAAGTTTTTATAAGGACTGGTAACTTGGTATAGGGTGCTACGGTACATAGGCCTGAGTGCAGTACAGTCTGCTGTTCTGTAAGGACCGCTATCGGTCCACAATACATAGGGTTGACGTGCACTACTGCTGACCGCTGCCCTATACTGCAGCAGTCCTTCATTGGTATAGGGACTGACGTACAGTCTGCTAATCACTAACACACAACCTGCTTGGTCCACAAAAGTTCTTATAAGGACTGGTAACTTGGTATAGGGTGCTACGGTACATAGGCCTGAGTGCAGTACAGTCTGCTGTTCTGTAAGGACCGCTATCGGTCCACAATACATAGGGTTGCCGTGCACTACTGCTGACCGCTGCCCTATACTGCAGCAGTCCTTCATTGGTATAGGGACTGACGTACAGTCTGCTAATCACTAACACACAACCTGCTTGGTCCACAAAAGTTTTTATAAGGACTGGTAACTTGGTATAGGGTGCTACGGTACATAGGCCTGAGTGCAGTACAGTCTGCTGTTCTGTAAGGACCGCTATCGGTCCACAATACATAGGGTTGACGTGCACTACTGCTGACCGCTGCCCTATACTGCAGCAGTCCTTCAGCGGTATAGGGACTAAGAGTTTTGTCACAGGGTGATTTAAAAAATGACAGGCAGAGGAAGAGGCAGGCCCTTCCGCAGGGGTGGTAGGGGTAGGGCAGGAGCAACAGCCTTGAGCCAAAGTGGGAAGTTGCAGAAGGTGCGTTCAATTACTTTAAAGGACGCACCAGACTTGGTTGAGTGGCTCACTCAGCCTTATTCTTCTGCACCCTCCTCATCCTCTCGATCTGCACCCTCTTCTTCACTCTCTGCTATGTGCACCCCCAAAGACACTACCACCAACAACACCACCACCACCACATACCTTCCGCTTGAGTGCAAATGGGGGCCTTCATGCTCCAGTGTTTTAATAGGGACCCCCGTATAAAAAGCATGAGGGTCAAGGACCAGTACTGGGTGGCAACGTACTTAGATCCCCGGTACAAACACAAAATGGCGGAAATGTTACCGCCGTCGCAGAGGGCTGTCAGAATGCAGCACTTCCAGGCCTTGCTTCGAGAAATGCTGCATTCTGCTTTTGCGTGCGCTGGCAGAGGAGCAATTCCCACTCCCAGAGAAGGATTTGCGGGTACCAATCCAACAGCGCCTGCAAGAAGAGGCCGGTTTGAAGATGTGTTGGTGACTTCGGATATGAGGTCATTCTTTCAGCCGACCCATCGACAGGTGTCATCCGGATCCAGCATCAGGGAACGCCTAGACCGTCAGGTGTCCGACTACATTGGGTTAACGGCCGATGTGGACGCTCTGAGGAGTGATGAACCCCTAGACTACTGGGTGGGCAGGCTTGACCTCTGGCCAGAGCTTGCCCAATTTGCAATCGAACTGTTGGCTTGCCCCTCATCCAGTGTCCTGTCCGAAAGGACGTTCAGCGCAGCAGGGGGGATTGTGACCGATAAGCGTACTCGCCTAGCTCACCACAGTGTTAACTACCTCACATTTCTAAAAATGAATGAGGCATGGATCTCGGAGGAATTCAACACATGTGATCAGTAGACCATGTATATGTCTATAAACAATTTTTGGAATCAAGCACACAGACCTTCTTAATTCATTTGGCTCACTTCCCTGACCCAAAAAAGCACACCGTACTATATGCCCCTACCCTCCTCTTTGAAGAGGTTGAGCGGTGTCATATTTCTACTGGGGCTGCTTATTATGAGGGGTTCCCACCATCCCTGTGCTGTGCTGACTTCCTCCTGGGTGTTCTTATTATGAGGGGCTCCCACCATCCCTGTGCTGTGCTGACTTCCTCCTGGGGGTTCTTATTATGAGGGGCTCCCACCATCCCTGTGCTGTGCTGACTTCCTCCTGGGGGTTCTTATTATGAGGGGATCACACCATCCCTGTGCTGTGCTGACTTCCTCCTGGGGCTGCTTACGGTGCTGCTGTCAGCGCTGTATGTCACGGAGCTGCTGTCAGCGCTGTATGTCACGGAGCTGCTGTCAGCGCTGTATGTCACGGAGCTGCTGTCAGCGCTGTATGTCACGGAGCTGCTGTCAGCGCTGTATGTCACGGAGCTGCTGTCAGCGCTGTATGTCACGGAGCTGCTGTCAGCGCTGTATGTCACGGAGCTGCTGTCAGCGCTGTATGTCACGGAGCTGCTGTCAGCGCTGTATGTCACGGTGCTGCTGTCAGCGCTGTATGTCACGGAGCTGCTGTCAGCGCTGTATGTCACGGAGCTGCTGTCAGTGCTGTATGTCACGGAGCTGCTGTCAGCGCTGTATGTCACGGAGCTGCTGTCAGCGCTGTATGTCACGGAGCTGCTGTCAGCGCTGTATGTCACGGTGCTGCTGTCAGCGCTGTATGTCACGGAGCTGCTGTCAGCGCTGTATGTCACGGAGCTGCTGTCAGTGCTGTATGTCACGGAGCTGCTGTCAGCGCTGTATGTCACGGAGCTGCTGTCAGCGCTGTATGTCACGGAGCTGCTGTCAGCGCTGTATGTCACGGTGCTGCTGTCAGCGCTGTATGTCACGGAGCTGCTGTCAGCGCTGTATGTCACGGAGCTGCTGTCAGCGCTGTATGTCACGGAGCTGCTGTCAGCGCTGTATGTCACGGAGCTGCTGTCAGCGCTGTATGTCACGGAGCTGCTGTCAGCGCTGTATGTCACGGTGCTGATGTCAGTGCTCTGTATTACGGTGCTGCTGTCAGTGCTCTGTATCTCCTGCACCCTCTTGTTTGCCTACCCTGGTCCCTGACCTTCCCTCTCCTCCATTGCCTTCATTAGCTCCATAGTCCTGAATTGTCAGAACAATTTCCCAAATAAAAAAAAAATGCTTGTAGTTATCGATCCCAAATTCACCTCATACATGTATTATGCTATTGTCCAGGTGGTGGGACTACGTGCTACCCCCTAATAATTACCCCGTGGCCGCAAATTCGACCTAAAGGTTTGCGAAATTCGCCTCCCATTGAAGTCAATGGAGCCCGCGGCGAACGGTCGTTTTCGCGAACGTTTGTGTCCGTTCGCGTTTCGCGTTCGCGAAACGTCCCGTCGGAAGTTCGTCCATCACTAAAAGGGATCTCGGTGTGAAAGCACTCAGGCTTTTACATTGGGATTGCAGTTGCGGCTTCTTTCAGGCGTATTTTTTAACGCTAAAGCGCATGAAAAACGCCTGAAAAACGCCCCAGTGTGAAAGGGGTCTTAAAGTGGTTGTGAACCCTTACAACCAACTTTGACCTACAGGTAAGCCTAGATTAAAGCGGGAGTCCGCCGTTTTTTTTTTTTTTTTTTAAAGCCAGCAGCTACAAATACCGCAGCTGCTGACTTTTAAAATGAATGAAACTTACCCGCCCAGCGTGCCCGCGATGTCGGCACCCAAAGCCAATCTCTCGATCGTCTCTCGGGTGCTGCCGTCGCCATCTTGGGTATGGGAATCAGGAAGTGGAGCCTTGCAGCTGCGCAATAAGGATGGTCCCCGCTGTCTCTGGGATCCGTGTGTTTCCCAGCGGACAGCGGGGGACCTTCAGAAAGGGGCGTAGATTCTGCGAAAAGGGGTGTAGCTTCTGCAGATATCTATGCCGGAAGTGGGTGCAGATACCTGTACTGTACAGGTACCTGCACCCCCCTCACCCCTGAAAGGTGCCAATTGTGGCGCCGGAGGGGGGAAGGGTTCCAATGAGCGGAAGCTCCACTTTAGGGTGCGCTTTAAGGCTTACTTGTAGGTCCAGAAATATCTCCTTAACCTATACGGTTTAGGAGATATTTACCCGAATACAGCCACCGCAAAATGTCATTTCTTCAGTGTTGTCACATAAAAAGACAGAATAAAATATTTACAAAAATGCGAGGGGTGTACTCACTTTTGTGAGATATTGTATGTGTGTGTGTGTGTAATATATATATATATATATATATATATATATATATATATATATATTATACATTTTTTAATTTACTTATTTATTTTTTTGGGCAAGTATTTTTTTTCCCTCATAATTTCTCTTTTGGAGGGCCAGGGTTGAAATGAGACGGGGGGGGGAGCAGAGTTCCGCTTTCTGTACATTGTGGATTCTAGGACTTGCTGGCCTCCATCTTGGCGCCACGTATAAAATTAGATTTACATACTGGAGCTATCAAATGTTCAGGCTGATCCCGGACAGTTGTGCTCTGCGCATTCTTGTGAAAACCACACGGCGGTTTGGGGAGAATTGTAGAGCGAGCGGAGAGGAAAGAAGCACAATGTGGCATGTGCTCGCTGCCAAATACAACGTACGGACGCTGCCATTCATATCTTCACACCGTCCTCTGCATGGGGCTGAAATGTGAAAAAAAAAAAAAAAAGAGTTCTTTCGCTCCTTGCTGCTCACGTATGCGACAGCGAGAAAGGTGGCCTTTACTGCAAAGCTGCTGCACATGGTCAGCACATGAGGCTTTGTGCTAACGGCGCGCTCACTGAGCTGTCACCAACGGCTCCCAGTCGAGTTTTCTGATTGGAAGCAAAGCGAGATGGGCTCTTGGTCATGTGACTGCTGTGACGGTGTTCAAACCACACATGTGAGATATCACCACGGTCGGTAGAGCGAGGGCAATAATTCTCGCCCTAGACCTCCTCTTTAACTCAAAACGTGCAACCTATAGAATTTTTTAAACGTCGCCTATGGAGATTTTTAAGGGTAAAAGTTTGTCACCATTCCACGAGCAGGCGCCATTTTGAAGCGTGACATGTTAGGTATCAATTTACTCGGCATAACATTATCTTTCATAATATATTTAAAAAAATTAGGCTAACTTTATTGTTAACTTATTTTATAATTCATAAAAGTATTATTTTCCAAAAAAAAGTGCGCTTGTAAGACGGCTGCACAAATACGGTGTGACAGGAAGTATTGCAACAACCGCCATTTTATTCTCTAGGGTGTTAGAAACATTTTTTTATAATGTTTTGGGGTTCTAAGTAATTTTCTAGCAAAAAAAAACAACAACCTGTTTTTAACTTGTAAACAACACATCTCAAAAAGAGGCTTGGTCCTTAAGTGGTTAAAGGAGGCCTGTCCCCTGCCAATCTAGGTTGGAGATTGGTCAGGGCTCCTTAGAACACCCCAGGCAGCTCCCTCCTTCTAGAGGGAAGAGGGAGGTCTCAGTGACACTGCCTGTGAGTCACCAGCTACTAACTCTGAGCCACTCCCAGCCCACACAAACCAAAATAAACAGGCCTAGGCCTAGCGGAAGCTAAGCCTGCCTAACTTTGCCTATACTCACAAAAAACGAACAAATCTAGCACATACCTCTGTAGAGGGTGCTACATAGCTAATCACAGTGGTCACGTAATCGCCGACCCTTCCCCTGGCATTTAGAAGTATTGAAGCATGCTCAACCTGCGGCCCTCCAGCTGCCGCGGAACTACAAGTCCCATCATGCCTCTGTTTTTGTGAGTCATGCTTGTTTAACCAACAGCCTTGCAAAGCATAATGGGACTTGTAGTTCCGCAACGGCTGGAGGGCCACAGGTTGAGCACCCAAAAGGGATGCTGGGGCGGTCAGGAAGGGGTTAAGGAGCCCTTCCCATGGGCCTAGCTGCTGACTCGCGATCTGCGATAGTGCAGTTAGCAGGCGATACGCCACGCTGAAATTCCCCTTCACTGTGTCTATTTCAGCATGGCTCCATCCACCTCTATGGGACACGTGCCTGTCGAATGTGGCACACTCTTTTTTTTTTTTTTATGCCTCCCAATGCCTCATTTTGACAGGTGGCTGAGGTGATATAACCACTTCCCCCTGGGTAAAGATTACATGACGTTGGGGACTTTGAGTGGAGATATCTGAATGATGGGTGCAGCTTTTTTTTCAGCTGGCGATTCCCCTACACTGTTAAAGCCATCCTAGCGGCTGATTAGCCGCGTGATTGCTTGATTAATGCCCAACTCCCTTTTGTGCTTCTCCAGTCTCTCCTTTGTGATCCAGGAGCCAGAGAATGAATCAGCTGGCGGCAAGGATTTACTATAGAGCTGGCCATGGGCCAGATGGTCCCTGTCCATCTCTATGACCCTCTGAGGCTGAAAGTGACGTCGTGACTTCGCTTCCGGCGCCTGCAGATGTAAACATTGCTATTTATTTATTTTTTTATTTTTTGCTGGAAATTCTGAGATCATTTTTTATTTATTTTTTTCTGATCTGGGGGGGCTTTCCAGCGTAAAAGAGAGATGTGGGGACTTATAGATTCCAGATCGCTCTATAAAAGAGGACCTGTCATGCCCTATTCATATTACAAGGGATGTTTACATTCCTTGTAATAGGAATAAAAGTGATCAAAAAATAAAGGGAAAGTGTAAAAATAAAGATTAAAAATAATAATAATTGAAAGCACCCCCGTTCCCCTGAGCTTGTATGCAAAAGCGAACGCATACCTAGGTCGCACCCACATATGTAAACAGCGGTCAAACCACAGATGTGAGGTATCGCTGCGATTGTTCGAGCGAGAGCAATTCACTATTCACGACCTCTGTAATTCTAAACTGGTAACCTATAAAAAAAATGTAAAGCGTCGCTTAAGGAGATTTTGTAATTACCGTAGTTTGGCTCCATTCCACAAACATGCGCAATTTTAAAAAAGTGTGACATGTTAGGTATCTATTTACTTTGTGTAACTTCATCTTTCATATTATACAAAAAAAATTGGGGGTAAAATTTGTGTTTTGATTTTTTTTTTTTTTTTTATTCATTAAACTTTTTTTTGTTTTTTAAAACAATTTTATTTTATTTTTTTTGCGACTATGGTCTTGTTCGTGGAAGTGTTCCACTCTATGTACAACTGGTGTTGAGGTTTCTGTATTACCAAACGCCTTATGTAAATAAAGAATTGGAAAAAAATGAACCAAAATTGCGTTTGAAAAATTGCTGTGCAAATACCGCACAGCATAAAAAATTGCAACGACCACCATTTTATTCCCTAGGGCAGTGATGGCGAACCTTGGCACCCCAGATGTTTTGGAACTACATTTCCCATGATGCTCAACTACACCGCTGAGTGCATGAGCATCATGGGAAATGTAGTTCCAAAACATCTGGGGTGCCAAGGTTCGCCATCACTGCCCTAGGGTATCTGCTAAAACCCTTTTTTTTTTTAAATACAGTGTGTGTGTGTGTGTGTGTTCACATACACATGTAATTAAATTATATAGATATATATCTAATATATTATTATTATTATATATATATATAACACAAACACATGTTATATATATATATATATATATATATATATATATATATATATATTAGATATAGCCTATCCCGCACCCATCTAACAACTGTTCCTGAGCCACCCCCATCAAATCATTCTCTGCAGCTATTACCTTTTGTATCAACCCCCTCCCTTTAGAATGTAAGCTCTACGAGCCGGGCCCTCCTGTACCTTTTGTATTGAACTGTAATTGTGTTGTCCCCCTATACATTGTAAAGCGCGGTCAACTGTTGGCGCTTTATAAATCGTGAACAATAATAATATATATATTTTTTTGTTTTTATTCATATATTATATATATATATATATATATATATATACTATTTTATCTAAAAAAAATTATATATATCTACCTATATAATTGTATTCATATATTATTATTTTTTATATATATATATATATATATATATATATATATATATATATATATACACATATATATATATATATATACTCACACGTTTCAGGGTTCTCAGTAATTTCCTAGGAAAAATCAAAAATTTGGATTTTTACAGGTAGGAGAGAAATAGTAGGGCCGATTTAGGTGGCAAATGGTAAAAAAAAAAAAAAAAAAAATTGTTAGCTGTATTCTGTTAAGATTTTTTGTGTTCTTTTACCTTCAATAAAAAAATTTGAACAAGAAAAAAATAAATAAAATAAATGTTTGTTGCCACCTGCCTAGTTGTGTCAAACTGCCCGTTCAAAACGAACAGGTTGAAATGCTCGCTGTCTGCCATTTTGTTACATACCGTACCCTGCAAAGCACATTCGTGAAAAAAAAAGAAAACGCACTGGCAATGTGCGAATGGAAATAACCGCAGCGCAATGGTGCAAAAGAGGTACGCATCACATTCCGTTAGAAACAACGCACTACGGTTTGCCCGTTTACACAAGTTGCAGCTAATTTTTATATTATTTTTCATAAAGTTTCCCAGATGAATACATTGTATCCAGATATGTTTTCCTGCTCCACAGATCCCTGTGCAGACAGGCAGTTCAAGGGGTCACCCTCTCCTCCTGGGCACCAGAACAGTGGCATGGTGTGCCGAGTACTGTATCTAGACACGTGCACACCGGCACAGCCCCGCGCATGCTCAGTGACACCCCCCCCAGGGAAGACCCAACACGTGGAGGTCTGCACGTAGACAGCGCGAGCCGGCTTGGCCCCGCCCCCCTGTCACTCAGCCTCTGTTCCTGTGCTGGGCTTGTCCTCTATGGGGATCTATGGGGGGTGGGAGCATGTATGTGTGTCTATAGGACATGTACCAGGTGTCAGCCTGCACACCCCACCCCACCATCACTCCCCACTCTGCAGCCCCCCCCCCCCCCCATGTGTGATTGCAGCAATGTCAGGGCTGCAAGAGGTTCTGCAGCAGCTCCCTGCAGCCTCTATGTGGGGGGGGGGTGGTCAGGCATACCTTGGATTGCATTTGGTGCCAAAATGCAATAAGTCAGGAGAGGAGCCATTTGATTGACAGGTCTGCTTTTCAAGAGGTTCTGCAGCAGCTCTCTAGTAACACAGAATGTAGGTGGAGGCAGGTTAGGAGAACACAGCATGCCTTGGATTCCCTATAGAGCTGATTGATTGACAGGTCTGTGCTGCAAGAGGTTCTGCAGCAGCTCTCTAGTAACACTGGATCTATAATAGCCTGGATTCCATATAGAGAAATAGATGAGCTGATTGATTGACAGGTCTGTGCTGCAAGAGGTTCTGCAGCAGTGCTGGCACTGAGACAAGTTGAAGATTGTGATTGGAGCGACTCGAGTCGCAGTGACTCCAAAAAAAAAAAAAGGTTTTAGCTCTACTTTGTTCCGACTTCGGTGCGACTTGTTCTCACCGGCCGCATGACATTGCATTAAAAAACGCACTGTAAATAGCGTGACTTTGGGGTCACAATAGTGGAAACCGACAACTACTGCGAGTTGTGTGACTTGATACACACATGAAGTCGCATGACAAGTCCAAACCCATGTATTTCAATGGCCACCGTTCTAATTGGTGCAAATACAAAAAAAAGGTTTTTGCACTACTTTGTTCCGACTTGTTCTCACTGGTTGCATGCCATCACATCAAAAATCGCACTGCAAAATCGAGCGACTTTGGGGTTGCAATACTGGAAACCAAGCCTTAGGCTCGGCTTCCACCACTGCGAGTTGTTGTGTGACTTGACACACGTGCAGTCGCATGACAAGTCAAAACCCATCTATGGTCCCCGTTTCTAATTGGTGCGACTCCAAAAAAAGTTTTTTGCACTACTTTTTTCCGACTTCGGTGCAACTTGGTTCTCACCAGTTGCACGACATTGCATAAAAAAAGTACTGTAAATTGCACAACTTTGGGGTCGCAATAGTGGAAACTGCCAACTACTGTGAGTTGTTGTGCGACTTAATACACACGTGAAGTTGCATGACAAGTCAAAACCCGTGTATTTCCATGGTCTCTGTTTCTAATTGGTGCGACTCAAGTCACAGCAACTCCAAAAAAAAAAGGTTTTGTACTACTTTGTTCCGACTTCAGTGCGACTTGTTCTCCAATGGTTCTCACCGGTCGCATGGCATTGCATAAAAAACGCACGCTAAATTGCACGACTTTGGGGTTGCAATACTGGAAACCGACAACTACTGCGAGTTGTTGTGTGACTTGATAAACACGTGAAATCGTAGGACAAGTCCAAACCCGTGTATTTCAATGGTCTCCGTTCTAATTGGTGCGACTCCAAAAAAAGGTTTTTGCACTACTTTGTTCCAACTTGTTTTCACTGGTTGCATGCCATCATATCAAAAATCGCACTGCAAAATCATGCGACTTTGGGATTGCAATACTGGAAACCAAACCTTAGGCTCGGCTTCCACCACTGCGAGTTGTTGTGTGACTTGACACAGGTGAAGTCGCATGACAAGTCAAAACCCATGTATTTCAATGGTCCCCGTTTTTAATTGGTGCGACTCCAAAAAAAATTTTTTAGCACTACTTTGTTCCGACTTCGGTGCAACTTGGTTCTCACCAGTTGCATGACATTCCATAAAAAACGCACTGTAAATTGCGTGACTTTGGGGTCACAATAGTGGAAACCGACAACTACTGTGAGTTGTTGTGCGACTTAATACACATGTGAAGTTGCATGACAAGTCAAAACATGTGTATTTCCATGGTCTCCTTTTCTAATTGGTGCGACTCCAAAAAAAAGGTTTTGTACTACTTTGTTTCCGACTTCAGTGCGACTTGTTCTCCCATGGTTCTCACCGGTCGCATGACATTGCATAATAAAAACACACGGTAAATTGTGTGACTTTGGGGTTGCAATAGTGGAAACCGAGCCTTAGGCTCGGCTTCCACCACTGCGAGTTGTGGTGTGACTTGACACACGTGAAGTCGCATGATAAGTCAAAACCCATGTCTTTCAATGCTCTCCGTTTCTAATTGGTGCGACTCCAAAAAAAGGTTTTTGCACTACTTTGTTCTGACTTCGGTGCAACTTGGTTCTCACCGGTCGCATGACATTGCATAAAAAACGCACTGTAAATTGCACGACTTTGGGTTCACAATAGTGGAAACCGACAACTACTGCGAGTTGTGCGACTTGACACATCTGAAGTCAAAACCCATGTATTTCCATAGTCCCCGTTTCTAATTGGTGCAACTCAAGTCGCAGTGACTCCAAAAAAAAAAGTTTTTGTACTACTTTGTTCCGACTTCGGTGCGACTTGTTCTCCCATGGTTCTCACCGGTCGCATAACATTGCATCAAAAAACTGCACTGTAAATTGCGCAACTTTGGGGTCGCAATAGTGGAATCCAACAACTACTGACAGTTGTTGTGCGACTTAATACACACGTGAAGTCGCATGTGAAGTTAAAACCCATGTATTTCAATGGTCCCCGTTTCTAATTGGTGCGACTCAAGTCGCAGCGACTCCAATGAAAAGGTTTTTGCACTACTTTGTTTCTGACTTCGGTGCGCCTTGCTCTCCTATGGTTCTCACCGGTTGCATGACATTGCATTAAAAAAAAACACACGGTAAATTGCCTGACCTTGGGGTTGCGATAGTGGAAAACGAGCCTTAGTTATATATACATTTTTTTTGATTGACAGGTCTAGTTTTCAAGAGGTTCTGCAGCAGCTCTCTTGTAACTCTGAAGTCACTCCAAGCGGAGGCGCAGAGCATTCCTTGGATTCCCTACAGAGCAATGGATGAGCTGATTGATTGGCAGGTCTGAGCTGATTGATTGGCAGGTCTGTGCTGCAAGAGGTTCTGCAGCAGTGCTGGCACTGAGATATATATTGAGGATTGCCTCTGTTAATGCAGAGCCGTAAGTCATGATGAGTTATTTGACTGACAGGTGTAGTTTACAAGAGGTTCTGCAGCAGCCCTGGGTCTAGGTGGAGGCCGGACAGGAAACATCGCATAGCTTGGGTTGCCCTTTTGGTGCTATAAAGTAATGGATGAGATATTTGATTGACTGATTAAGGGGTTATTGAATAGCTTATACTGTCTTTGGTTCTAGTATAGAGCAATGGATGAGCAGTGCCCGACAGTGAGGCACATGGAGGATTGCCTCTCTGGGTGATGCAGAGCAGTAAGCATCGATGAGTTCTTTTAATTGACAGGTGTCGTTTGCAAGAGGTTCTGCGGCAGCCGG
Organism: Lithobates pipiens; assembly: GCF_037356315.1. NCBI lineage: Eukaryota > Metazoa > Chordata > Amphibia > Anura > Ranidae > Lithobates > Lithobates pipiens. The sequence goes on from NW_027507758.1 coordinate 602,785,332, forward strand.
TTGTAACACAAGGTCTAGGTGCAGGTTGGCCAGGGAACGCTTGGCATAGCTTGGGTTGCCTTTGGCACTATAAAGCAACAGATTAGCTGTTTGTTTGGCAGGTCTGTGTTGGAAGAAGTTCCGCAGCAGCCTTGCAGTAAGGCTGGATCTAGATCCGGGGGCTCCAAACTGCTGCCTTTATCTGCCCCTTGGGGTGCTATTCCTCTCACTGACACCAATGACGGGGCACTATACCTCTCACTGACGCCAATGACGGGGCACTATACCTCTCACTGACACCAATGACGGGGCACTATATCTCTCACTGACACCAATGACGGGGCACTATACCTCTCACTGACACCAATGACGGGGCACTATACCTCTCACTGACACCAATGATGGGGCACTATATCTCTCACTGACACCAATGACAGGGCACTATATCTCTCACTGACACCAATGACAGGGCACTATATCTCTCACTGACACCAATGATGGGGCACTATATCTCTCACTGACACCAATGACAGGGCACTATATCTCTCACTGGCGCCAATGACGGGGCACTATATCTCTCACTGACACCAATGACGGGGCACTATACCTCTCACTGACGCCAATGACGGGGCACTATACCTCTCACTGACGCCAATGACGGGGCACTATACCTCTCACTGACACCAATGACGGGGCACTATATCTCTCACTGACACCAATGACGGGGGCACTATATCTCTCACTGACACCAATGACGGGGGCACTATATCTCTCACTGACACCAATGACGGGGGCACTATATCTCTCACTGACACCAATGACGGGGGCACTATATCTCTCACTGACACCAATGACGGGGCACTATATCTCTCACTGACACCAATGACGGGGCACTATATCTCTCACTGACACCAATGACGGGGCACTATATCTCTCACTGACACCAATGACGGGGCACTATACCTCTCACTGACACCAATGACGGGGCACTATACCTCTCACTGACACCAATGGCGGGGCACTATATCTCTCACTGACACCAATGACGGGGCACTATACCTCTCACTGACACCAATGACGGGGCACTATATCTCTCACTGACACCAATGACGGGGCACTATATCTCTCACTGACACCAGTGATGGGGCTCACAGTGTGCAGTGACCGCCCTGTCATCCGCCGGCTCAACGGGGATAAACGGAGCAATCCCCGCTGAGTAAGCGTATGTTCAAGGGGCGGATCATCACAGATTCGTCCCGTGTGAAAGGGGCCTAACTAAAATCTAGTAGAATCAATTGCCTTCAGAAGTCAGCTAATTAGTAGAGTCCACCTGTGTGTAATTTAATCTCAGTATAAATACAGCTGTTCTGTGAAGCCCTCAGAGGTTTGTTGGAGAACCTTAGTGAACAAACAGCATCATGAAGGTCAAGGAGCACACCAGACCGGTCAGGGATAAAGTTGTGGAGAAGTATAAAGCAGGGTTAGGTAGTAAAAAATATACCAAGCTTTGAACATCTCACAGAGCTCTGTTCAATCCATCATCTGAAAATGGAAAGAGTATGGCACAACTGCAAACCTACCAAGACATGGCCATCCACCTAAACTGACAGGCCGGGCAAGGGGCAGTGGTGTATTCTGGTTTTGTGCTGCCCTAGGCAAGTCTAAAACTGGGCACCCCCTGTGTAAATTTTCCCCACTCCTTCCTGTTTAACCGCTTTACGACTGTCCTATAGCAGTTTTACTGCTACAGGGCGGCCGCTGTGCGCAGAATCAAGTATATATACATGAGTCTGCGCTTCTTAGAAGAAAACCTGTTAGAGTCTGCAAAAGACTTGAGACTGGGACGGAGGTTCACCTTCCAGCAGGACAACGACCCTAAACATACAGCCAGAGCTACAATGGAATGGCTTAGATCAAAGCATATTTATGTGTTAGAATGGCCCAGTCAAAGTCCAGACCTAAATCCAATTGAGAATCTGTGGCAAGACTTGAAAATTGCTGTTCACAGACGCTCTCCATCCAATCTGACAGAGCTTGCGCTATTTTGCAAAGAAGAGTGGGCAGAAATGTCGCTATCACATAAAATCCCAATAAAATACATGTACATTTTTGGTTATAACATGACAAAATGTGGAACATTTCAGGGGGGGGGGGGAATACTTTTTCAAGGCACTGTAGGTGCACCGAGTACAGTGACATTGGGTGCATGATCCAGAAATGCAAAGTAGGTGCAATAAAGGAGCTATAGGTACAGTGACATTGGGCACATGATCCAGAACTGCACAGAATGTGCTCTATAGAAGCTATATGAACAATGACATTGGTGCATGATCTACAGTTGTGCTCATAAGTTTACATACCCTGGCAGAATTTATGATTTCTTGGCCATTTTTCAGAGAATATAAATTATAACACAAAAACTTTTCTTTCATTCATGGTTAGTGTTTGGCTGAAGCCATTTATTATCAATCAACTGTGTTTACTCTTTTTATATCATGATGACAACAGAAACTACCCAAATGACCCTGATTAAAAGTTTTCATACCCTGGTGATTTTGGCCTGATAACATGCACACAAGTTGACACAAAGGGGTTTGAATGGCTATTAAAGGTCACCATCCTCACCTGTGATCTGTTTGCTTGTAATTAGTGTGTGTGTATAAAAGGTCAATGAGTTTCTGGACTCCTGACAGACCCTTGCATCTTTCCTCCAGTGCTCCACTGACGTTTCTGGATTCTGAGTCATGGGGAAAGCAAAAGAATTGTCAAAGGATCTGCGGGAAAAGGTAGTAGAACTGTATAAAACAGGAAAGGGCTATAAAAAGATATCCAAGGAATTGAGAATGCCAATCAGCAGTGTTCAAACTCCAACCAAGATGTGGAAAACGAGTGGTTCTGTTGAAACCAAACCACGGTCAGGTAGACCAACTAAAATTTCAGCCACAACTGCCAGGAAAATTGTTCTGGATGTAAAGAAAAACCCACCAATAACTTCAGGTGAAATACAGAACTCTCTGGAAACATGTGGTGTGGCTGTTTCAAGATGCACTTGAAGAAAGATGGGCTGCATGGTCGAATCCCCAGAAGAAAGACATTACTACACAAATGTCACAAAGTATCCCGCTTACAATACGCCAAAAAGCACAGAGAGAAGCCCCAAACCTTCTGGCACAAAGTCATTTGGAGTGATGAGACCACAATTGAGCTTTTTGGCCACAACCATAAACACTACATTTGGAGAGGAGCCAACAAGGCCTATGATGAAAGGTCCACCATACCTACTGTGAAACACGGTGGTGGATCGCTGATGTTTTGGGGATGTGTAAGCTACAAAGGCACAGGAAATTTGGTCAAAACTGATGGCAAGATGAATGCAGTATGTTATCAAAAAAATACTGGAAGAACATTTGCATTCATCAGCCAGGAAGCTGCGCATGGGACGTACTTGGACATTCCAACATGACAATGATCCAAAACACAAGGCCAAGTCCACCTGTCATTGGCTACAGCAGAATAAAGTGAAGGTTCTGGAGTGGCCATCTCAGTCTCCTGACCTCAATATCATTGAGCCACTCTGGGGGGATCTCAAACGTGCCGTTCATACAAGACAGACCAAGAATTTACAGGAACTGGAGGCTTTTTGCCAAGAGGAATGGGCAGCTTTACCATCTGAGAAGATAAAGAGCCTCATCCACAAATACCACAAAAGACTTTAAGCTGTCATTGATGTTAAAGGGGGCAATACACGGTATTAAGAACTGGGGTGTAAACTTCGATCAGGGTCATTTGGGTAGTTTCTGTTGTCATTACGAGTTGAAAAGAGTAAACAGTTTATTAATAATAAATGGCTTCAGTCAAACGCTAACCATGAGTGAAAGAAATATTTTGTGTCATCATTCATATTCTCTGAAAAATGGCCAAGAAATCATAAATTCTGCCAGGGTATGTAAACTTATGAGCACAACTGTGTAATTGGACAGCAGGTGCAATATAGGAGGTAAAGGTGCACTAATTACAGTGACAATAGGTGCACGGTCCAGAAATGCACATTAGGTGCAATACAGGAGGTATAGGTGCGCATAGTACAGTGACGGTGGGTACATGATCCAACAAAGGACACTAGGTGCAATATAGGAGAAATCGGTGCACTGAGAACTGTGGCAATGGGTGCACAGTCCAGAAATGCACAGTAAGTACAATACAGGAACTATAGTTGCACTCAGCACAATGACATTGGGTGCAAGATCCAGCAATGCACAGTGGGTGCAACCAAAGGGCTATAGGTGCACTGATAACTGTGATATTGGGTTCATCATAATCCAGACATGCGCAGTAGTGCAATATAGAAGCTATAGGTGCATCGAGTACAGTGACATTGGGTGCATGATCCGGCAATGCTCAGTCGGGGGTTATATAGAAGCTATAGGTGCATCGAGTACAGTGACATTGGGTGCATGATCCGGCAATGCTCAGTCGGGGGTTATATAGAAGCTAAAAGTGCATTGAGTACAGTGACATTGGGTGCATGATCCAGCAATGCACAGTCGGTGTAATATAGAAGCTATAGGTGCATTGAGTACAGTGACATTTGGTGCATGATCCAGCAATGCACATTTGGGGTGATATAGAGGTATAGGTGATCTCACAGTATAGGAGGTATAGGTTATCTCACAGCAGGGGCGGACTGACCATTCGGGCACTCGGGCAATGCCCGAGGGCCCCATGCCACCAAGGGGCCCCATCAGGGTTGCCAGCCTCAATAAATCCAGGGACAGTATGTCAAAATCTGTGTTTTTAAAAAAAATCCCAAGATTATAGCTGCCCCACCTCTCCAATACCTTTCAGTGTGTGTGTATATTGTGTGTCTGTGTGTGTATACTGTATGTGTGTGTGTGTGTGTATACTGTGTGTCCCCGTAATCTATTGCCTGGGGGCTCCATAATCTCCTATTGCCTGGGGGCCCCATAATCTTCTCCTATTGCCCGGGCACCCCATAATCTTCTCCAATTGCCCGGGGGCCCCATGAGTTGTCAATCCGCCCCGTCTCACAGTATATGGACAGTATAGGAGGTATAGGTGATCTTCACTGTATATGAATAGTATAGGAGATATAGGTTATTAGGTTATCTCACAGATTTTAATTATCCAGCCATAGACTCGACGGAGGGAACCGTGCATTCATCTAAGGCTCGTCAGTTTATAAATGTCTTGCAGGACAATTTCATGGGTCCGATGGTAGATGCACCAACTAGAAATAAAGCGTTACTGGATCTACTGATTACTAACAATACAGGCCTGATCACGGATGTGGAAATACGGGGCAATTTAGGAAACAGCGACCACTGGTCAATTGGCTTCAGTATAAATCACACAAATAGGAAACATAAGGGGAATACAAAGACACTGAATTTCAAAAGAGCCAACTTCCCTAAACTACGAACCTTGCTAGAAGGCATAAATTGGGATAAAATCTTAGGAACAAAGAACACGGAGGAGAGATGGGTTTGCTTTAAGAGCATATTAACCCCTTCCCGCCGAGCGTACAAAGATGTGCGTACTTGGCTTTCGGGGGTTAAACCAGGATGATGCCCGCAGCTGCAGGCATCATCCCAGTACCGCTGTTTAGAGCGGGCGATCGGTTTTCCAAGGATAACAACCGATGCAGCTAAAATCCACTCGGTTGTTATCCCGGAGGAGTGGGAGGGGATGTTGTCCCCCCCTCCCGCCGCTCTTCCCGGGCCTCCCAGTGGCACGGGAGAGACGATCGACGATCCGGCTCTTCTGGCGGCTAGTGACAGACTGGAATAAAGCTGGAAACGGTTTTGTTCCAGTGTCCTTGATGTCACAACATCACTTCCTGTTTACTCGGCTGCCAATGGTGCCGGATTTTTAAAGCGGGAGTCCGCCGGGACTCTGCGTTTTTTTTTTTTTTTAAAAGCCAGCAGCTACAAATACTGCAGCTGCTGACTTTTAAAATAGTGACACTTACCTGTCCAGCGCGCCCGCGATGTCGGCACCCGAAGCCGATCTCTAGATCGTCTTGTCGGGTGCTGCCGCCACCATCTTGGGTATGGGAATCAGGAAATGGAGCCTTTTCGGCTTCATTTCCCGGTTCCCTACTGCGCATGCGCGAATCGCGCTGCGCAATAAGGATGGTCCCTGCGCAATAAGGATGGTCCCCGCTGCCTCTGGGATCTGTGTGCTTCCCAGCAGGCAGCGGGGCACTTGCGGAAAGGGGAGGGCACTTGCGGAAAGGGGCGTAATCTACGCCCCTTTCCGCAGAGAGCTATCCCGAAAGTGGGTGCAGAATACCTGTACTGTACAGGTATCTGCACCCCCCTCCCCCCTGAAAGGTGCCAATTGTGGCGCCGGAGGGGGGGAGGGTTCCGATGAGCGGAGGTCCACTTTAGGGTGGACCTCCACTTTAAAAGTATACAGTATTCAGATACACCTTTTTTTGGAAATCACACATGTGAAGCATTGCCGCGATTGTCAGAGCGAGAGCAATAATTCTAGCACTAGACCTCCTCTGTAACTCTAACCTGGTAACCGTAAAAAAAAAATTTCAAGCGTTGCCTATGGAGATTTTTAAGTACCAAAGTTTGTCGCCATTCCACGAGTGCGTGCAATTATAAAGCGTGACATGTTTGGTATCTATTTACTTGACTTGGTGCAACATCATCTTTCACATTATACATAAAAATTGGGATAACTATACTGTTTTTTTTTTTTTTTATTCATGAAAGTGTCCCTTTTCCCAAAAAATTGTGTTTAAAACACCACTGCACAAATACATGTGACATAAAATATTGCAACAATCACCATTTTATTCTCTAGATTCTCTGCTAAAAAAAAAATATATATATAATAATATATATATATATATATATATATATATATATATATATATATATATATATATAAATAATGTTTGGGGATTCTAAGTAATTTTCAAGCAAAAAAATAGGGATTTTAACTTGTAAACACCAAATGTCAGAAATAGGCTTAGCCATGAAAGGGTTAAATAAGGGCATTAGCCAATGCATCCCATTGAGTAATACATTTAAAAGAGCGAACAAAAGTCCTTGATGGCTTAACTCCAAAGTAATAATGCATATAAAAGCAAAGGAGAAGGCCTTCAAAAAATACTGGGTTGAGGGATCATCATCAGCATTCAGACTTTATAAAGAATGCAACAAGAAATGTAAGTGTGCAACTAGGGTGGCTAAGATGGAACACAAAATACACATAGCGAAGGAGAGCAAAAAAAATCCTAAGAAATTCTTTAAGTATGTAAACAGTAAAAAAGGGAGGACAGACCATATTGGCCCCATAAAGAATGAGGACGGACATCTGGTTACAAAGGATGGAGAGATGCGAAGGTATTGAATTAATTCTTCTCCTCAGTCTTCACGAGGGAATCGGGGGGCTTCAGTAAACAAAACTGCAGTGTTTATCCTCATGACACATCACGGGAAGCACCTCCATAGTTAACAGAGGACAGAATTAAAATTAGACTTGGGAAACTTAACATTAATAAATCACCGGGACCAGATGGCTTGCACCCGTGGGTACTTAGGGAACTCAGTCAAGTAATTGCCAGGCCACTGTTCCTAATTTTTACTGACATTCAAGTAGAGGTACCAGCTGATTGGAGAAAAGCCAATGTAGCACCAACATTTAAAAAAGGCCCAAAATGCATCCCTTGGAATTTACATACCAGTTAGCCTAACATCAATAGTATGTAAACTCTTGGAGGGGGTGATAAGGGACGATATACAAGATTTTAGTAATGAGAATGATATCATTAGCAGTAATCAGCATGGATTCATGAAGAATCGTTCTTGCCAAACCAATCTGTTAACCTTCTATGAGGAGGTGAGTTGCCATCTAGATAAAGGAAGGCCCGGAGAAGTGGTGTATCTGGATTTTGCAAAAGCATTTGATACAATTCCCCATAAACATTTTCTGTACAAAATAAGGTCCATTGGCATGGACCATAGGGTGAGTAAATGGATTGAAAACTGGCTACAAGGGCGAGTTGATAGGGCGGTGATAAATGGGGAGTACTCGGAATGGTCAGAAGGTGGGTAAGTGGGGTCCCCCAGGGTTCAGTGCTGGGACCAATCATATTTAATGTGTTCATAAATGACCTGGAGGATGGGGTAAACAGTTCAATCTCTGTATTTGCGGATGATACTAAGTTAAGCAGGGCAAAAACTTCTCAGCAGGACGTGGAAACCTTGCAAAAAGATCTGAACAAATTAATGGCGTGGGCAACTACATGGCAAATGAGGTTCAATGTAGAAAAATGTAAAATAATGCATTTGGGTGGCAAAAATATGAATGCAATCTATACACTGGGGGGAGAACCTCTGGGGGAATCTAGGATGGAAAAGGACCTGGGGGTCCTAGTAAGTGATAGGCTTAGAGAGGGGATATGATTTCAATTTATAAATACCGTACTGGTGACCCCACAATAGGAAAAAACTTTTCCGCGGAAGGGAGTTTAACAAGACTCGTGGCCACTCGTTAAAATTATTTTTTTCTTCTTTACTGTAAGAGCGGCAAGGATGTGGAATTCCCTTCCACATGCGGTGGTCTCAGCGAGAAGCATCGATAGTTTAAAAAAACTATTAGATAAGCACCTGAGCGATCGCAACATACAGGGATATACAATGTAATACGGACATATAATCACACACATAGGTTGGACTTGATGGACTTGTGTCTTTTTTCAGCCTCACCTACTATATATATATATATAAAAAAAATGTACAGTAGAGGATGTATATGTTCTCTATAGAAGTTATATGTACAAAATCAGAGGGGTGTATATATATATATATATATATATATACTGAACACAGTATATAGTATGCATATATAATATACAGGAACTATATGCATACTATAAGAAATATATACAGAATAAGGGGGGGGGGGTAAGGGGGTACATTTACAATATACAACAGTATACCAAGCATGTGTATTGTATATGCACACTATAGGATGAATCATAATGGTATATACATAGTATAAGAGCTATGTGCACTATAAGGGCATTATATGTAAAGTGTATGCACAGTATGTAGTATTAGTAGTATATAAGGTGCATAAGAGGTATAGGTGGTATATAGGGTGCATATGTAAATTTATAAGAGGTATAGGTAGTATATGGGGTACACATGCATAGGTACTATATAGGTTGTATATGCACAGTATAGGTAGTAAACAGAGTGTATATGCCCAATATGAACTATAGATAGTATATAGGTTGCATATGCATAGTATGAGGAATAGGTGCTATATAAGGTGCATATGCACAGTATAGGAGGCATAGGTAATATATGGGGTGTATAGGAACAGAATCGTTAGTAAATAGGGTGTATATGCCCAATATGAGCTATAGATAGTATATAGGGTGTATATGCAAAGAATAAATTGTATAGGCACTATTTAACGTGCACATGCACAGTATAGGAGGTGTAGACAATATATAGGGTTATATGCACAGTACAGGCAGTATATAGGGTGTATATGCCCAATATGAGTACAGATAGTATATAGGGTGCATATGCACATAATAAAAGGTATAGGTACTATATAAGGTGTATATGCACAGTATAGGCAATATATAGGGTATATATGCACAGTATAGGTAGAAACTAGAGTGTATATGCACAGTGCAGTAGGTATAGGTAATATATAGGGTGTCTATGCACACTATAGGAAATATATATCATATATAGGGTGTATACGCATAGTATAGGAGATATGGGTAGTATATAGGATGTATGTGCACAGTATAAGAGGTATAGGTAGTATATAGGGTGCATATGCAAAGAATAAAAGGTATGTTGGTTGTATATGCACAGTATAAGATGTATGGGTAGTATAGTGGATATATGTGCCCAATATGAGCTATAAATAGTATATATAGTGCATATGCATAGTAAAAGAAGTATAGGTAGTATAAATGGTGTATATGCACAATATGAGCTATAGATAGTAAATAGGGGTACAGGTAAATCATAAGAGATATAGGTAGCATATAGGGTGTATATGCACAGTCCTGAATATATATATATATATATATATATATATATATGTATATATATATATATATATATATATATATATATATATATATATATATATATATATATATATATATATATATAATAAACAAACCGCCATGTTCTTTTCTGAAGAAGCCATACAGCAAAACATGTAGAAAACGTGACCACAGTAAATCATTATCATTAATAGGATGCCTTGCACACACCTATGGCTATCATTATACTGTATGTATTTTTTTTATGATATTGTGCATTTAACAAAATTTGTATATTTTTTTTTTTACATATTGTTGTTTCAATACTTTGCACCTTGAAAGTCATGTCTTCCAAATGTTTCCCATATATATATATATATATATATATATATATATATATATATATACACACACACAGTGCCTTGCAAAAGTATTCACCCCCTTGGTTTTTTACCTATTTTGTTACATTACAGCCTTTAGTTCATTGTCTTTTTAAATCTGAACTATATGTGACAAATCAGAACACAATAGTCTAAGTTGGTGAAGTAAAATTAAATATATACATAAAAATATTTTTCAGAAATAAAAAAATGATCATTGCCATGTGCGTATGTATTCACCCCCTTTGTTATAAAGCCCATAAAAAGCTCTGCTACAACCAATTACCTTCAGAAGTCACATAATTAGTGAAATTATGTCCACCTGTGTGCAATCTAAGGCTGGGTTCACACTGCTGCGGCTACGCGAACCGGATGTGATTCGCACTGCACTGCAGTGCGAATCACATCCGATCTCTGTGCGATGCGAGTTCAGCCATACAGATAGTATGGCTGAATTCGCATCGCACCCGCCCCAAACTCGCACAGGACCCTTTTTTTGGTCCGCAGCAGAATCGGATCGCATATGCGAACTGATCTGGGGGTGTCATTAACGTTTCACTGACACTCCCAGCAGTTCGCATAGGGCAGTGTGAACTGCCACCGGGAGGCATGCGATGCGGGAACCCGCTGCGAATCCTGCGTTCCTGCATCGCTGCAATGTGAACCCAGCCTAAGTGTCACATGATCTGTCATTACATATACACACCTTTTTGAAAGGCCCCAGAGGCTGCAACACCTAAGCAAGAGGCACCACTAACCAAACACTGCCATGAAGACCAAGGAACTCTCCAAACAAGTAAGGGACAATGTTGTTGAGAAGTACAAGTCAGGGTTAGGTTATAACATAATATCCAAATCTTTGATGACCCCTAGGAGCACCATCAAATCTATCATAACCAAATGGAAAGTACATGGCACAACAGCAACCCTGCCAAGAGAGGTCCGCACACCAAAACTCACGGACCGGACAAGGAGGGCATTAATCAGAGAGGCAGCACAGAGACCTAAGATAACCCTGGAGGAGCTGCAGAGTTCTACAGCAGAGACTGGAGTATCTGTACATAGGACCACAATAAGCTGTACGTTCCATAGAGTTGGGCTTTATGGCAGAGTGGCCAGAAGAAAGACATTACTTTCAGCGGCAAAACAAAATGACACGTTGTGAGTTTGTAAAAAGGCATGTGGGAGACTCCCAAAATATATGGAGGAAGGTGCTCTGGTCTGATGAGACTAAAATTGAACTTATTGGCCGTCAAAGAAAACGCTACGTCTGGCGCAAACCCAACACATCACCCAAAGAACACCATCCCCACTGTGAAACATGGTGGTGGCAGCATCATACTGTGAGGATGTTTTTTAGCAGTCGGGACTGGGAAACTGGTCAGAGTTGAGGGAAAGATGGACGGTGCTAAATACAGGAATATTTTTGAGCAAAACCTGTACCACTCTGTATGTGGTTTGAGGCTAGGAAGGAGGTTCACCTTCCAGCAGGACAATGACCCCAAACACACTGCTAAAGCAACACTTGAGTAGTTTAAGGGGAAACATATAAAGGTGTTGGAATGGCCTAGTCAAAGCCCAGACCTCAATCCAATAGAAAATCTGTGGTCAGACTTAAAGATTGCTGTTCACAAGCGCAAACCATCCAACTTGAAGGAACTGGAGCAGTTTTGCAAGGAGGAATGGGCAAAAATCCCAGTGGCAAGATGTGGCAATCTCATAGAGACTTATCCAAAGCAACTTGGAGAGGTGATAGCCGCAAAAGGTGGCTCTACAAAGTATTGAATTTAGGGGGGTGAATAGTTATGCACATTGACTTTTTCTGTTATTTTGTCCTATTCGTTGCTTCACAATAAAAAAAAAAAAAAACATCTTCAAAGTTGTGGGCATGTTCTGTAAATTAAATGATGCAAATCCTCAAACAATCCATGTTAATTCCATGTTGTGAGGCAACAAAACACGAAAAAATGGCAAGGGGGTGAATACTTTTGCAAGGCACTGTATACTCATGTATATGTACACAGTATATAGGAGGAAGGGTGGGATATATATATATATATATATATATATATATACACACAATATATAGGAGGGAGGATGATATATATGTATGTATGTATATATACCACATCCTCCCTCCTATATACTATATATATATATATATATATATATATATATATATATATATATATAGTATATAGCGAGAGAGAGAGTAGATATATAGGAAGGAGGAGGATTTTATAAATATATTTATATATACAGTATAGATATATAAGAATGGGGGAATGGGATATATATATATATATATATATATATATATATATAGTACAGATAGGGTGTGGGATATATATATACAGTATAGATCTATAAGAAGGGGGTGGGATATATATATATACATATATATATATATACATATATATATATAAGAAGGGGGTGGGATATATATACACAGTATAGATCTATAAGATGGGGGGGTGGGATCACACGTCGCCCAGTCCGCCGGCCGCCCTTCTCCTCCTCCGTTCTGTATAGGGAGGGGGCGTGTCCTCCGCCCGCTATATGTATAGGGGAAAGGGGCGTGTCTCTATAGCCCGCTGAATGATGTGTACAGGGAAGGGGGGCGTGTCACTTTCAGCGCGCTGTCTATGTACGAGGAGGGGGGCGTGTCCCCCTCAGCCTCGCTGTCTATGGACGAGGCGGGGGGCGTGTCCCCCCTCAGCCCGCTGATGTGTATGAGCGGTGGGGGGGTGGGCGTGTCCTAATGCGGGGAGGAGGGGCGTGTCCTCCGCGGGTCCCCGGCCACCAATCAGCGGCGGAGGGCAGAGCATGTGGGCAGCTTGTTTACAAGTAAGAGCTGTATCGGCTGTATCCCGGCCGGCGGGAGGAGGAGAGGCGGAGAGGAGAGTCAGTAGCGGGAGGGGGCGCTCCGGACATGTAAGGCTGAGGATCCCGCAGACGCACACCTCCATCCCCGGGGAGAGAGAGGAGCGACACCGGACACAGATCGGACGTGTGTGCGCAGGCTGCAGGTAAGAGGAGCGTGCATCCCGCCCGTCTCTACACCGGGGAGCGTGCACCGCTCCGCTGGGAGGGGGGCGGGGCGCACGGTGATCGGTGTATGGGGGAGGGGGCGCGCCGCCGCCATGTGACACATGTACACATATGATAAGGGGGGGAGGGGCCCCCTTGTTTATCCGCCGAGGGGGGCGTGGGCTCCCCCACACTCCATGACACAGGCATGTTCACCCCAGGCCCCGCCCACCGCGGCACACACCCCCCTCCGACCATCACAGCCGCGCCCACATTCTGAGCCGCTGGGGACACGCCCGCCGCCGAGCCCCGGGACACGCCCTCCTCCGCTCCCTATTGGCTGACATGGATTGGCGGCTCTGACGTCACACCTGGAGGCTCCCTTTAAATGTACACAGAGCAGGGGGGACGGACCGACCTGAGCCATGGAGAGCTGATTAGACTGCTCATTTCCGATCAACTTACCCCAACTGGCCTGTGATTGAATTCCCCCCCCCCCAGCGAACCGACCTATGATCGATTGAGCCATCCGACCTGCGATCAATCATCACCACCACCACCCCCCCCCCCCCCCTCCTTAGCCAACTGGCCTATGATTGATTATTCTGATCCAACCGGCCTGAGATCAATTCCTGAAGCCAAACAGCTTGCAATCGATTATTGACCCCCCCCCCAGCCCCTCCACAGTGATCCAACTGGCCTGAGATCGCTCATCGCCCCTCCATCCCAAGCCAACTGTCCTGAGATCAATTCCCTGGAGCCAACCATCCTGCGATCGATTGATTCCCCCCCCCCCCAAGAACACCAGCCTGCGATTAATCCCCCCAAGCCAACCGGTCCTCAACTTTAAAGTCCATTGCAGACCAGTTGGGGCGGCGGGGATCGATCACAGGTCTGTTGGCTCTGGGGGGGGTTGATCGCAGGTAAAGTCGAGCCAACCAACCCGAGATCAATTCCCTGGAGCCAACCAGCCTGCAGCCTTTTCCCGTTCCGACCTCTGCTGTATTCCATCACTTCATAGCGAGCACACACACACACACACACACGATACAATCTGCCCATAACTGTGTACTATGAAGGTCCCACTAAACATAGAATGGCTTGGGGGTAGAGATTGTGCAATCAGATTGTAAGCTCTGTAGCCATGTATCGGTTGGCTCTTGTTCTACGTGGTGCCTGTTGGGTGTGAAGGTGATTTGTACAATCAGATTGTACTGTGTGTGTTGTGTGCTTATGGAGGTTGTACAGATATTGTAGATGAACGGCAAGCTTTAGACTCCCCCATACACGTACAATCCACATTAGATCTGCCAATGACCATGTGGGACTGGGGTTGGATGCAGATTGTATGTTTCAATCGGCCCCCATATGGTGGTTGATAAGGTCTGAGGCTGAACACACATGGTGCAATCCTCTCTAGATCCACCAACCGTGACCCAGTGTGAGATTCTAATAAGGGCGATACAAATCTTCTTCTGTATTTTATTGTATGGTGTATGGAGCGTGTAAGCCGTCCGCTCTGTCTGTAGCCAATCAGGACCTGGCTGTGTAGAGTGGTGGGTGAATGTAATGAGGATTGTACAATCTGGTGTGTGTGTGTGTCTTTAAGGGGATTTATTTAACCTTCTCTTTTTTTTTTTTTTTTTCAAATTGTCAAACGGTCAGATTGTGTCTGAGATATATTCAGATATCGGATATGAGAGATCCCGAAGGTTCAGGAGAATCAATCACATTGCTGCAAAGGAGCTGACAATCTGATTGTGTACAGCACAGATCTGGTGTGGTGGGACAACAGTTGGCATACGGGGGGGAAATTGTGATCAACCTGAGAGGAAGTGTGTGTGATCGTCCCCCGGAGGGCGCTGCTGAGCCCGGAACTCCACTGCTGATTGGTTATGCATCCTGTACTGTGTGTATACAGTGTAGGGGGTGTGTCTGCAGTGTGTATGGGAGATGTGTGTAGGAACTGTATAAACAATATGTATAATGAGATGTGGAGGAGAGATCTCATCAATATAGGGTATCTATGTGTGTATACAGTACAGGGGGTGTACACTCCTAGAAGGGTTATAGAGGGTGTATGTACAGGGGGTACATACATGTATATATTGGTATAGATGGTGTGTGTAACATATGGTGTGTGTGTGTGTCTACATATTTAGTGTAGGGTGTATATAATGTAGGGTCTGTGTGTATATTTGTAGTATAGGCCTATATAATATAAGGTAGTATTGTAGTACGGGGTTTCTATATGGATGGCCTATACAATTATAGGATGTACATGGAGGATACATTGCGTGTATATATTGTGTGTGTGTGTGTGTGTATAGCAGGTACTTACTGTATATACAGTATACGATCTACACACACCCCACACACCCCCCCCCCCCACACACACACCCACAGCCAGCCACGCACACACACCACCACCACAAACACAACCCCCCCCCCCCACCCAACACACTCACACCACAACACCCCCACACCCAGCACACATACCCCAACACACACCACCACAACCCCCAGCACACACGCTTCCTGCACCCACACACATACGCCAACACACATCCCCACACACTAGGATGAATGCTAAGGTAGATTTCAACTTGGGGAGATCACCCCCTATAGGTCAGGGTTGGATCAAACTCTCTTCTGTGGCTGCCACATCCATCTTCTGATTGGTGGTGCCTCTTTGCGTTCTGTGAGCTTTCTACTTGAAAATCGGGTTTGTCTGGCCATGTTTTTGTTTTGCTCTTCCTGCATGTTGTAGTGTCTGTGTTGCAGTCCTGTTCCAGATCATGTGTGACTTGTTAGTAAATCTTGGCGCGGCGCTCCGTTCCTCAGACTGTCGTGTGAAGACGGTCGGAAGAGGTCCTCACACCTTGTGATCTGTCCTCCGTGGGATGTTTTATGTTCATGAATTCTCTAGTTCCTCTGTAAACACAGGCTTACAGTGTATCTAAATCCAAGAATAGAAATCCAATATATTGAATGCTCTCCAGTCCTTAGATGCTGCATTTGTTTTCTTTTTTTTCAGGTGAAGAACCTTTTCAGTTAGTACAGAAGCCAACCAGTTGGCCCTGCCAGAAATGTCCTGTCCTTGTCACTTCCTGCGACCATAGAACGATGTTCTCAGCATTCCTAGCTGTGAACTACAGAACACCTCCACCCCTTACAAGATGCCACCTCTCAGTCCCATGGAGGAAAAGAGCGTTTTTGTAGCCCAAGGCTGGTGCATTTCAAAAGAAGTAGTGGCTGTCCGTGGCAGCTGTCCCTCAGTCCCAAGTGGCAGCAGCTGTCCCTCGTTTCCCCCATCTGTCCCTCTTCCCCACCCCCTCTTAGTCCCAGATGGCAGCAGCTGCCCCTCATCCCCCCCCCCCCCCCCCAGTCCTAGGTGGCAGCAGCTGTCCCTTGTCCCCCCCCCCCCCCCCCCGTTCTAGGTGGCAGCAGCTGCCCCTCATCATCCTACCCCCCCTTAGTCACAGATGTTCCTCACCCCCCCATCCGCCAGTCCTAGGTGGCAGCAGCTGTCCCTTGTCTCCCCCTATTCCAGGTGGTGGCAGGTGTCCCTCGTTCCCACCCCCCTTAGTCCCAGATGGCAGCAGCTGTTCCTCACACCCCCCCCCCCCCCAGTCCTAGGTGGCAGCAGCTGTCCCTCGTTCCCACCCCCCCTTAGTCCCAGGTGGCAGGAGCTGTCTACCTCGTCCCAAGTGCCAGCTGCCGCCCCCCCCAGTCCCAAGTGGCAGCAGCTGTCCCTCGTTTCCCCCATCTGTCCCCCCCCCCCCCCCGGTCCCAGGTGGTGGAATCTGTCCCTCTTCCCCACCCCCTCTTAGTCCCAGATGGCAGCAGCTGCCCCTCATCCCCCCCCGTCCTAGGTGGCAGCAGCTGTCCCTTGTCCCCCCCCCCCCATCCCAGATGGCAGCAGCTGTCCCTCATTCCCCCCCCCCCCCGTTCTAGGTGGCAGCAGCTGCCCCTGATCATCCTACCCCCTTAGTCCCAGATGGCAGCAGCTGTCCCTCACCCCCCCCCCCCCCCCGCCAGTCCTAGGTGGCAGCAGCTGTCCCTTGTCTCCCCCTATTCCAGGTGGTGGCAGCTGTCCCTCGTTCCCACCCCCCTTAGTCCCAGGTGGCGGGAGCTGTCTTCCTTGTCCCGGGTGCCAGCTGCCACCCCCCCGTCCCAAGTGGCAGCAGCTGTCCCTAGTTTCCCCCATCTGCCCCCCCCCGGTCCCAGAGGGCAGCAGCTGTCCCTTATTCCCTCCGTCCCCCCAGTTCTAGGTGGCAGCAGCAGCTGTCCCTTGTCTCCCCCTTGTTCCAGGTGGTGGAGAAACTGTCCCTAGTCTTCCCCAGTCCCAGGTGGCAGCAGCTGTCCCTTGTCTCCCCCTATTCCAGGTGGCAGCAGCTGTCCCTCGTTCCCACCCCCCTTAGTCCCAGGTGGCGGGAGCTGTCTTCCTCGTCCCGGGTGCCAGCTGCCCCCCCCCCCAGTCCCAAGTGGCAGCAGCTGTCCCTCGTTTCCCCTATCTGCCCCCCCCCCCCCGGTCCCAGGTGGTGGCATCTGTCCCTCTTCCCCCACCCCCTCTTAGTCCCAGATGGCAGCAGCTGCCCCTCATTCCCCCCCAGTCCTAGGTGGCAGCAGCTGTCCCTTGTCCCCCCCATCCCAGATGGCAGCAGCTGTCCCCCATTCCCCCCCCCCATTCTAGGTGGCAGCAGCTGCCCCTCATCATCCTAGCCCCTTAGTCCAAGATGGCAGCAGCTGTTCCTCACCCCCCCCCCCCCCCCCCCCCGCCAGTCCTAGGTGGCAGCAGCTGTCCCTTGTCTCCCCCTATTCCAGGTGGTGGCAGCTGTCCCTCGTTCCCACCCCCCCTTAGTCCCAGGTAGCAGGAGCTGTCTTCCTCGTCCCGGGTGCCAGCTGCCGCCCCCCCCCCCCCCCCCCCAGTCCCAAGTGGCAGCAGCTGTCCCTCGTTCCCTCGTCTGCCCCCCCCCCCCCAGTCCCAGAGGGCAGCAGCTGTCCCTTATTCCCTCCATCCCCCCCCCGTTCTAGGTGGCAGCAGCTGTCCCTTGTCTCCCCCTTGTTCCAGGTGGTGGAGAAACTGTCCCTAGTCTTCCCCAGTCCCAGGTGGCGGCAGCTGTCCCTCGTCTGTTGGTTTTATCACAAAATTTAAAATGCAGCGAAATGCGTTATTGCAATGCACAACGGTCCATGGGAATGTGATGCCAATCCTGTTAATGAGGGGAAGCTGAACTCTCCGCAGCATTGGGGCTCCTTGCTGCGTTTTGCTTAATGGGTAATATTTCATGACATATCTGGCTGACCGTACGCGTTTCTCGTGAGTTGTATTCAAAGCGGAGTGACGGGCGTTCTTTCCCCAGATTGTAATGCTGATCATGTGACCACCTGCTACATTGTATGTGTAACAACCGTCATCAATATTGTATGATTGAGGATGTGTGTGTCGGGAGATCTCCTGACTGCTTGTTATGTCTGGATGAGCCAGATCTGACAAAGGCTGGGTCCTAGGGAATTTTAACCCAGAGTGTGGCCCCTGATGTCACTATGGGGCCACATCTAATGTAGGAGTGAGTGGTCAGAGACTGCAGACGCGGTGATGGGGGAGATGGTCAGAGACTGCAGACGCGGTGATGGGGGGAGATGGTCAGAGACTGCGGTGATGGGGGGAGATGGTCAGAGACTGCGGTGATGGGGGGAGATGGTCAGAGACTGCGGTGATGGGGGGAGATGGTCAGAGACTGCGGTGATGGGGGGAGATGGTCAGAGACTGCGGTGATGGGGGGAGATGGTCAGAGACTGCGGTGATGGGGGGAGATGGTCAGAGACTGCGGTGATGGGGGGAGATGGTCAGAGACTGCGGTGATGGGGGGAGATGGTCAGAGACTGCGGTGATGGGGGGAGATGTGCAAGGTAACATTGTAACCATTTTAGAACCGACATCCTATAGCAGTGATGGTGAACTTTGGCACCCCAGATGTTTTGGAACTACATTTCCCATGATGCTCATGCACTCTGTAGTGTAGTTGAGTATCATGGGAAATGTAGCTCCAAATCATCTGGGGTGCCAAGGTTCACCATCACTGGTCTACAGATATAATTGGATTTGGCATCTTACTAAAGTTTGTATAGCATTTAGTTTCCGGCATGTGGCGTGCTCTAGAAAGATGTGGTCCTTTGTGACTCTGCCTAAGTGGATGATGGGACCCCCGTGACCATGCCTAGCCTGAGGCGGACGATGGGCCTGGTCTGAGGCTGTAACTTCTAAAGCAGTAAAAGGCCTGGGGGGGGTGTGACGGAGGTAGAAGCTCATAGAGGAAAATTTCAAGCCAGAAGGAGATGTTGAATAACCAACCGTACAATCGTCCTCTAGGATGTTGGGTGGAGCCTATAAACGTTTGGTGAGTTGTGACTTTGTAGCGGTTATCAAACAGGAAGGTCCTCTGTTCAAATTGGAAGTTTATGGCGTCTGTTTTTTTTTTTTTAATACATTTTTTTTGCAAAAGCCTTCAAACTTCTGATCCGGTGAAATCCCAAGCGATTTCCCCTTTATCTGCTGACCCAGCAGCCTGTCTTGCCTTGGAGCAAATCCTCACCACACCCACCTGCGTTCTTATATGTTAGACATGTCAAGAATGTCGCCGGTTTCAATCTGCACTACGGATTGAGAACACACCGTTTGGCTGCGGCGCTCGCAGTCATATATATATATATATATATACACAGTGGTGTGAAAAAGTGTTTCCTCATTTCCTGTTCCTTTGCATGTTTGTCACACTTAAGTGTTTCGGAACATCAAACCAATTTAAACAATAGTCAAGGACAACACAAGTAAACACAAAATGCAATTTGTAAATGAAGGTGTTTATTATTAAAGGTGAAAAAAAATCCAAAACATCATGGCCCTGTGTGAAAAAGTGATTGCCCCCCTAAACCTAATAACTGGTTGGGCCACCCTTAGCAGCAACAACTGCAACCAAGCGTTTGCGATAACGTGCAATGAGGCTTTTACAGCGTCCTGGAGGAATTTTGGCCCACTCATCTTTGCAGAATTGTCCTAATTCAGTTACATTAGAGGGTTTTCGAGCATGAACGGGCCTTTTATAAGGTCATACCACAACATCTCAATAGGATTCAGGTCAGGACTTTGGCTAGGCCACTCCAAAGTCTTCCTTTTGTTTTTCTTCAGCCATTCGGTGGTGGACTTGCTGGTGTGTTTAGGATCATTGTCCTGCTGCAGAACCCAAGTTCGTTTCAGCTTGAGTACACGAACAGATGGTCGGACATTCTCCTTCAGGATCTCTTGGTAGACAGCAGAATTCATAGTTCCTTTTATCACGGCAAGTCTTCCAGGTCCTGAAGCAGCAAAACAGCCCCAGACCATCACACTACCACCACCATATTTTACTGTTGGTATAATGTTCTTTTTATGAAATGCAGTGTTCCTTCTACGCCAGACATACTTGGACACACACCTTCCAAAGAGTTCCACTTTTGTCTCATCGGTCCACAGAATGTTGTCCCAAAAGTCTTGGGGATCATCAAGATGTGTTGTGGAGAAATTGAGAGGAGCTTTGATGTTCTTTTTGCTCAGCAGTGGTTTTCTCCTTGGAACTCTGCCATGCAGGCCATTTTTGCCCAGTCTTTTCCTGATGGTGGAGGCATGAACGCTGACCTTAACTGAGGCAAGTGAGGCCTGCAGTTCCTTGGACGTTGTTGTGGGGTCTTTTGTGACCTCTTGGATGAGTCGTCGCTGCGCTCTTGGGGTAATTTTGGGCGGCCGGCCACTCCTGGGAAGGTTCACCACTGTTCCATGTCTTCGCCATTTGTGGATAATGGCTCTCACTGTGGTTCGCTGGATTCCCAAAGCTTTGGAAATGGCTTTATAACCCTTTCCAGACTGATAGATCTCAATTACTTTCTTTCTCAATTGTTCCTGAATTTCTTTGGGTCTCGGCATGATGTGTAGCTTTTAAGGATCTTCTGGTGGACCTTACTGTGTCAAGCAGCTCCTATTTAAGTGATGCCTTGATTGTGAACAGGTGTGGCAATAATCAGGCCTGGGTGTGGCTAGGAGAAATTGAACTCAGGTGTGGACAACCACAGTTATAGTATGTTTTAACAAGGGGGCAATCACTTTTTCACACAGGGCCATGATGGTTTGGATTTTTTTTCACCTTTAATAATAAACACCTTCATTTACAAATTACATTTTTGTGTTTACTTGTGTTGTCCTTGACTATTGTTTAAATTGGTTTGATGTTCCGAAACACTTAAGTGTGACAAACATGCAAAGGAACAGGAAATGAGGAAGGGGGCAAACACTTTTTCACACCACTGTATATATATATATATATATATATATTTTAGTATGTCGACCGATATGGGTTTTTCTCTGGCCGATACCGATATTTAGAAATCGCCACGGCCGATATATGATGCCGATTTTTTTGGGGCCGATATGTTAAGCCGATTGTTTATTTTTTCCCTTCATCTCATAATATCTAACAGTTTGACACCTTTCCCCACTGGGGCGTTTTTCAGGCGCTTTAAAAAAAGTGCCTGAAAAACGGCTCCCCTGCAGTCTGTGTGGAAGCCCCGAGTGCTTTCACACTGAGGAGATGCGCTGGCAGGACGTTAAAAAAAAAAAAAAAGTCCTGCAAGCAGCATCTTTCGAGTGGTGTATACCGCTCCTCCACCACTCCTGCCCATTGAAATGAATGGGCACTGCTGCCGAAGCACCTGCAATGCGATTTGGCAGTGGCGCTTCACGGGCACATTTAAACCCTTCCTGGGCCGCTAGCTGAATTATAAGTGCCCCGCTAAAATGACGGTAAAGCGCCGCTAAAACTGGCAGCGTTTTACCGTCAACGCCTACTTGCTCCAGTGAAAGCAGCCTTAAGACCCCTTTCACACCAGGGCGTTTTGCAGGCGCTATAGCGTTCGAAATAGCGCTTGCAAAACGCCCTAAAGAAGCTGCACCATTGTGTGTAGTGTGAAAGCCCGAGGGCTTTCACACTACACAGCGATGCGCTGGCAGGACGTCAGAAAAAAGTCCTGCCAGCAGCTTCTTTGGAGCGGTGAAGGAGCGGTGCGTTTACCGCTCCTCCCTATTGAAATCAATGGGGCAGCGCTGTAATACTGCCGGAAAAACGCCGCTATTGCGGCGTATTGCCGGTGGGTTTAACCCTTTCGCGGGCGATGGCGCGGGGGGGTAAAAGCGCCCCGCTAGCGCCCGAACTGCGCCGCAAATCCGGCGGTAAAACGCCGCTAAAAATAGCGGTGTTTTACCGCCCACGCTATCGGCGGTGTGGTGTGAAAGGGGTCTTAGTGATACAGAAAATTTCTTACATTTATTAAACAAAACAAACATCCAAACAGTTCACGTGTATGTATAATTTATATTACACAAAAACGGGTAATCAAAACTTTTGGATGAAAAAAAATGGGCTAACTTTACTGTTTTTTTTTTTTTTTTTATCTCTGTATTTTTTTCCCCCAAAAAATTGAGTTTGAAAGACCGCTGCGCAAATACAGTGTGACATAAAATATTGCAACAACCGCTATTTTATTCCCTAGGATCTCTGCTAAAAAAATAAGTTTTGGGGGTTCTAAGTGAATTTCTAGCAGAAAATACAGGATTTTTATTTGTAAGCATCAAGTGTCAAAAAAGATTTAGTCTTTAAATGGTTAAACTGAGAACTTCTACACACTGAGTGCCCGTTCACACAGGGGCGACACGACTTGCAGCGCAACTCAGACGCGACCTGCACACGACTTCAGCAGCGACTTGCAAAACGACGACTGTATAGAAGTCAATGGAAGTCGCCTGAAGTCGCCCCAAAAATAGTACAGGAACCTTTTTCTAAGTCGGAGCGACTTGAGTCGCTCCTATTAGAACGGTTCCATAGTACAGAACGGAGCGCGACTTGTCAGGCGACTAAGTCGCCTGACAAGTCGCGGTAGTGTGAACGGGCACTAAGTTGAATTCATTCAAGTGTAAACATTGTATCTTTCTGTTCTTTTCTTGGCAGCCTGCCCAGGAGACAAGTCGCTTCACTCAAGTCTCCAGGCAACTTGCACTGACTTCTATTACTGAAGTCATTTGCAAGTCGCAATCATCGGCCTTTTAACAGAACAATCGGGCCGATGCCGATTAAAAAAAAAAAAAAAAAACGAGAGAGGGAGAGAGGGAGAGAGGGAGAGAGGGAGAGAGGGAGAGAGGGAGAGAGGGAGAGAGGGAGAGAGGGAGAGAGGGAGAGAGGGAGAGAGGGAGAGAGAGATCTGACCTCCAGCCTTCCCTTGAGTCTTACACAGTTGTACCGACTCCCGATAAAGTCGGGGCGTATCTAAACTCTTGTTAGTAAATCCTGGCGCCATCTGCTCGCCGCTCTCCATTCCATGCCCTTGAAAAACATCACGCGGTGTAAACCGTATTCAATGGGGCTTTTTTATGCTTTTTGTATTTATTTTCTTGAATTTTTGTTTGTAAACGTTGTGCTTTAAATTTGTTTCTAAACCCATATCTCCGTAACGTAGATGGGAGGTGTTCTGTAGTCTACAGCGATGGCTGAGAATAATGCACAGGAACTTGTAAGCTAACTAGATTTCTGGCAGAATCTTACTCGGTGGTAATTTTTTTTTTTTTATTATTATTATTATTTATTTTTAAAGTGTATCTGGACCCAGAAATGTAATATTTAGCTGCCTTTTAGATGTGGCTGCATTAGTTTCTTTTTTGAGGATTTTCCACCTACCCCCACACACACCACCCCATTCAATTTCACCCGGTGATCCTGCTGCCAGTGTTACTTTTCATTATTTAATTATTATTTAAATCTACAATTTAGAAATGTGCAAAAAATAAAGTGACTATTATTTATTATTATTTTTTTTGTTCCATATTTCATCTTTATCTGCAGGTGTACAAAAAACGATTTGAATAAGTAATACGAATAAAGTGAATCAACAATAATGCATACTTCATCTTTAACGCGGTTTCATTAAATCGCATAATTTTCCAAAGAGTTTAGTGATTTATTTCTTGCTATTTCATCTTTATCTATGGATTTGGAATAAAAAAAAAAGAGCAAATTTCTTTTTTTAGGCAGATTTGGAAATGCGTTTTTTTTTTTTTTTTTTTTTGTGTTAATTTTTTTTTCTGCGACTTTCATTTCTTTTATACAGTCAACAAACTTTTGTACAATGACCGTATGAATTCTTTCTTGTTGGCTTTAATACAAATGAATTTTAAATGTTTATTAAAATAAAAATGTGTAATTTTGCACCTTTTTTAAACCCGCTTTCTATTTCTCCCTTTTGGAGAGAGCGGGAGAGGGGGAGAAGCGTCATATCCAGAGGTTGTCTTTGGGAAATAGACATATGAGTGCTGCCAGCATTGCTGCAGAGATTGGTGGGGGGGGGGGGTGGGGTCAGCCTGTCAGTGCTCAGACCATACATCACACACTGCATTAAATTGGTCTGCATGGCTGTCATCCCAGAAGGAAGCCTCTTCTAAAGGTGATGCACAAGAGAGCCTGCAAACCGTTTGCTGAAGACAAGACTAAGGACATGGATTACTGGAACCATGTCCTGTGGTCTGATGAGACCAAGATAAACTTATTTGGTTCAGATGGTGTGAAGCGTGTGTGGCGGCAACCAGGTGAGGAGTACAAAGACAAGTGTGTCTCTTGCCTACAATCAAGCATGGTGGTGGGAGTGTCATGGTCTGGGGCTGCATGAGTGCTGCCGGCACTGGGGAGCTACAGTTCATTGGGGGAACCATGAATGCCAACATGTACTGTGACATACTGAAGCAGAGCATGAACTTCGGAGACTGGGCCGCAGGGCAGTATTCCAACATAACGACCCCAAACACACCTCCAAGACAACCACTGCCTTGCTAAAGAAGCTGAGGGTAAAGGTGATGGACTGGCCAAGCATGTCTCCAGACCTAAACCCTATTGAGCATCTGTGGGACATCCTCAAACGGGAAGGTGGAGGAGCGCAAGATCTCTAACATCCACCAGCTCTGTGATGTCATCATGGGGGAGGGGTAACCTGTGAAGTTCTGGTGAACTCCATGCCCTAGAGCAGTGATGGCGAACCTTGGCACCCCAGATGTTTTGGAACTACATTTCCCATGATGCTCATCCACTCTGCAGTGTAGTTGAGCATCATGGGAAATGTAGTTTGAAAACATCTGGGGTGCCAAGGTTTGCCATCACTGCCCTAGAGGGTTGAGGCAGTGCTGGAAAATAATGGTGGCCACACAAAATATTGACACTTTGGGCCCAATTTGGACATTTTCACTTAGGGGTGTACTCACTTTTGTTTTAAATGGTTTAGACATTAATGGCTGTGTGTTGTTATTTTGAGAGGACAGCAAATTTACACTGTTATACAAGCTGTACACTCACTACTTTACATTGTAGCAAAGTGTCATTTCTTCAGTGTTGTCACATGAAAAGATAGAAGAAAATATTTACAAAAATGTGAGGGGTGTACTCACTTTTGTGTGTGTGTGTGTGTGTGTGTATATATATATATA
This sequence comes from Lithobates pipiens, assembly GCF_037356315.1. Taxonomy (NCBI): domain Eukaryota; kingdom Metazoa; phylum Chordata; class Amphibia; order Anura; family Ranidae; genus Lithobates; species Lithobates pipiens. Next base: position 602,811,331 of record NW_027507758.1, read on the forward strand.
TATATATATATATATATATATATATATATATATATAATTATAATAAATATATAATATTTAAAAAAAATTTTTTTTATGTTTTATATATAACTTGGGCCACCCACAGTGAGGCACATCATTCCTCAAACTGGAAGACATACCCATCGTCCAGTTTCGGCTTTATCCGTGACGGCACACATGGCGGATGGGCCGAACAGACATACGTTTTTTTTCCCCCAGGCCGCCCCAAGAACTGCGGTGGGGGGGGGGGGGTGTTAAGCAAACGGCGCTTATTGCAAACCAGTGTGGGAATAGGGATCCTGTTTTCTGCACAGTCTGGTTTATGATTAGCAGGATTGCATGCGGCTGATATGACAACACGCTGACTGTCACCTCCAGGGCACGTCTGAGCTGTACCCCCCCCCCCCCTCCTCCTCCTTTCCTCCGCCCGGCTTTGCTGACATGTCAGGAATTTGTTAGAAAGTGCAATAGGCTACTAGGACAGGCGTGTGACAGCTGAGGGAAGGGAAGGGAAGGACTCCCAGAGCTCTACAGCTTCAAGGCAAACTCAGTGTGTTGTCGCTGTATGGGGGAGGGGCATTCCGTAGTGAGACATGATTTTTTATAAAAAAAAAATTCTTTTGGTTTTCTGCAAAAAAAAAATTGTCATGAACAATAAAACGGATCCACATTAATACATGCCGCATCTTTAACACGGTTTCATCAAAATGCATGTTCCGTAGAGGTGCGTCGTAAAACGCGGCGCACAGAAATGAACCGGCCGCATAAAGGTTTAAACAGACAAAGCAAAAAAAAGTTTTTACCACCTGCCCCAGTATATTTATAGGTACGGGCAGAGTCACATGTACGTGACCTACCTTCTCCCAGGTCCTCTCCATCTCCCGTCTGATCAATGTTTATAAACAATGTTACTTTGTATCTCTCTCTATCCTGTCTGATAAACGTCTCTCTCTCTCTCTCTCTCTCTCTCTCATGAGAGGGATACAATGTTACTTTGTATCTCTCTCTATCCTGTCTGATAAACGTCTCTCTCTCTCTCTCTCTCTCTCTCTCTCTCTCTCTCTCTCTCTCTCTCTCTCTCTCTCTCTCTCTCTCTCTCTCTCTCTCTCTCTCTCTCTCTCTCTCTCTCTCTCTCTCTCTCTCTCTCTCTCTCTCTCTCTCTCTCTCTCTCTCTCTCTCGAGAGAGAGAGAGAGAGAGAGAGAGAGAGAGAGAGAGAGATACAATGTTACTCTGTGTCTGTCTTCTAATTGATCAATGTTCACAAACAATATTATTCTGTATCTGTTGCCTGATGTATCTCTCCATCTCAATGTTTATAAACAATGTTACTTTGTATCTCTCTAACTCCAGTCTGATCATTGTTTATAAACATTGACCAGACTGGAGCTAGATAGATACAAAATAACATTGTATCTTTCTCCTATCTAATCAATGTTCATAAACATTATTCTGTATCTCCTGCCTGATCGATGTATCTCTTCATTTCAATGTTTATAAACAATGTTACTTTGCATCTCTCTAGCTCCTGTCTGATCATTGTTTATAAACAATGTTACTTTGACCAGACAGGAGCTAGAGAGCTACAAAGTAACATTATTTATAAACATTGAGATACAGTGCCTTGCGAAAGTATTCGGCCCCCTTGAACTTTTCAAGCTTTTGCCGCATTTCAGGCTTCAAACATAAAGATATAAAATTTTAATTTTTTTGTGAAGAATCACCAACAAGTGGGACACAATTGTGAAGTGGAGCGAAATCTATTGGATATTTTAAACTTTTTTAGCAAATAAAAAACTGAAAAGTGGTGCGTGCAAAATTATTCGGCCCCTTTACTTTCAGTGCAGCAAACTCACTCCAGAAGTTCAGCGAGGATCTCCGAATGATCCAATGTTGTCCTAAATGACTGATGGTGATAAATAGAATCCACCTGTGTGTAACCAAGTCTCTGTATAAATGCACCTGCTCTGTGATAGTCTCAGGGTTCTGTTGAAAGCGCAGAGAGCATCATGAAGACCAAGGAACACACCAGGCAGGTCCGTAATACTGTTGTGGAGAAGTTTAAAGCCGGATTTGGATACAAAAAGATTTCCCAAGCTTTAAACATCCCAAGGAGCACTGTGCAAGCGATCATTTTGAAATGGAAGGAGTATCAGACCACTGCAAATCTACTAAGACCTGGCCGTCGCTCTAAACTTTCAGCTCAGACAAGGAGAAGACTGATCAGAGATGCAGCCAAGAGGCCCATAATCACTCTGGATGAACTGCAGAGGACTACAGCTGAGGTGGGAGAGTCTGTCCATAGGACAACAATCAGTCATACACTGCACAAATCTGCCCATTATGGAAGAGTGGCAAGAAGAAAGCAATTTCTCAAAGATATCCATAAAAAGTCTCGTCTAAAGTTTGCCACAAGCCACCTGGGAGACACACCAAACATGTGGAAGAAGGTGCTCTGGTCAGATGAAACCAAAATCTAACTTTTTGCCCACAATGCAAAACGATATGTTTGGTGTAAAAGCAACACAGCTCATCACCCTCAACACACCATCCCCACTGTCAAACATGGTGGTGGCAGCATCATGGTTTGGGCCTGCTTTTCTTCAGCAGGGACAGGGAAGATGGTTAAAATTGAGGGGAAGATGGATGCAGCCAAATACAGGACCATTCTGGATGAAAACCTGTTGGAGTCTGCAAAAGACCTGAAACTGGGACGGAGATTTATCTTCCAACAAGACAATGATCCCAAACATACAGCAAAATCTACAAAGAATGGTTCACAAATAAACGTATCCAGGTGTTAGAATGGCCAAGTCAAAGTCCAGACCTGAATCCAATTGAGAATCTGTGGAAAGAGCTGAAAACTGCTGTTCACAAACGCTCTCCATCCAACCTCACTGAGCTCGAGCTGTTTTACAAGGAAGAATGGGCAAGAATTTCAGTCTCTCGATGTGCAAAACTGATAGAGACATACCCCAAGCGACTTGCAGCTGTAATCGCAGCAAAAGGTGTCTCTACAAAGTATTAACGCAAGGGGGCCGAATAATTTTGCACGCCCCACTTTTCATTTTTTTATTAGTTAAAAAAGTTTCAAAAATCCAATAGATTTCGTTCCACTTCACAATTGTGTCCCACTTGTTGGTGATTCTTCACAAAAAATACAAATTTTATATCTTTATGTTTGAAGCCTGAAATGTGGCAAAAGGTTGAAAAGTTCAAGGGGGCTGAATACTTTCGCAAGGCACTGTAAATACATCAATCAGGCAGATGCACAATAATTTTGTTTACGATCGATGTAGCTCCCTATTTCCTGCCTGATCGCTGTATCTCTCTATCTCAATGTTTATAAACAATGTTACTTTGTATCTCTCTCTCTCGTCTGATCATTGTTTATAAACTGTTACTTTGACCAGACTGGAGCTAGAGAGATACAAAGTAACATTGTTTATAAACATTGAGATTGTGATTGTGATTGTATCCATCTCAATGTTTATAAACAATGCTACTTTGTATCTCTCTAGCTCCAGTCTGGTCAAAGTAACAGTTTATAAACAATGATCAGACGAGAGAGAGATACAAAGTAACATTGTTTATAAACATTGAGATTGTATCCGTTTATAAACATTGAGATTGTTTTATAAACATTGAGATAGATACAATCTCAATGTTTATAAACAATGTTACTTTGTATCTCTCTAGCTCCCGTCTGGTCAAAGTAACATTGTTTATAAACAATGATCAGACGGGAGAGAGATGCAAAGTAACATTGTTTATAAACATTGAGATGGAGAGATACATCGATCAGGCAGGAGATGTAGAATAATATTATGAGCATTGATCAGATAGGAGATGGATACAATGTTGGGGCCGGTTCACACTGCGGGCGATGCGAGGCGACACCGACTTGCCTCGCCGCGACCTCAGCGGCGACTTGCAAATGACTTCTGTATAAAAGTCAATGCAAGTCGCCCCGAGGTCGCCCAAAAGTAGTACAGGAACCTTTTTTCTGAGTCGGAGCGACTCGAGTCGCTCCCCTCAGAACGGTTCCATTGTACAGAGCGGGGGCGACTTGTCAGATCGCGGCGAGGCAAGTCGTGTTGCCTCGCATCGCCCGCAGTGTGAACCGGCCCTTACTCTGTATCTCTCTCCCGTCTGATCAATGTTTATAAACAATGTTACTTTGTATCTCTCTAGCTCCAGTCTGGTCAAAGTAACATTGTTTATAAACATTGCTCAGGCGGGAGATAAAGAGACAAAATAACATTGTTAATAAACCTTGATCAAGCGGGAGATTCAGAATAATATTGTTTATGAACGTTGATCAGATGGGAGACGGATACAATGTAACATTGTTTATAAACATTGTATCTCTTGTCTGATCAATGTTTATAAACAATGTTACTTTGCATCTGAATAATTTTTATAAACTGTGTCAGATGGGTTTTATTTTATTTATTTTTTCCTTTTTGACAGCAGCAGGACTTCTGTATTTACACAGCAACTCCTGGCTGTCATTTTTGACAGTTATGCCGCGTACACACGATCGGCATTCCGGCCAGCAAAAGACCGATGAGAGCTTTTCATCGGAAAATTCGACCGTGTGTATGCTCCATCGGAATTTAGCTGGCCGAATTCCCGGCGGCAAAAATTTTGAGAGCATGTTCTCAATTTTTCCGACAGAAAAACGTTTTTATCGGAAATTTTGATCGTGTGTATGCAATTCCGATGCGCAAAAACTCACGCATGCTCAGATTCAACTAGGAGACGGAAGCTATTGGCTACTGGATATTGAACTCCCTTTTTCTAGTCCTGTTGTAGGTGTTGTGCGTCATCGCGTTCTTGACGGTTGGAATTTGGTGTGACCGTGTGTAGGCAAGAAAGCTTGAGCAAAATTCCGACGGGAAAACCATCAGAGCTTTTTCCGACCAAAAGTCCGATCGTGTGTACGCGGCATTAGGGTTTGCTGGCATATGTGAAGGGAGGGGAGAAGGGGTGGGGTGCGGAAGAGGGACAGAAGGACAGAACATATTACACATGCCCTGTTTAATTCATTAACCACTACAGATCCGCGCTATTGCCAAATGACGGCATCAGCGCGGACCTACATTTCCGGGACGACGTCTATTGACGTCGTCCCGGATACGAGCGGCCTGCGCGCCCCCTGAGGGGCGCGCGCGGCGCGCTCTGTGATCGGCGAGTCCGTGAGACTCGCCTGATCACCGATCCGTGCAAGGGGTCGATCCCGACCCCTTATCACGTGATCAGCTGTCAGCCAATGACAGCTGATCATGTGATAGAACGGAGCCGGTAATCGGCTATTATTCCTCCTCGCGCTGACAGCGCGAGGAGAGAAAAAAAAAGCTGATCACCGGCGGCCGTGATCGGGACATCAGTCCCGATCACGGCCAGCAATACAGCTGACCACCTGCCCCCTGCCAGTGCCCACCTGCCCACTGCCGTGCCATCCTGAATAAAAGTAAGTGCCCCCATCAGTGCCCATAGTGCCCACAGTGCCACCTACAGTGCCACCCACAATGCCACCCACAGTGCCATCCAGCAGTGCCACCAACAGTGCCACCCACAGTGCCCACAATCTGCCTCAAAGGTGCTGCGACCCAGTGCCGCCCATCAGTGCCCAGCAGTGCCGCCCATCAGTGCCACCTATCAGTGCCACCTATCAGTGCCCATCAGTCCCATCTATCAGTGGTACCTATCAGTGCCCATCCGTGCCACCCATCCATGCCACTTATCCGTGCCACCCATCCATGCCATCTTATCTGTGCCCATCTTTGCCCATCAGTGCCGCCTTATCTGTGCCCATCGGTGCCGCCTTATCTGTGCCTATTAGTGCCGCCTTAACTCTGCCTATCAGTGCCCACCAATGCAGCCCATCAGTGCCCACCAATGCAGCCCATCAGTGCCCACCAATGCAGCCATCAGTGCCGCCTAATCAGCGCACTTCAATGAAGGAGAAAAATGACCCGTTTGCAAAATTTTATAACAAACTATTAAAACATGATTTATTTATTTTATTTTTTTTGCATATTTTTTTGTTTGTTTAGCAAAAAATAAAACTCCGAGCTGTAACTAAATACCACCAAAAGAAAGCTCTATTTGTGGGAAAAAAATGATAAAAATTTCATTTGGGTACAGTGTTGTATGCCCGCGCAATTGTCATTCAAAGTGCATCAGCGCTGAAAGCTGAAAATTGGTCTGGGACTGAGGGGGGTTTAAGTGCCCAGTAAGCAAGTGGTTAAAGTTGTTTTGGCCTTGTCTAGCATCCCCGGTGTCTACTAAAATGAGTCTCCTTGGCCAGTTGCAAAGTATTGCAGTTGCTTCCTTCCGTTTCCCAATCCTTGCACACAGATGATCTGAAGGACACATTACATTGAAGCAGATGGATGGGTATGATGGCCAGGAAGCCAACGCTGCAGAATGCCGAGTTAATAGCGAATGCTTCTCCCCTGTTGGCAAAGGTCCTCTTCTTTGTACACTGGGTGAACACGCTCATTGTCACGTCTTCCCTGTCCCTCTCCCGAAAGCGTTCCTGGAAATTCCACCGCCCCAGGCCATGGCTCAACTGGGAGTATGAAGGCCGCCAAACCTTTCATATAGAGCTCATCTGCCGTCTAAATGGGTTTGGTCTCATTAAACTTGAAAATCGCATGTTTTCCATTTAGTGTTAAATTGGAACGTCGTCCTTCCCTTCCGTCTTGGACAGTTGTACCGGCTCCTCTCCTGGACTGAAATGGCTTGCTGTGAGCTTCCCACAATGGGCATTAGAAGCTGTAGCAAATGCCCTAGTCTCCGACCATCTCTGGTAGTAGGTAGCTTTATAATCCTCTGTAGGACCAAATGTGGGGCCCTCTGGGTATTTCAGGGGTCCCATTGGAGACCATTCATGTCTAGTACACTGACAATCGCGGGTGTAATGCCGCGTACACACGGCCGGACTTTATGACAGCAAAGGTCCGACAGAACGAGTCCGTCGGACAATTCGATCGTGTGTGGGCTCCATCGGACCTTTGCTTGCCAAAAATCCGGCGGACTTTAGAAATAGAACATGTTTTAAATTTCTTCCACCGGAACTCCGCCGGACCGAGAAATCCATTCGTCTGTATGCTGGTCCGATGGATAAAAACCGACGCTAGGGAAGCTATTGGCTACTGGCTATGAACTTCCTTATTCTAGTCCGGTCGTACGTCATCACGTTCGAATCCATCAGACTTTGGTGTGATTGTGTGTGGCCAAGTCTGTTCATTCGGAAAGACCGTCGTAAATCCGCTGAAAGTCCGTCGGAAAGACCGTTGGACCTAGTCCCTCAAAGTCCGGTCGTGTGTACGTGGCATTAAAGCGGGGTTCCACCCTAAAGTGGAACTTCCACTGATCGGAACCCTCCCCCCCTCCGGTGTCACAATTGGCACCTTACAGGGGGGAGGGGGTGGAGATACCTGTCAGACAGGTATTTACACCCACTTCCGGGCATAGACTCAGATGGGAGTCTGTCATTTCCTGTCCTGCCGCGCTGTCTGCTGGGACACACACGGGTCTCAGAGACAGCGCTATTGCGCTGCGCAACTCGCGCATGCGCAGTAGGGAACCGGGAAGTGAAGCCGATTCGCTTCACTTCCTGATTCCCTCACCTAGAATGGTGGCGGCAGCAGCCGAGAGCCGAGCGATCGATCGGCCTCGGCTGCCGGCATCGCTGGAACCTGGGACAAGGGAGTGTCCATTTATTAAAAGTCAGCAGCTGTAGTATTTATAGCTGCTGGCTTTTAATATATATATTTTTTTTTTAGGTGGAATCCCTCTTTAAGTGCAAATTTTAATGACAGGTCCACTTTATATTAGGCCAGAGACAGCATGTGCAACTACTGTAATGTGCTTTCAAAACTTCTACAGATCCTCTTCCGGGGGTTCCAGGGAATATTCCCAGCTGTGGGTGCCCAGTGTAGTTAGACATGAGTTTTTTTTTTTTTTTTTTTTTCCCTTAATATAAATATCCGTATTCCATATGGACGCAAGATGTGTGTGTGAAGGGTCTGGACATTTTTTGGTGCAGCACAAAAGTCTACATTACGAACCCCGTGTCTAGAGCATATTTCTCAATATTTTTTTTTTTTTTTGTAAATTACGTTTTATTAAGTTTTATAGTACAGGCATACAACAGTAAGCACGGCAAAACAACCAACCAGGTCACATTAGGTTGTAACCGATTTTTTCCAAAAACGCCCCAACACGGTCAAAATTTGCCCATACGAAAAAAAGGAGGAGGCATATATAGGATTCGCTGGGGCAATGACGCCCCCGTCAACCAGGGGAGATGATACATATATTAGATTTCCAGACCTCCCACCCTCAACCTCATCAGGGGGAGTATGGACCCTAATCCCTTTAGTAAATTATAACTTTATAATGTATGTACTGTATATACTCGAGTATAGGCCGACCCGAGTATAAGCCGAGGCCCCCAATTTACCCCAAAAAAACTGGGAAACGTATTGACTCGTGTATAAGCCGAGGGTGAGACATCCCTGTGTCCGTCCCTGTGTCCCGTCCGTCCCTGTGTCCATCCCTCTGTCCCGTCCGTCGCTGTGCTGTCCGTCCATCCCTGCCTACCTGTGCCAATCTGCAGCCTCTGTGTGCCACGCTCTCCTCCTGGCAGACGGCGGCCATTCTTCTGTTCAAAAGCCGCGCCTCCCTCTCTGTGATAGGCGGGCATCCTCTCATCCTCTCATCCTCATCCATAGTATGAGAATGAGCGGATGTCCGTGATAGGCGGAACACTGACTGCTGGGAAATTGAGTGTTCCGCCTATCACAGAGAGGGAGGTGTGGCTTTTGAATAGTAGAATGGCCGCCGTCTGTCTGCTCGACACGCTGATCGGGCAGGCAGACGGCGATGACTCGAGTATAAGCCGAGGGGGGCACTTTCAGCCTCAAAAAAGAGGCTGAAAATCTCGGCTTATACTCGAGTATATACGGTACTTCAAAATCACCCGCCACCTCAGGAACTCGATCCCTTGTTTATGTAGCTCTATCTTTTCAACATGGAGGAATCCTTAAAAATACCTTTCTAGTCTCCAGGAACCTCTGACAACGATTTCCAAATCTACAGGTCTCCATAGATTGGTGTGAAGAATGTAGGACTGAATAATAAGTAATGTGGAGTACTTGATGTGCTCAATCACTACAGGGATGGTCAATACGATGAGTAATAATGGCCAGAAAAGATACACAAACAGTGCAGATTACAGCGGTTCTTCATATGGATGCTCAGTGGGGAAATAACTGATTTTTATGGTGGTCAACAGGAGAAGGGTTACGTTATGTGTGTGGTCAATGAGAGAAGAGTTTAATTACACCGGTAGTTGATAGAAGGGTTCCATGATGTTGGTGTTCAGTGGGTGAAGCTTCCATTACATCTGTAATCAATAGGATAAGGGTTCCATTATGTTGGTCTGGTAAAAGGGTTCAGTTATGTTGGTGGTCTGTGGTAAAAGGGTTCAGTTATGTTGGTGGTCTGTGGTAAAAGGGTTCAGTTATGTTGGTGGTCAATGAGAGAAGGGTTCCTTTACACCGGTAGTCAATGGGAGAAGGGGTCCATTATACAGGTGGCCAATGGGAGAAGGGGTCCATTATACAGGTGGCCAATGGGAGAAGGGGTCCATTATACAGGTGGCCAATGGGAGAAGGGGTCCATTATACAGGTGGCCAATGGGAGAAGGGGTCCATTATACAGGTGGCCAATGGGAGAAGGGGTCCATTATACAGGTGGCCAATGGGAGAAGGGGTCCATTATACAGGTGGCCAATGGGAGAAGGGGTCTATTATACAGGTGGCCAATTGGAGTAGGGTTCCATTCTGCTGGTGGGAGTAGGGCTCCATTCTGCTGGTGGGTTCCATTATACTGTTGTCTACCTTTAACTCACTTCTGGTGTCCGTATTTTTTGCAACATCCTCAGCACTTCCTATAGGCATGTATTTGTGTGTGTTTGTGTGGTTTGTATGTATTGTGTGCAATAACGACCCAGGTCATTCCAGCATAGGGCTCACGTTGACTTCCCTATTTGATGTCCATTCAGCTTATCATCTGACTGAAGGGGGAAGTTTGGCATCATTTTAGATGTTTTTTTTTTTGTCATGTGCATATGCTGGTTTATATCATGTGCTCCTTGAGAATGCATGTTGGCATTGTCTTAACATTTTTTATTGTATTTAATTAGTAATCTATATGTATATAGCATTGGTTACTTTTTATGTTCAGAGGGATACTATTTGGTACTATGGCCTTCTTTTCCTTTCATTTTTTTTTTTTCTCTAATGTGGATACTTTTTGATTATTTGCACCAGCTAGTGGTCAAAATGTGGTATTTTTTGGATTGAGGTATTTCAGGAAAAAATAATGCATTATGGCCACTAATTAGCACTTGTGGTCTTAGGAAATAAGCATATTAGACAAAATACGGTGGGTTTTTCATTGTGGTGTGCAAATATTTGTCTTCCAATGGGGACACCTGTTTGAAGGGACAATTAAGATGGGCATTTCCCTCACGCTAGAGAGATTTCCTCTCATCACTTCCTGATTCCAGGTCCAGAAGTTATGAGAAATCTCCCCATCAGTAACCACACCGCAAAGAAAAATAAACTGATGGTCTCTTACGCATCCAAAAGGTTTTGGCTTTCTTGATGTCCTCTTGTACAATGCAGACATGGTCTTGTATTGTATGTGGAGGAGGTAACACAAGACCATGTCCTGGAGTCTCTTATAGAGGAAAAGGGGTTTGAGGGTGGATAGGAAAGAGGCAGAGTTTCAGATGGGGGGGTTAGTATGTGTCTGGAGAACATACACTGTGTTCATGGTTGATGTTCACTGAATATTCAAAATTTTTCATTATTTTTTTTTCCCCTTCCCCCTTTTTCTTTCTCTAGCCAATATGGCGAGCATACTATCTAAGCGGCTTGGGAAGAGGTCTTTGCTTGGAGCCCGGGTGTGTACCACCCCAATGTTATCCACAGACTGCATGACGGTGGAGTCGGCGGGAGACCTTGCAGTTTCAGCTCAACTAGGAGCTTATGAGGGTGGCTGCTACAAGGAGTGCTTGGAGGAGGCCATGTGTCCCACCAACTTGTCTACCAACCGCTTCAAGCTGTACCCAGGACAAAAGGTAGGACTTCTGCTGCTTTTTTTCAAGAATCCTAGTTGCCTAGGTGGATGCAGCATTGCACCGATGCTCCCATGCCCGGCTCTGAGACTGAGAACCAAGCGATCAAACACTGCTGATCGCTCAGCTCTCAGAGCTCCATGAACAGAGAGCCGGTGATGGTAAGTCTTATTATTCATGGTCCCTCATCTCTAGAGTAGTTACATTGTACCTTCAAGTATTCGCTGTAGGGTATGCTATGAGCGAAGGCCCTAGGCTGTAGAATAGTAATATTGAAAGTGGGCTTGCTATATAGCATAGTAGTCACTATACCATCATCTTAGCTGAAGATTACTACATCCAAGAATTTAATTCTCTCTGTATTATAGAAAAAAAAGGATCCAAGGGCTGGTGTTACCCCAATATCACCTCCATCCCTAATTCAATATATATTTTACCATGTATGTGGATTGTCTCATGCTCACATTATATGCATATTTTATCGGCATGTAGTTATTGCTGATGTGTTTCAGATGTGCAGCAATTGTAATAAATTTACATTATTTTACTTCAATGACATGTTTCTTGACTAACCATATTCACCTCGTTCAAAGGTGGACCGCTTGTATATATGTTTTTCTGTATTATAAGTCATTGTGAATTTTCAGATTAAGAATCTAATTTTTTCCATAAATTCATCCCATTCCACAAGGATTACCTGTCCAGATGACAAAGATGTTGTCTTTGTCTCTGTCATGATAAAAATTAATCTAGGCACACAAACGAGTACTTGTCAGAAAATATTCTTCATTGCTTGCCATTGCTTTCCTTTGCAGGAAATGGTGTGTGCATATGAGCACTTACTGTGACAAAAACGTCGTCTATGTACCTGTGCTATGAAAAAATGTGGCAAAAGCGCACAAACCAGTACTCGTCAGCAAACATGCTTCATTCTCACTACCTCCATTGTTTTTTCCCAAGTTCTACTTTTTTTTTCCTACTTTCCTATTGTGCACTTTCCTGGTTTCTGAGCGCTTACCAATTTTTTTAATGGTCCCTTCCATTATGTGCCTTCCCAATTTGATATAAATTTGCGTGCCTTTTTATCATTCTGTGCTGAATAGCATAGTCTTTAGTGACTGATGGAGTTTGTTTTATTAACCCTTGTCTCTGTTAAAGTTAAACATTTTGCTGTTGTGCATTGTTCACCCTCTGGTCATCTGAATGACATGAGTTTCACTTTCGATCTCTGCTTCCACTTTTGGGGAAGCAGAAGATCCAGTTCATGTGCCATTGGTCATATTTCATGTCTATATAGAGGGCTGCACAAAAGCCACACTGGATTAACTGGTAGCTTGGTGATCGCCACAAAAGCAGACTCTTTTGGGTCTGATCCTCCTTGACTTTCCCCACATTCATGGTTAAAGAGGGATTCCACCTAAAAAAAATAAAAAAAAAAAAAAAAAAAAAAAATATTAAAAGCCAGCAGCTATAAATACTACAGCTGCTGACTTTTAATAAATGGACACTCACCTGTTCCGGGTTCCAGCGATGCCGAGGCCGATGGATCGCTCGGCTCTCGGCTGCTGCCGTCACCATTCTAGGTGAGGGAATCGGGAAGTGAAGCGAATCGGCTTCACTTCCCGGTTCCCTACTGCGCATGCACGAGTCGCGCTGCGCAATAGAAATTCTCCGTGCTGTCACTGGGACCCGTGTGTGTCCCAGCAGACAGCGCGGCAGGACAGGATATGACATGCCCGGAAGTGGGTGTAAATACCTGTCTTTGACAGGTATCTCCACCCCCCTCCCCCCCTGTAAGGTGCCAATTGTGACACCGGAGGGGGGGAGGGTTCCGATTAGCGGAGGTTCCACTTTAGGGTGGAACCCCGCTTTAAGCCCCCTTTTGACTAAAACTCAATGGAGGACTACGAGACGGAGAACAATGTGCTTTGGTCAGGCCTTGTGAATAGTTTTGAGTTGCAATAAACTTTTTGGATCGAAAACATAAAAAAAGAGCATATGTGCAGGTTTTGTTTTATCTTTGAAGGGTGTAAGAATACATTGTAAGGTCTCTTTCCTTGTGATAGGTGTACATCACCCACAACGGAAAGGAATGGGTCGGTTTGGTGGAGCAGCACAATCACATCGACGATGAAGTGAAGATTTTCGTTCTGGAACTGGGGCTCCACCTGTGCAGGAAGACGGAGGATGTCCGTCTCGCAGAGACCCCCAGAGCCATGAGCATGCCGATGGAGCAGACTCTGTCCACCAGCCCTGTGGGGCCTGCCAGCGTGGCTCAGAGATCAGTGTCTCGCAGTATTGATGTCCCCAAGAGGTGAGCCCATTTTACTGCTTCCTTTACCAGCCAAAGAGTTAGGTCTATTAAAGCCAAAAGTTTTTTGTTTTGTATCGAGTAGGGGAGGATTTTCCCACTTCATCAAAATTGGAAAATAAAATAGTTTGTCTTTAAAGCGTATCTAAACCCAAAAACAAAAATGTTCTGTATTGCAGCTCACCAATCCTTGGATATGGCTGCTGCATTAGGCTTAGACTTTTTTTTCTTTTATTTTCACCTGGTGGTCCTGCCAGTAACACACTTTCTGTCTTAGGGCGGCTGCTTCTCTCTATGGAGGAGCAATGGAGCCCCCCTTGGAGAGCATCCTTTTCAACTTGGGGAGTACATTCTCATCACGGTATCTGTATGCCAGAATGAATGAACTCCTGAACATGCGGAGGAATTGTCTCATCCCATGCCCGCTAATCAAGACTGCTCAAAACTTGGTGGAAGCTGGGCAGAAGATGTTGCCAAGAGACCTCACTGAGGTTAGATGGTGGGAGCAAAGGTGAGTATTTGGGGCTTTACTTCTGCTTTAAGGATTGGTAATTTTACATATTTGATTTTGGGCTTGGATACACTTTAACAAGCTACTTATTAACATTTCTATAGCATAGGAAAGGTTTGCGGTTTGCTGTTTACCATCCTTAATAACTTTTTAGAGTGAGGTCACAGCTGAAATGTTTTTAGAAAGCTGCATGATTTAGTATGTACTTGTCCAGTACATCCCTCATTTTGAAATATATTTTTTTTTACCCTTGAAATTTTTGGATATCTGGGAAACCTTGAAAAAAGATTTTTGATCTAAAAGCTCACAGTACGGTAAATATCTGAATAACAAGAAAAACTTTGGTGGTACCATTAACTTTGTATTGGTGCTTTAGAGCTCATGCCAACTTTAAACACAATGCAAAGTTAGTTGGACCATTAAGCACTGATGCAAAGTTGGTGCTTGATGTTCAGTGGTCTTACAAGCTGTGCATCGCTGCTTGGTGGCCCCGCCAGGCTTTGCCATCGCTGCTTGGTGGCCCCGCCAGGCTTTGCCATCGCTCCTTGGTGGCCCCGCCAGCTTTTGCCATCGCTGCTTGGCGGCCCCGCTGCTCTCACCTGTAACTGGCCCTTGCAGCAAGGAGCATTGGAAGGTAACGCATAACAAAAAAGGACCAAGGAGAATTCCAAGCTCTACCGACCAGCCTGCGACCAACCAGATTAAACCTTTCTAACAGTATGTGTAGAAATACTATTTTTTTTATTAAAGCAGTCCTTAACAGTCCTAAATGCCAATAAAGAGCTGCAAAGCTAGTGGGGCTACCAAGCTGGTGGGGCTACCAAGCTGAGATGCAAAGCTAGTGGGGCCACCAAGCCGAGATGCAAAACAAAAAAGGACCAAGGAAAAAAATCCAAGAAGAATTCCAAGCTCTACTTACCGACTAGCCTACGACCAGATTAACCTGTCTAACAGTATGCGTTTAAAACGGGTTTAGTTGCACAAATTTGCAAATGCATCCGTAGGCTACAGAGCCTCGCCAATGCACCCTGGTATTTTTTAGTCCCATCTCTAACGTATGAGACTCCCCCAGTGGAAGCACATGCGTTCTGATGAGATAGATGAAGGCAGATGGCAATGCGTTGCCTGACCTAAAATCAAGCATACAAACGTTTTATTTTAGGTCAAGCAATGCATTGACACCTTTGCAGCCATTGTGCTACCTGCTGGGTGTTCAATGTGCCCCTGTACTTTTAAGGAGGGGTGGGCTCCCTCCAGTCCATCTGCCTTCATCGATCTCATCAGAACGCATGTGCTTCCACTGTGGAGCCTCTTATATGTTAGAGATAGGACTACAGATACCACGGTGCCTTTGGGCTCTGTAGGTTACAAATTTGTGAAGCTAAACCCCTTTTAAACGCATACTGTCAGACATGTTAATCTAGTCGCAGGCTCATCGGTAAGTAGAGCTTGGAATTCTCTTGGATTTTTTCCTTGGTCCTTTTTTGTTTTGCATCTCGGCTTTGTGGCCCCCACTAGCTTTGCAACTCGGCTTGGTGGCCCCACTAGCTTTGCAGCTCTTCATTGGTATTTAGGACCGTCAAGGGCTGCTTTAAAAAAAAAAAAAATTGTATTTCTTCTTCTGCAAAGTTTGCAGGGTGGCCTGATATGTTCCCTCAAAGAAGAGATTATTAGTAAAAGCTGGCAACACCCATTTATCATGTGTCCAAGTGTGTGTTGTTGTTCCTGTAACTAACCCAAGGACCTCATGACATTTCATAAGAAAATGGTACGATTTACTCACTCTGCTTCATGTGATAATTCTGTAGTATTCTTTGAAGCACTAAGTGAAGCCCCATGCTCTGAAAGCCTCTGTTCCAGGACAGAGAAGACATTATTCTTGCTCCGTGTTGTCAGCTCAGTGTGTGGAGCTTTAAGCATACTATTAGGCCGATGAACCAATCCACATGGTGTGTACTTGACCCAATCGGCTGTAGCTGCTTGGGGGGAACACTGAAGCTACAAATTCATTGCCACATAGCCCTGCAGCAGGACCCCTTGGAACCTCTTGTGGAATCCTAGAATTGCGTAGAACCCCAGTTGAGATACTCTGCATTAAGCAGATCTACAATAAAAGTTCCATACTTTTGGGAAGCCTAATATCCATGCTGTAGTTTCAGACATGGCAAGATCGATTAGCCATTCTTGGACAGGGTTCTACCCAGAGGATGTTTTGGGGTACCTTGACCAGTGACGGATTGACCTCCCATTTGATGTTGCCTGCATAGTTCCTATTTTCTGACCACATTTGTTTGCAGTTGCCAATTTTGAGAACCGATATGGTGAATTTTTCTGAAATATGTTTCTTCAACCAGATATGTGAAGAAGTTGTTTTCGTTCTAATAGGAGATCAGATGCCGTAGAGATGGATGAAATGATGGCAGCCATGGTCCTCACCAGCTTGTCCTGCAGCCCAATCGTCCAGAGTCCCCCCTGCAGTGACCTTATTCCAAGTAAGTACCCATGGAGATGGCTGGTATCTATATGCTGGTTCTGTGGGGGCTTATACTCTTCTTTTGAGGACCCTACCAGGCAAGGCCACTCGGGAACCATGGTTAACCACTTCTTGATAGTTTGCCAGTTCTGGGAAGGTGTCCATAGACGTCCTCCCGCTCCCCCTGGGGCATGCATCGGGCACAGTAAATGGCCATCACATTGGCCCTTTACCATGTGATCAGCTGTGTCCAATCATAGCTGGTCACATGTATATTGACTTGCAGGTTATCAGCAGTCCTTTTCTTCACACTTCACACACTGTCTCTGAAAGGTAACTGGCAAAACTGACAGTACATTGTTTACACTGATCAGGGCACTGATCATCAGTGCTGCCTCATCAGCGTTCATCAGTGTAGTCGTCGTACTTTCTCAAGCTTTTTACCCCAGGGGAACCCTTGAAATAATTTTCATTGGGAAAATGCCCCTTACATTAGTGATGAGCTTAACTATGTGGCCATATTTAGGTCAATTATGTCATAAGCTTTCCCACGCCTTTTGTGTACATGTAGTTGCAGGGTAGGGAATGACCCACCTGCAACTGATTGGGCTGGCACTTCTGAACCCAAGCCAATCTTTAGTGTAGAGGCACAGGAGCCTCGGCCTGGCTAGTGACTATGTTCTGGAACCACCGAAAGCCTTCTAATGGGGGTATTCTTGGTCCATCAGACATGTTTAAGTGGCCATAGCTCATGGAAGATTTTATTTATTTATTTTTTTTCTCGACCTTTACGCAAATGGCCATTGGTATACAACAGCTGCCCTCTCAAAGTACTTACCTTGGTCTTCAACACTTTAAGGAGACATGGTGGATCCCAACGTGCCTTCCTGCAATGACGGCTCTAAATCCTCTAAAGCCCCATACACACACGATTGGTTTTTCTGCTGAGTTTTTCCTTCAGATTTACCAAAACCATATAATATGAGGTCAAACCTTAGGAGTTTCAATTTGTATACTATCAGGCAGGCCCTTGCACTACATGGTTTTGGTAAATCAGCAGAACATCTAATAGTGTGTATGGGGCATTAGAATGCCGGAGTGCATTCTTTCTCAAGCTCCCATCTCTACCGGAAGACACAAGGACATCCCGCGAGCATCACGGAAGCATCAGGGGCCAAGGCGTTCCATGGGCATATGGAAATGGATGTTACAAAGACCTGACTAGGGCAGACACTTTCATTCCAGTGATCCCTACCAATGGGGAACAATGGATTTTTAAAATGTCGTAGTGTCTTTCATGATAGCACTGTACTAGGCTTAATATTCACACTTTCTTCTTTCTTCTAAGCCCCTCGAGTGACCTGCGACCTCTGGAAGGAAAGCGGCGACGTGTCGGACAGTGGGAGCAGTACAACCAGCGGGCACTGGAGTGCGGAATGTGGCGCCTCTACGCCTTCCCCTCCTCACACCGAAGCCAGCCCCAAGTATACAAACGAGGCGTTCAGCACTTCCCATGTGGATGAAGGCTTCGAGACTGACCCTGATCCCTTCCTTCTGGACGAGCCTGCCCCACGCAAGAGAAAGGTATGGCATGGTTCCTCAGTTGGAGGGGAAAAAAGCAACAATGTTTAAAAATTGCTTGTATTTTTTTTTATTGGGTTAATCAGTTGTAGACACATTGGGGGCTATTTACGAAAGGTAAATTCACTTTGCACTGCAAGTGCACTTGGAAGTGCAGTCGCTCTAAATCTAAGGGGTAGATCTGAAATGAGTGGAAGCTCTGCTGATTTTCTCATCCAATTATGTGCAAGCTAAAATGCTGTTTATTTTCCTGCATGTCCCCCTCGGATCTACAGCGACTTTACTTCCAAGTGCACTTTCAGTGCAAAGTGGATTTGCCTTCAGTAAATAAACCCTTAAGTGTGCTACGCAAACCCAAAAAAACTTTGCTGGCAATTCACGGCTGTCAAAATGACAGCCGGGAGTTACTGTTGGGCTCCATTCACGCTTGATCCAAGCTTCTTTGGTCATTTTGCACTTTTTTTTTGTGCTTGTACATTGTGTCTGTACAGACATCTGAGGCTTGAGCTTTTTTTAATATTATTCTTGATGACCAATGGAAAGCTTGTTACTGGGGAGGGAAATGGGTAATGTGTGTTTTTTGTGCATATTTTTCAGACGCTCCAATTGGTATTTATTGGGACCAATAACTCTTGAAGCTTAAAAGAAGCTCATGTACATTTTCAAGCTAAAGCGCTTCAAGTGACACCACATAACGGGGTCAATGGAGAACCATGGGATCTTGGCTGTTAAGTGCATATGATCTGGTTCACACCAGAACGCAGTGCGGGAACGTTTCCCACACAGCGTTCAAATCCATTGTCCCTTGTGATCTGCATGTGGATGCTAAAGTACTGTTAATAGCACCCCAAACGTGGATCGGAAATGCAATACTTTTTGCGTGGTCCGGTGCGTTTTGTAGCTCATTCAAATAATTAGGGTTTAAAAATGCACTGCATGGGAATGCATGCCAACCCCCACCTTCCCAAACTGAATGAGGCCCAACCGCTGCGCCTGTCTATAAACACGTCATCTGTCACATTGTTTATAAACATTGATCAGACAGGAAATAGAGAGAGATACAAAGTAACATTGCTTATAAACATTGATCAGACAGGAGGATACAAAAGTTAAATGCAATGTTAAATAAGTAACAAAGCTTCCATCCGCAAGTGATATCTGTCAAAGCAACCTGACAAGTTATAAAAAAAAAAACTTTTTCTTTTAACTCCTAGTTTTCTATTTTTTGTATTTTTGTTGCATTAAAAAGAGAAAAATTTGTAAATAGTTTGCAATGCTTTGCCTAGAGGCGATTCAGTTTGCATTGTGTGCTATACAAGTATTTCATTTCATTCATTCATTTCATTCATTCAATGCTTTGTGCCAAATCTCTACAGTGTAATAGGGCAAATTGTAGCATAACATAACTTTTTTTGTTGTTTACGGCAACTAGAATTTCATATACACACACACACACACACACACACACACACACACACACACACACACACACACACACACACACAATGTGTATATATATATATATCTCTCTATCTCATAATCTTTCTCATCATATATATATATATTTATATATTCATAATCTCTCTCATCATATATATATATATATATATATATATATATATATATATATATATATATATATATATATATATATATATATATATATATATATATATATATATATATATATATATATATATATATATTTTTTTTTTTTTAATTATTAAATTTTTTGTGTCTGGGTTGCATAAAAAAAGTTTTGCTAGACAATGTCATAAAAAGCTTTGTTATTGTTATGTAATACTTTGTTATCTTAACTAATGACCTCATTCTACGTGAATAAACAGGCTCATAAAACATAAAAATAAAACCAAGATTTGCAAGAAACTTCAGCTGCCCATATGCTTCGTACTATGGCTCGTTTTTTTGACATGCACTTTTCACCGTAGGCCTTGCTGACTTGCCAATCGTGTATCTATTTGCGTTGCAGAACTCTGTGAAAATCATGTACAAGTGTCTGTGGCCAAACTGCGGGAAGCTTCTGCGCTCCATCGTTGGCATTAAGCGCCACGTGAAAACCCAGCACCTCGGGTAAGGCTTCTTGCTCCTAATTGGCTGTATAAATATTTTGGGAAGGCAGACTTGCACTGTGGCCTTGTAGCACTGGGGTCATGGAATCTCTTATAAATGCATTTCTTTTTTTATTGAAAAAAAATATTTTTTTTCCTTCCATGCATTTTAGGTAATTGGGTTGGTGTAACGCGGCAAATGCTTTTTTTTATTTATTTTTATTTCATTTTTTATTTTTTTCCCCCCAAAATTAACATTTAATTTACTAATTGAGAGTCTAAAAATAGATTCCCCTTTTACAGAGATGGCGCAGATTCCGACCAGCGTAAGAGAGAGGAGGATTTTTACTACACCGAGGTCCAGCTAAAAGAGGAAGCCGAAGCAGAGAGCACACCCAGGAGCCCAAGCACGGCCACCACTCCGCTCCTCATCCAGCCGGTGACACCCAAACCTGACACTCCGGCTCTGGAGGTGCCCGGCTTGGAGTCTCCTCTTCCAAGTGCGCTCAGTCAGTCGGCTCCGGGCTCCTTCTGGCACATCCAGGCCGATCATGCCTATCAGGTATCCCATCTCTCCTTGTATTCCTGTATATTGTTGGGCTTGCTGCCTGCTTTTTTTTTTTTTAAGCTTGTTCACTTCATTTTAATTGCAGGTGAAAAAAAAAAATGTGCTGTATCTTGAATGTGCTTTTATCAAAATGCATGCATGTTGCAAAGATTTTTAACAGTAAATGTAAAATACATAAAAAAAAAAAAAAAAAACTATAGTGACAATGCACCACACCTAAACTGCAAAGGGGTGAACCCAGCCTTTCAAGTGCAAATAAAGGCTGTTGTGTGTTCTTTTTTTATTTATTTATTTTTTGTTTTTATTTCTTGAGGTCGTGTCTCATTTCATCACAGCCCATAAATTAGAGATGAGCTTCCATCTGCAAAAGTCGGTCAAAGCAACCTGACGAGAAGAATTTTTTTTTTTTTAATTATTATAATTTTTATTAACCATTTGTTTAACCTAATAAGTCCTATGTAGCTCCTTTACCTTCACTATTATTTTCTATTTTCTTTTTATTTCTATTTTTCTAACCGCTCATATTTAGACTTTTTATTCATTTATTTTTTTTTTGTGTTGCCATAAAAAAAAACTTCCCATTTTAAACAGTTTTGCTTTATGCCAGAATCATTATTTTTTTGTGTTGTTTTTTATTTTTTTGGCTCAAAGGGGAGGTCAATTGGCCATTTAAAGGGTGTATGCAGGATTGTTGTGTTTTTTTGCGTTGTAGAGTTCTTTTTTATTTATTTTTTTGGTAGGTTTTTTTTTACTGGTGCTTTTTTGGATTTTTTTTTTTTCTTTTTGCTTTGCGGGTTCTTTTATAGTTTATTTTTGTTTTTGTAGCGTGTGTGGTGTTATGTGTTTTCTTTAATTTTATTTATGGTTGAGTTTTTAGGTCTATTCCCCAACTCAGGACAATGGGCAGAGCCATGCCACTTGATGCTTTGTTGCCCTATCAGCCAGATACTCATCCAGAACAGCTTGTGTATAGTGCAAGTATAGCCTAATATCATTGAGCCATTTATTCCAAATTGCGTACAGCGGTTTCAGATTTTTTTTCACGCATCATTAGTGCACTTAGTAGAAACTATGCCCTTTATGGTATGGCTTGGGACCCATTGAGACAATATAACCATACAGCTTGTGGTGTGAAAAATTTAATAAAGCAATGAAAAGCTTATGCTAATCCTAGGCCTGACTTGGTCCCGTCTCTCCATAACCTCTGTGGTTAGCTGGCATGGCTCATGCCACGTAAGGTCCAGCGGGAAGGGATAAGAGTTGGTGGAGTGCTTTGCCTAAACTATTGCTAGGTGGTAGGTTTGTGTGTATGTATGTATATGTGTGTGTGTGTGTATATATATGTATATATGTATATGTATATATATATATATATATATATATATATATATATATATATATATATTCATAATATTATTATAATAATAATAATAATATTATTATTATATTTTATTATTATATTTTATTATTATTATAATATAATAAAATATAATAATTTATTATTATTATAATTGACTATAAACTAGGAATCTGACTGGGGTAGTGTAATACTTTGCATATAACTGTTGTTTAATCTCCCCTTAGGCTTTGCCTTCCATCCAGATCCCGGTATCCCCTCATATCTTCACCAGTATAAGCTGGGCAGCCGCTCCCTCCGCTCTCCCCACCCTGTCTCCAGTGAGTAAAAGCCGACGTGCCTGAATAAAAAAAAATCCTATATTTCCATTAAAGCCAAAGTTAAATTTGCTTATATTTTGCCTTCCCTGGTTCCTCCATGTTCCTCCTCATCAATATGCTAACGAAATTTTATTAAGTAACTTTTTTTTCCCCCCATTTTATACTGTATTTGATGCTATCATTTGGTCTTTGTGCTCTCAAGATTATAATACAGAAAAAAAATGGATGAAACATCCGCTATTGAATAGTAATGAAACATAAAAAATGTCGGTCAGGGTGTTTAGGGGGAATAAGGGTAAAATTGCAGTAGCTATTCCCTGAACACATACTTTGTGTTGCATATTTTGTATTTGGTGGGCTATAGGGAACAGAGGAGATCGGGGTTAGGATAGGCAAGCCTAAAAACTTGTGGAAGCACAAGTTTTAAACCCCCTCAAAGTGTAAGGGATTATTGTTGGGGGTTTAGATGTAGGCCGGTTTCGATGGGACCAACCAGCAGCACCATGACTTAAGAGCCTGGTGGAATACCGGCAACCTGGAAGCGCGCACGTTCAAAACCGTACCAAAAGTGTGAGGCTGTCGAGGGAGCATTGGGCTAAATGTTTGAATGTAGGCAAACCTCTGTGGGGCAAGCCAGCAGCACCATGTCTTAAAGGCTTGCTCTGGTCAGATGCCATCAGGGTCACCCTCTCAAAGATCTCCCTCAGAATTTGCACCCATCCTGCGAGTTGAGGTGATTTCCAGTAACTAGAGAGATCCACTCTCTACACTTACAGGTGAAGGCAGTGATGGAGAATGATTACCTTAATTTTGGAGAGAGGTTCTGGCAACATGGACAAGAGGGCCATCTCGGGGGTATGGAGGTTAAATATCTGCAATGTTGTCCGATATGTGGTAATGGTTCCTTTTCAAAAGTTTGTATACCCTTTCATAATGTATATTGCCCTCTTTGGCATCAGTGATTGTGTATGAGACCTTTTACCTCCTAATTTGGTGAAGCTGCCTTTTTTTTGCCACAAGACCTTCAGGTCCTGTAAATTCTTTGTGGAGAGCCTAATCTGTGTTCATGCTAGACAACCATGGTGGCTCAATGATGTTAGTCATGGGATGTGATGGTATCCTCAGACCCTTCTTGCCAAGAGACCTTCTGGTCCTTAAAATTCTTTGCGGAGAGCCCAAATGTGGTGGTCATGCTAGACAACCAAGTTGGCTCATTGATGTTGAGGTCAGGTGAATGTAATGGCATCCTCAGAACCTTCTTGCTACTTTACCTACAGGTAAATTCTTTGTGTAGAGCCTAAATGTGCTTTTCAGGCTAGACGATCAAGGTGGCTCCATAGTGTTGAAGTGATTGTAACGGCTCGGTTTAAAAAAAAAAAAACATGCTATAGTTACCTGCTCTGTGCAGATAGTTTTACACAGAGGAGCCCAGATCCTCCTCTTCTGGGGGTCCCTCTTTGCTGCTCCTAGTCCCTCCTTCCTTTGAGTGCCCCTCAACCAGTAGCTTTTTACAGGCCGTCACCCAAGCTGAGTCATAGCTCCGTGTATCTATTCAGACATGGCGCCCTGGCCCCGCCCCTCTCTCCCCTGATTGGCTGACTGACTTTGACAGCCGCGGGAGCCAATAGCGCCGCTGCTCTGTCTCAGCCAATCAGGAGGAGTGTACTGGGTGGCTGAGGGGGTTGTGGATATTGCTGGAGAGAGGTCAGGTAGGTAATTGGGGGGTGCTGGGGAGGCTGCTACACACAGAAGGTTTTTTCTTAATGCATAGAATGCATTCAGATAAAAAAAACCTCTGCCTTTACAACTCCTTTCAGGTCAGGTGATTGGCCTTTTTTTTTTTTTCTGCTGCAGCCTTTGGAAAGTCCAATGGCGGCCATTGTGCAACTTCCAGGCAAATGA
This sequence comes from Lithobates pipiens, assembly GCF_037356315.1. Lineage (NCBI taxonomy): Eukaryota > Metazoa > Chordata > Amphibia > Anura > Ranidae > Lithobates > Lithobates pipiens. The sequence goes on from NW_027507758.1 coordinate 602,835,585, forward strand.
ATGCCTGCACATTTTTTGAATCCTTTTGACAAAATTTCCTATACCACCTCCCTGCTTCACAGTATGGATGGTGTAGTTCTCTTCATAGGCCTTGTTGACGCCTCTGCAAACAGTGTTGGTACTATGTTGGGTTTTGTTCTCGGTACTCCAACCAGTTTTATTCTAGCTGTTTTTTTAGGCTTCATTAGGTACAGGGGGATGTCAATTTATGAGCACATCTGTTTAGTTTTTGGTGTTCCTTCTGAAGTTATTATCCATCTACCATTCGAGGAATGTTAGATGGATAACGAGGAAACGTTTGTAGGTTCACAAGTTTATTTTGCCTCTGCTTTTATCCTCAGATCCGAAGCCGGTCATTGAGTTTTAGTGAGCAACAGCAGCAGACACCATCCATAAAGTCGCATCTGATTGTGGCTTCACCCCCTCGGGCCACCAATGGGAGCAGGTGAGATCTTTAGACTTCTCAGTACATATCAGAATCTCTATGCATATGAAGGAGCTCCAGACCCTCCTGTAGCCACGAAGGGAGCTCCAGACCCTCCTGTAGCCACGAAGGGAGCTCCAGACCCTCCTGTAGCTCCATAGTCTTTAGAAATAAGCCACATTGACCCAAGTTACTCTTGACGCCTTGTTATTTTGCATGTTGAATATGTGAATTCAGATCTAGGAATTCTGTTTTGAGCCTACCTAATCCCTGACCTAGCATCAGAGTCCCTGGCTGACCCTTTTTCTTTAGTAGAGATTATCTAACCAAATTTCTAGACCTTTGGTCGTGGGAGAAGCACTATAAGCACTATAAGCAGCATTTTCTCCAGAAAAGGTGAATATTTCCTCCCTTCTGCCACCCTACGTTTCATACCAGAAACTTGCATGTGTACACATTAGCAGATCTCAAGGCGAGTACTATAGAATTTGCCATGAGTGATGGCTCTGTGTCTGCTGGGGCTGCTGACATCAAATCCAAGATGGCGGCACCAAGCAGCAGTCTTGGGGCTTTTGGATGTTTGTTTACACAAGGAAGGCTTGTTTAGGTAAATAACATGCATAAAATAAATTAAATGCACATATAATCTTATGGCGAGATTGTTATTGAAATGGTCTGGTGACCGAGTTTCTTACAACTGAAGAAAGGTCACAGGACATAATTTGTTATGGGGTTAAGGTTTTAGGTAGGGTTGCACCGATACTAGTATTGGTACCAAGCCTTTGCACGAGTATCTGTATTCGTGAAAATGCTCCACTGCCTGATCCGATACCTGTTCTATCAGGCCAGGCATCCTCAGCATAGTGGGGGGCGAGCAGCCTCACAGATCGGTGCAGTGGTGGGGGGGGAGGTACAAGTACCGATCTCCCTGTATAGCTTTCAATAAAGCATCTGACGGCTGCTTCTCATCTCCCTTCCCTTGGCTGTCAAATGCTTTACTGAAAGCTATATAGGAAGATCGGTGCTTGTACCCCCCCCACCGCTGCACCGATCATCCCAGACTGTCCCCACTATGTCCTCCCCTGGCTCCTGGGTCCCCAATCAGCTCCACGTGCTCCTTGTTCTGTGCGGGTCCCCCTCTAACTCCCCCTTGTGCTCCTCGCGCTCTCTCGGTCCCCCTCCTCCTCCTGTATGGAGAGCGGTGTCGTTTACAGGCTCCTTCCTTTTTCTGAATGCACAGTCAGTGATCACTGAGCATCGTAAACTGGGTTTACGATGTTTCAGTTTATGAATAAAGAGGAGCCGCTGTCTCCTGTCCATTCATTTTCAGTGCAGCTGAGGCTGCAGAGAAAGGGACTGGGGAATCTGTATCCTCATTCCTTTTCCCTGTCTCAAAGGAGAGATGTCAGGGGTCTGTTTTAGACTCCTGATATCTCACCGAAGCCCACCTACCCCCCCAACAGGGCTTATTAAAAAAAGAAGAAAATAAAAAGAATTATAACAAATATTTAAGGGTTAAATTGTAAAAAAAAAAAAAAAAAAAAAAAAACACAAAAAAAGTCCACCCCCCACTCCAAAAAAAACATTGTAAAAAGAATACAACAAAAATATATAAATTTGTAAAAAAATTAAAAAAACTACTGACACAGTCCACACCTCATGAGTGCACATCAGTGCTGCATATTGCTTCTACTGTCACACGGCATTAAAATTGTTTACGGTAATCGGTATCGGCGAGTGCTTGAAAAGTATCAGAACTTGTATTCAGTCTTAAAGTGGTATCTGTGCAACCCTAGGTTTAGGAGATTGCAGTACCAATATATACATTGATTTTATAGTGTAAGGTTGTTTGTTTTTTTGTTTTTTTTATAAAATATATATTTATAATTTTTATTTTTTTTTCTTTGTTTTAAATTCTCTTTTCTTTAAAGGAAGGTTCGCGGTGAAGCAAAGAAGTGCCGCAAGGTTTATGGGATCGAACACCGGGACCAGTGGTGCACCGCCTGCCGGTGGAAAAAGGCCTGTCAGAGGTTCCTGGACTGACAGGCCGAGCACACACATCTGCTTAGAGGTGGCAAAGCTTCAGCATCTAAAGGGCTCATGGAGTCCACATGAAGCATCTCTAAGAGAAGGGTGGTGACTAAAGACTGTTTTGACTTGTAAATTCCAAAAAAAAAACCTGTACAACATTGTATGTTTTTGCCAGATTTTTTTTTTTTAAAGCTTCCCATTTTGTTTTTTAAATAGACTGTAGGGGTCTCCTTCCCCCCCCCCCCCCCCCTCTTTTTATTCCCCTTTTTTGTTTTTTGTTTTTTTTTGCTAAATGGACGTGCAGGGACCAAAATGTCTGAACTTCTTTTAACAATCCCTTCTGTCACTACAGTTTTTTGTAAAGAAATATCAAGATACCCGTCCGCTTGTAATATAGTGTCCGTCTCACCCAATCTGCTTGTAAAATGTCCTGAACATGCTACAGTATTTGTGCTTTTGTTTATTTTATTTTTTTACAACTTTTTTTTTTATTTTTTTCCCTGATTCAGAAAAGTGCGCCATGATTAAGTCACCCCTGTGATGTCAGGGGTCATTTGAAAAGCTTTTTGGGTTGCAAATGAAAACTGTACGCCAGTCATATTGTAATTTTACATACTGGGTGCTGGGGGGGGGGGGGGGCTTGGTTTGTTTTAATTTTGGAGACAAATATTATATTTGTGGTGCTGTCCATTTGCTCAGAGAAACAAGAAGTGGGTGCGGCCATGAGATTTTATGATATGACATTTCTGTGACATATTAAAAAGCTGATCTTATTTTTGAAATGGCTTTTTTAGTTGTCTGTTTTCATGAAGGTGGCCCATGGCCCTCGTTGCCCTCAGCGGCCCATGGCCCTCGTTTGCCCTCAGCGGCCCATGGCCCTCGTTTGCCCTCAGCGGCCCATGGCCCTCGTTTGCCCTCAGCGGCCCATGGCCCTCGTTTGCCCTCAGCGGCCCATGGCCCTCGTTTGCCCTCAGCGGCCCATGGCCCTCATTGCCTTCACTCTTCTGTCACTGACTAGGCTCAGGCAAGACTGTTCAGGCATTTTCCTTTCACTTTGACCTTCCTGATAGTGACTTTAAAAGTAGCAAAGGGATAGACAGCCAGGCAACTAGCATTTTGACAGAGATGAGCAATTCAGGACCTGCATTTCTTTCAGTGCAGATCAGGTCCAGAGTAGTCAAAACCACCGATCAGTGTAATTCCATACCAAGGGGGTCCCAAAAACCTTAGTCGGCTATATATTGGTACCCTGTTTATCTTTTGAGAGGAGGGAAATCACCTATACATGCTCCATGCTTCATTGTTAATCATGTGACTCTGGGAATCTGTAGGAAATTAATTGAAACTGTTTTGTGTATGAAGGGCAAACAGGATTTCCATTAGGTTTTAACCTTCTAATTAATTGAGAAGAGAGTGCCAAGAGATTACCACATTAATTTTAAAATGAATGCTCCAGCTTTGGGGCGGGGCTTCGATGGATTGAACTGTGCCTGCTTTTATTTGCCTGCAACATGGCTGGGTGCGACAACCAGGAAAACCTCCTTTCATTATGACTGCACTATTTTAAAATCACTTTAAAAATACCAATGCGTTTCAGAGTTTCAAGAGCCGAACCTCACACCCAGGTTTTCCTTTAAATAAGAGATTCTTAAAGAAGAAGTCTTACCATAGTCCTCTTCAGTCCATCAAGGGATGGATTGCGTGTAGCACTTAGTCCTGTTATGATCTGTGTTGTAAATGTTGAGCAAGCATGGTAGACTGTGCTCCCCCTCCCTCCACCGCTGTTTGACCATGTTGCTCAGGTGCGTGCCTGAGACCAGCACAGTCTCACTACTTATGTGTGACTACCTGGAACACATACTCAAACTGACCACATGGGGCGGTAAAAACTGAACTTAACTCAAGCTTTGCAATAGGATCACCCACAAATTGGGCTTCTTAAGGGGTGGAGCTCACAAGCACTTATAGATATGATTTTATGGAGAATTGTTCTCAAGAGATAATTTATTTAAAGATGAATCAGTGACCAGCGGGCAAAATGTTTTTTCTTTTCCTCGTTGGCCCTGATGAAGCCATTTTGAACCCCAAAACATGTTGAATTTTCAAATGAACTTTCTGAAAACACCTGATCTCTGATGGGTCCTTAATATAGAACAATAAATATGGGGACCATATTATTCTCTTGGCGCTCTCCTCTCTGTTCACCAAAAGACTCCCAAGTGCCTATTCATGGCCATGATCCTCTAGAGTAGCTTTTTATGACGTGGTGTTTTTTTTTTTTTTTAACACCCAACTGAGATACCCATGTCAGTGCAGCACCCTACCACCTTGTCTCTCAAGTTTGATTTGTCACAGCCCCAGCAGATTTTGCTTTTGGCATGGGAAGGTCTCATAATTCCAAAGCCAGAAAGGACAGGTGGTACTTTGGACTTGGCCTACAGCAAAAGGGCCATTATCACTTAGGAATCTTCTATAAGTGTTGCTCTGTTTCACAGCAGCCACAAAGGGTGGCATTGGTCTGCACTTTCTAGCCATTTCCAGCTCCACTGGAATCCTCACACCATTCCTTCAACATAGCAGGTCTTCCAGGTATGGGGAAGTATGTTCCGTTATGTGACCGATCAGGCCCTGAATGGCCAATTTCCCAGCCCACACACTGGGCTTTCACAAGTGGGTAGATGGGGGTGGATCTCTGAGTGGGCAGATGACAACTTTTTTTTTTTTAATGGAAACCTGCACCCGGAGTAATACATAGGGGGTTGTTGGACTCTTATGGAAATGTTGGTTGTTCTAATGACCCAAGACCCCTCAAAGGCCCAAATGTCTCATGGTTCCAAAGCCAGAATCTACGGCAAAAAACTGACCATTTTCATTTAGGAATCTTCTACAAAATGGTGCTCTGTTTTACAGCAGCCACAAATGGTGGCATTACTGTTCTACTCTACCAGCTAATTTTGAGTCCACTGCCATGTCGTGGGCCCACCAATATGTACAAGAAATCTGTACTAGGTTCAGCAGGGTCCAGGATATGTTACCCTTTGAGGTGCTTCTTTTCCTTCATCCGGACGTGGGCTTGTTTGTGACTTTGTAGCAGGGCAAACGGGCGTTATTTTGGTTTTCTTCTATCATTTTGCATACTTGAGCTGCTTTTATGATCCTGGGGCAAGGACGAAGGCAGATACAGTCCAGCCACAAATATACATGAATGGTTCAGTTTTATTTCAAGAGATGGTGAGGATTTTTTTAAAGAAAAATTAAATAGTTTGGCAGATCATGGCACTTACCATGTGTGCTGTGTGTTTTCCTTTCTGAAGGTTGTCATTGCTTGGCAGTATGTATCTGAAAATCCTCTTCTCGGTTTCCATGTTTTGAGATTACAATGTCCTTCTGATTCTGCATGCACTAATGCAAACCCAAAGCCCATGACATCAAGATGCCCATCCCCAGTCCCCTTCAAAGACATTTGATTGACATTGGGCTTGCAGCTCAAATATTTTAGTCCAGAGGGAACCATGGAATAATTTTGGGATGTTGTGGCACCACTGCTAAAACCAATTCAATTAGGGCAGGTAGAAATACCTCTTTTTAAAGTGGTGGTCAAAACGCCCCCCTACAGACGTCCAAAAAGGTCATTGTTGTCATGCCACTGTCCATCAGATGGCATTGGCCATGAAACCATCAAATAAGAGATCAATCAGCCATGGCTCAATGACCACCTAACAACCTTCTGGTTCCACTGAACTTCGGTTGAGAATGGCTGCTCTATCATCTCTATGATAGCGCTCAACAAACCCCTAGCGACTTCTGGAGGAACCCTAAGCTTCCGCTGAGCTATGGTTGAGAATGGCTGCTCTATCTTTATGATGGAGCTTAATTAACCTATAGCAGCTTCTGAAGGGAACCCTAGTGTTTCACTGAACTTTGGTTGAGAATGGCTGCTCTAATCATCTGTGTTCTGTTTAGATGGACCAGGGGACAATGGGACATATGGTCCTGATGGAAGGCAATCTTGTGACCTTTCTTTCAGATGCTCACTCCCCAACTGAGCAATGCAGGATGAGCAGTTTCCAGTAGTACATAATATGCTTGAACAAATATTGGGAAAACAAAAATATTGGGCAAGGTTTTTCTTGGTAGATTTAAATATAGGAAACCAAAAAATGTGGAGGGTTTAATACTACTTTAAAATATTTAGATGTTGCTTAAGCCAGCCATTACTGGTTCTCCTTTGATGCGTTTATTTTTTTTATATATTTCTCCTTTAAACAAACATGATTTCTGGGAGTGCTGGACATCTCCTGACTGGAACCCCTCTAAGTAAATTGCCTTGTGCAAAAACTTTTTAACCAGCCATTGGAGGGCTGCCATCTGTTAGAGGGAGACTGTGTAGCTTATTTCACCATTCCTCCTGACAGTTCTTCCAGCTGTTGAGATAAAATAAACTACGGGATAGGCCAACTAGAGCTTGTACTTTGAGGTGGGAAATCACCATTCTTCCTACCTAATGGGTCAAAGGACAATCACTGCTATTGCCTATTAAGGCCTATTAAACTGGCTGTCCCTAGGTATATGTATAATTCAAGTTCAAAACTATTCTATACTATTAAAACCAGGTATAAAGGCTTTAAAGGGCTCTAGTTTACCTTTAGATTACAAAGTCTTCCTTTAAATCCTTTGTATTGTTGTGGTCATTGTGCAGTACCAGATTTGAGCAGCAGGTTGCACTCTAGTAGCAGCTCCCGCTAAGTGTGAAGGGGTTGCCAGATGAATAGAGGATTCTAGGTGTCCTGGAAACCTCCTCTGAACACTGTAGGGGATTTCGGGCCATCTGGCTACATGAGAATTCAGCCCACCAACGTTCATAACAGCAAAGACTGCTATATATATATATATATATATATATATATATATATATATATATATATATATATATATATATATATATATATATATATATAATTATAATTTATTTTTTTGTAAGGATGCTTAAGCCATGACAAGTGCACTTTAAATTTAAAATTACTTTGTAACGGAGCACAGAAAATTAAAGGAAATACAATGAAAAATATTGTGGTGTTTTCTTACAATTCTTGATCCCTGACTATTAGGGGGAACATTTTGAGTTTTGTCAATGAAGAGTTCTGACCTGTAACATGATCTGATCATGTGTTGCTTAATTGTATTGGCTAATCAATACTTTAGAGTGCCCTTTTTCCTGAGATATTCTCATATCTTGTATTGACCTTATATCTTGGCTAGGAGCACAGCCATTCTCCACCAGGGTTCCGTGAAACCCTAAAGTTCCTTCAGAAGTTGCTAGGTGTTCCTTGAGAACATCGGATGGTGCCTGCATAAATCTGGGACCATCGTCCCCTAGCAGAGCCAGTGCCATGGCACGAGTGCTATTTTCACCTCAATGCTGCATTCTTGACCCCCGCCCTTTGACCCCCAATGAAACTGTGAATTCTTTGCACTGATTACTATTTCCAGCCATTTTCCTCTTCCTGAATATGGGCACCTCTCACCAATTCATAAGTTGGGGTCCATTCATACGGCAAAATTAGTGCAGAGAAATGCACATGCTGTGGCTTGCTGTGTTCTGTTTAACATGCACGTTTCACTTCTTGGAACGTTCAAAGGATCTACAGCACGGCAGAGGAGCCAAACTTGTGCTGGCCTGCTCTTTCTTGACATGCATTAGCGTGTGCTGAAAAAGTAGGGCTTGCTTTATATTTTTTCCAACTCCAAACCAGTGCATATCAGTGCAGTGCATCAGTGTGAACTTCTTCCATTCACATACCTTAGTGCTAAATCATCTGGTGCGAATGGACCCATAAAAATGCCCTTCTCCCATTGACCAGTGATGGCGGGCACCTACTCTGCTGGCCTCCAGTGTCGGTGGATGCGTGCTCCATTGGCCACCAAAGTTGGTGGATGCCGGCACCGCTGGCTGCAAAGGTTGATGGACCTTGGTGTTCAGATGAAATGTGTAAGAAAGCATTTCTACACTATGGGGGGTTATTTACTAAAGGAAAATACACTTTGCACTACAAGTGCACTTGGAAGTAAAGTCGCTGTAGATCCAAGGGGGACATGCAAGGAAAATAAAAAACAGCATTTTAGCATGCATATGATTGGATGATAAAATCAGCAGAGCTTCCACTTGTTTCAGATCTACCCCTTAGATTTAGAGCGACTGCACTTACAAGTGCACTTGCAGTGCAAAGTGCATTTGCCTTTCGTAAATAACCCCCTATATCTATAACTTGCTGATCTTGCAAATGTCACAAGCTGTAGACCTATTTTTTTCTCAGGACCCAAGTTCTTTCAAAGGTTTCCCTGGAGTAAAACGGTCAAGAAAATCCACTGTAGCCTATTGTGTTAATTGTTTATTTTGGCGCAGACCTCTATTTTAACCACTTTATCCCTAGTGGCTGTGCCTCCTTCCAGGACTAGGGCAGTTTTCGGGCTTTGAAGGAGAAAGTCTTCCTTTTTAGATCTATAAAGTATTAGTGCCTCCTTACAATCCAATGTTTCCCACTGTTGTTGTCAGACTGACACCATGAAGTTCCAGAACTCATGCTTCTACATTGCGTTTAATGGCTGCAGTTGAAACCTGAGCTTTAGATGGGTGGGTTGCAGACGTTTGACTTCACAGAACCTCTCATTTGTTTTTGTGTTGAGACGCATTTGCCCCCACACTACAGTCATGCCGTTGGTTCCTTTCAGCCTAAAAAGTAAAAACTGTTTGGATGACGGGTGCACTTTAAGGAAAATGAACCTTGGCACACATGCAATGCTGATACAGGGTCTATTGTGTTGCGTTATTTTTTTATTTTATTTTTTTCATTTTGAGGAATGTATCTGTACATTGGCAATTGCGCTTTTCTTTTGTAGCTGGGCTTGTGAGCGTAAATAGGCCAGGCGGTTTAAGAAATGGCTCTGGGCCTGGAGTTGATATCAAATATCTGTGATTTGGATATGGGCCCCTTTTTCGCGCTGCTTTGTGTATGGTGCCGTCTCTGGTTTATACTGGAAAAATTACCCCATGTGTTTTTTGTTTTTAAGTAAATGTAGCAGTTTTGTGTTCTTTATAATGTTGCTGCTGATCTGGATAGATTGTGACTTAAGCTTTTTAAATGATATTTTTTTTTTTTCTTTTTATTAAATATTTGACTTTGACCTATAAATTGGGTATATTGTGAAGAAACCGCTTAGGCCACCAATAAATTATTCCCAAGACTCCCGCCTCCTTACTACCATAAGACAATTAAGGGGAATAATCCAAAACCAAAATGCACTGAATCAGTCTTCATTTTCCTGAAGATTTTAGTGGCGAGAGATCTCCACTATCATTTGTCTCCTCCTCTCTGATGATGCCCCAACAAAGATTTCATGCTCTCGTATCTGAGATGCACAATTCTCTTTATTTTTGTGGAGGCGTTTGGGTGAAACTATTGTTTGGCTTTGTAATGACAGTAGATGTTTGGAACACTAGGTGCATCATACGACCATTGGAGTCTGAGATGTGCACTGGATCACCAACCAACCAAACCAAAGTTGGTGGAAACCTGACCATCACACCTATGTGAGCTTTTTAGGCATCCCACTCGAAAACCCATGGACGTTCTTGCAGTGTCAGCCCTCATTTTGAGGTTTTTACAGCCTTGGCTCTTTTGGGAAGGCTTCTAAAAGGGTGTGCCTTTGGGAATTTGTGCCTATTCAGCCAAAAGAGCATTTATGAGGTCTGGTACTGATGTTGGATGTGAAGACCTGGCTCACAACTGGTGTTTCAATTCATCCGAAAGGTATTCAGTAAGGTTGAGGTCAGGTACCGACCTCAACCTTACTGAATCAGTTGGATGAGAAGACTTGGCTTAAAATTGGCTTTCCAATTCATCCCAAAGGTGTTCAGTACCTGACCTCAACCCTACAGAACACCTTTGGGATGAATTGGAAAGCCAATTTTAAGTCAAGTCTTCTCATCCAACTGATTCAGTAAGGTTGAGGTCGGTACCTGACCTCAACCTTACTGAATACCTTTCGGATGAATTGAAACACCAGTTGTGAGCCAGGTCTTCACATCCAACATCAGTACCTGACCTCAACCCTACAGATGTTGGGTGAGAAGACCTGTGTTCCAATTCATCCCAAAGGCATTCAGTAGGATTGAGGTCAGGTACTGATGTTGAATGAAAATACTCGCCTTACAATTCGCATCCCAATTCATCCCAAAGGTGTTTAGTAGGGTTGGATGAGAAGACCTGGTTATCAGCCTGTGTTCCACTTCATCCTAAAGGTATTCAAGTAGGGTTGAGGTCAGGTACTGATGTTGGATGAAAAGACTTGGCTTTCATATGGTGTTCCAGGTCGTCCTGAGGGTATCTAATAAGGCTGAGGTCCAGGCCACTCCAGTTCTTTCACATAAAACTCTAAGTGGCTTGCAATAGGTCCAATTCATCCCAAAGGTGTTCAGTAGGGTTGACATTGTAGGCCACTCAAGTTCCTCTACATTGAAACCTTATACAAATATTTGGAGGATGGCCTAAAGGTGTTCAATAGGGTTGATGTGAAGGCCACTCCAGTTTCTCCTCCATTAGGATGGTGGCCCACTTTCCTTCGGCCATATAGCAGGTGTGATGGTCAGATGTCCACAATCTTTGAGCCACATAGTAAGGAAGATGGCACGTGATTCACCAAAAAAAAGTAAAATATCTGTTTTTGCCAGCCCTTAATTGTGAACCTAACAAACCACTCAGATGACGGGTAAATTATTCCCAATAAAAGTAGTTTTAAGCACCTTCCCATAAGGCTTTTGATACTTTTCTTGTGTGTTTTTTTTTTATTTTTTTATTATATCCTTGAAAAAAGTTGCATAAAAAAATATATATAAAATATATATATTTTTTTCCTAATTATTGTGAGTGGGGATTTCTAAAGTAAGACACTAGTTCTACCAACACCAGCAGTTTGTATACAATGAATGGCATTTATACACGCATACCCAACCGTTTCAATGCAGTGGTGTTTTACGACTTGTTTTGGTTAGTTGGCTGGTGAGGCAAAACTGTCTTCCACTACTGGTGAGATTGGTCAGCTTTACAATCTCCCATGGTGGATGTTTGGGCAGCAAAGTGGGTGAATGTTAGTCGAATGTGCATGCTTTCTTAGAAATGGGCATATTTATCTAAAGGAAGAAAATTCTGGATGACCATCGCTTTCTCTGAAAGCAGTCACAGGATCATTTGCCAATCCCATATTTAACGTCTTGATGGTAAAAAACAAAACAAAAACCCCTTTGTGTCATTAGTAGTCTTAGACTAGAAAAGGCTAAGACCGATATAAGTCGGTGAATTTCCTGTTGTATAATTTCCTTTCCTGTCTAAGGTGTGATGTTACATTTTTCAAGTAAGGGTGGTAATATTTTATGGTGCTCCAAAATACAGAGGGATCAACGTTTTTGTAATTGCAATAATTGTAAAACCTTCTGTGCTAAACGTATAGAAAATTCAAATTTAGAGCTCAACTCAAGTCTTCAAACCGAAAATATTGACCTCTTGTCAGACGTTGGGTATTCTATAAATCTTGACTAGTGCAGAAACCATAATGCATCACTGGTTACCTCTCATTTTATGAACATGGCAAATGTAAATGAGCAAAAAAAAAACATGTTAACAGCATAAAATACATGGTAATTTTTTAAATTACTAATAAAAAACAAAACAAAAAACATGTATATATGGTGCTAACTGGGCTCTAAATGTCTAAACTGTTGATTTTTATAGAATACTCCTAGATTATATCAGGTCTGTTGGGATATTCTTGTCGGGAAATAGAATTTTCTTTTTTTTTTTTTTTTTTGAATGGGAGTTCAATTTCCCAGTTGAGGTTTCTGGAATGTTAAAAATTTGGATGTAAAACCCTAATTGTATTCCTTTTCTGGCAGCTACTTTATTTTTTTATTTTTTAATTTCCTATCCATTTATTTTTGACACAATCTTAATTTAAAAAAATAAAATATATAGTCTAATGCCAAACCGCATAAAACTGCTTTATAAATTGAATGTTGGGCTACATTTTGTATTAAAGTTGTTTGTGAGGTGTTTTTCCCTTTTTTATTGTTAAAAAAAAAAAAAAAAAAAAGACCTTTTAAAGAAGTTTGAAAAAAATGTGGTATTTTTTTAATGAGGCTAAAATGAAATATGGGTGTGGAACGAAAAAAATAAAAAGGTTCAGAAGTGTTTAATCAGACAAATCAGTTTTAGGTGGAATGAGCAGACAAAGGCTCTCGAGGTTAGAATTTTTCTTTGTAATTTTTGTAAATAGTGCTTTTTTTCCCCCCCAATGGGAGCTTGGCTTTTAACCTATTTGTCACTATAGAGCAGGGGTAGGCAACCTTGGCCCCTATAACTGTGGTGACTACAAGTCCCATGAGACATTGCAAGACCCTGACGAGCATAGGAGGCATGACTCCTAGAGGCATTATGAGATTTGTAGTTTCACCACTGCTGGAGGGCCGACATTGCCTACCCCTGCTCTAGAGCGTTGTAGAAACTTGCTTCTTATTTTGTCATTAATATGAAAAGAAAATGCTACATTTTTCAAAAATGTTTTTGGGAGATCCTTCTCTTTTTATTTTTTAAGGATTTGTGGTGTGAATTTTTGAAATTTTTCCTTTTAAAACTGAGTTAAAAAAATTCAGCTGTAGATAAAAAGTCCTTTTTTGCGTTCATTATTTACAACACCCAAATATATATAGCAAAGCCATTAATGTTTTCGCTCGGATTTTCATTTTTTAGCACTTTGCACTCTTGGTAAACTTTTCCTGAACTTTCCATGCAGTAAGTTGTCCAGCTCTAAGATTTGAAAAATTTAAAACTGATTTATTTTTTTAGCGGAACTTCAGAAAGTTGTTGTGAAAACCTATCCCTGCTTTAGCAGGCAGCCCTGATTGGAGGGAACTGAATGCCACGCCTTAAATGGGCTTGGCTTAGCAAAAATGGGCTTTAGTTTTTGTACAGAGATGGGGAATTCAGGGCAGAATTACTGCAGGCTTAGGTACTGTTTTTGGATTTTTAGAATTTTTTAAAATGTTGGAATGTATTGATATGAAACAGACCTTGGAAGTCTGGATGTACTAGGAAGACTGTGTTCTATTAATTGGTAAAGGAAAATAAAATGCAAAAATCACAGGTTTCTTTTGAGCCCTATCAGCATTTTGTTTCATCAAATTGTATCTAAACCACAAATAAAAAATAAAATATAAATTAAAAATAGTTGCTGCTTGCCAGTCTTTGCATTGGGTGGCTGTATTTGTTCTTATTTTTTTTGTATTTTTTTTTACCATTTTAATCCTGTTAACTTCTTGTCCTAGGGTGACAACACTCATTGACTGTCCTGTGGAGGGATCTATGGTTGTCACTTTTGGTTGCTCCCCAGATTTGGGACTACAAACACGCCTTCCTCCCCATCATTACATTGGGAGTGTTGTCGTTTATAGAAGATAAAGGAAGATGACGTTGTTTGTGATTTATTTTTAATTCACAAGGTTACGCCATTTCTGCATCAACAGGACATTTTATACTAGATCCAAATAATCAAAGAATACATTTTGGACTTTTGAGATGCTTTGAGAATACACAAACCAGTATATCATTTTTTTTGTTTTGTTTTTTAAGTGTTTTATTGATTCAGCTTAAAAGTTTGATATAAGCAAATTAAAATTAATAAATATATCAATATTAAAGCATTCTTACATCTACAAATAGTGATTATTTAACTGGCTGAGATAACCTAAACAAACTAACTTAACAGTTAACTAGCTTAATTTAAATTGGTTAACTTTTTAAATAAATTTTTTTGTGTTTTTATTAATAGTTTAAAAGCATTATATAAGCAAATAAAAATAATATACATAATTTATACAGCATTCTCACTTCTACACATAGTGACTTTGTTAACTCATTTAATATAAATGAGTTAACTTTTAATTTAATATTTTATTAACACAGGTTAAAAGTGATATAAGCAAATGAAAATGAATTAACAAATCAACAATACAGGATTCTTACATCAACACATAGTGAGTGACTGTAAGTGGTTGGATTATTCTAAACGAACTATTGAGCTTAATTAACAGTTAACTTTAAGTTTTAAATGAGTTAACTTTAATTTAAATTCACGTTTTATTAATATCCTTTAAAAGCGTGATATAAGCAAATAAAAATTAATAAACATATAATATATATAATCTCACTTCTACATATAGGGACTAGGTAAGTGGTTGAATCAACCTCTATTACTGTGGATATTATTCTTTTATGTATAGTTTGTTCGTTTTTAGTTTTGCTTAAATAATTTTAATCCTCACTGTATCTCGAGGTCGTGAGCACTTATAATCCAAAAATGTGTGTGTGTGTTTTTTTTTTTTTTTTTTTTAATATGCTGTTGCCAATGCTATGTTGCTTTATATCAAGTATTTAATCCCGTTTTTATCATTTAAAATGCCAAAAAAAATATATATATACTGGTTTGTGTAATCTCATGGCACCATGAAAGTCCCAATTATTATTATTTTTTATTTTTTTTTTTAACAAGAAAGAAGTCCCAATTATTTAATTCTATATATGCAGAAAATGTTCTTAGCCTGAAAAAAGAAAACAAATGCATCTACCATATCGAAGGACTGGCGAACCGCAATTTATCAAGTTTTTGTTCTTGGGTTTAAATCTTTTAAATATCCCAGAACGCTTTCACAAATTGCAGCAGGGACCGTTCTGCTCTTGCAGCATACAAATTCTGGTTTGAGACTGCTAATCCTAATTCATATTGTATATAACCAATACATCTGCCGATCCCTTTTTTATTTTTTTACAGCTAGTCATTTATTTGGCAAAGGAAGACTTCAAGGTTTCCTAAATCTCTGGTCTTTTTTTTTCTTTTGTTCTTCAGTACAAGCTAATTTCAAACACTAACTGTGTACAAAAAATAATGGTCATTCTGTTTTTTTTTGTTTTTGTTTTTTTCTTGCAGAATAACACAAAGAAGGCAATTGTTAATTTGTAAAATGATTATGTTGTATATTGTGCATGTTCGTAACATTGACTTTTTATTATTTCCCTTTTACTGTTCTGCTGGTTTTTAAGCTGTCTTCCAAGTATTATTTCTATTGTAATACAAGAAACAAATGTGAACTCCTATGTTTATACAGCTGCGATATGAAATATATTTTATAAATAATAAAATTGTGTCGCTGCTTTTTTTTTTTTTTCTTCTTGTTTTATAAAACTGGCCTTGTGGGGAAATGGTAGTAAACAAGTCGCCACGCTCTACCCGGGTGTGAATTGGATAGGTGAAGAGGATTGGTGCTACAGTTGGGGTTCCAGTAAGCCTGACACATAAATCCTGTAAAGTAAGCGGACATACACGAGCCGGTTCTCGGCTTTTCTTTCCTCATGCTGATAGAGAAATAGAGGGACGATAACCGGCTTGTGTTAAAGGGACATCTACACTGCTTGTTATTGCAATCCTGACACTGATTATCAGAACAGTGCCCACCAGTGCTGCCAATTAGTGCATCCTCATCAGTGCCCATTGGCGCTGCCTCATCAGTGTCCATTAGTACAGCCTCATCGGTGCATCCTCATCAGTGCCCATTAGTACAACCTCATCATTGCATCCTCATCAGTGCCCATTAGTTCAGCCTCATCAGTGCATCCCCATTAGTGCAGCCTCATCAGTGTCCATTAGTACAGCCTCATCGGTGCATCCTCATCAGTGCCCATTGGCGCTGTCTCATCGGTGCATCCTCATCAGTGCCCATTAGTACAACCTCATCATTGCATCCTCATCAGTCCCCATTAGTGCAGCCTCATTAGTGCATCCCCATTAGTGCCCATTGGTGCATCCTCATCGGTGCCCATTGGTGATGCCTCATCAGTGCAGCCTCATCAGTTCCCATTAGTGCATCCCCATTAGTACAGCCTCCTCAGTGCATACTCATCAGTGCCTATTAGTTCATCCCTATTAGTACAACCTCATCAGTGCCCATCAATGAAGAAACAAAAATTACCTGTTTGTAAAATTTTATAACAAACTATGAAAAACCAAATGGGGAAATATAATAACCCCACACTACATGCACTCAATAAAAAATTGAAATAGAAAAAAAAAAAATTTCTTAACCGAAAGCTGCCCCCCAACTTTGTTATCACTACATTGTGTATAGAAATGTAACCAAATAATAGCAACGCGCATTCAGCTTAATTACTTATAAAGTGACGTGCAATAAATAGAGAATCTCCTATAATCCATCAATCAAATGATAAATCCATAAAATCATATGAACATGCGTGTTAAATCAAATATAATACATCTCATAATTGTGGACAAATGTCAAGAATCTGTATTTCGTGAATAAATGTGTAGTCCATAAATAAGTCCCATACACCACCGTTTCTCAACCCGTGGTACACACACCCCTGAGGGTATGCTGCCCAGAGCCGAGTGAGACTCCTCACTCTCACTCACTCCTGCTTTCACATACACAAGCGTGCCTCCTGGAGAGTGAGTCTGAGCATGCAACACTCCGGGCGGTGTGGTGTCGCTGGGGGGGCCTCTTTATCCAGAATGTACTGACACCATGCTTGCCTTGAATGTGATTTCTCACTGCTGCCTCATTTGACATTACACAAGCCCACCGCAGCCACTCGGGGAGTGACAGTCTGAGCAAACAGCTCTCTGGGTGGCTGCACACTAAATCCACTGCTCATAGCCCAGGTGCATGAGGAGGGGGGGATTTCCTGAGGGGGTCTGCACTGAAGGAGGGGGGGGGGGGGTTCCTGAGGGTGGGGGTATGCAAAGGAGAGGGTGTTCCTGAGGGGTGGTCTGCACTGATGGAGGAGGGTGGTTTATCCTGGGGGGGGTTGGTTTGGTAGGCTCTGCACTGATGAGGTTGCATTTGGTGGGCACTGCACTGATGAGGCTGCTTTGGTGGGCACTGCACTGATGAGGCTGCATTTGGTGGGCACTGGTAGGCTGTATTTGGGCACTGCACTGATGAGGCTGCATTTGGTGGGCACTGGTAGGCTGTATTTGGGCACTGCACTGATGAGGCTGCATTTGGTGGGCACTGCACTGGTAGGCTCATGTGCGTGCATGTGTGTTCATTTTGGATCATGTGCATGTGTCTGCAAATGTGTTAAATTAGAACTCTGGTTGTGTTTGTCAGTGTGTTAATTTTGGAGTTTTGAATACACTGGTTCAGGGGTTTATCCACTCCAGATGTTGAACCTCGGGTAGCAGTCTCTCAGAGACAGGTGTAGGTCAGCCAGAAAAGGAAAGCGCAAAGATCCAATAGTGCAGACCGTTTTAAAAGATTTATTGCAAAAAAGAACTATTGCACTTACATGTATACTGTAACAAACAGGCACATCATAGACTGCCAAAAGCCCTTCTCAAAGATGGCATCTCGATCCCACCTAGCGTGATGACGTCACTGCTCACCTCACGCGTTGCGCCCTGATTGGCTTTCTCAAAGGATCCTTCGGGGTCCACAGTACCAGATGTGGAGATGTGTTTTTTGAGGGTGTTTTTTTTTTTTCAGTCTTTTTTTTTCATTTGTTTAGCAAAAAATTAAAAATCCAGTGGTGATTAAATACCACCAAAAGAAAGCTCTATTTGTGTGGGAAAAATGATACAAATGTCCTATAGGTACAGTGTTGCATGACTGCGCAATTGTCATTGAAAGTGTGACAGCTCTGAAAGCTGAAAATTGGCCTTGGCAGGAAGGGGGTGAAAGTGCCTGGTAAGCAAGTGGTTAAAGCCCAACTCAGGAATTGGTAACCTCTCCAGCAAAGTGGACCACCCTCTACTCATCTGAAGGGTGGGTAGCATCCCCAGTGCAAAAGAACATAAAGTTGAATGTATCCATAAAGGCATTAGAGATGAAACATCAGCATTTGTAACCTATCAAACTGGGGGTGAGATTAGCACTTGGCTCAACGCGTTTCGTGAACTCAAGTTCCCGCTCCTTCAGGAGAGTGGATGAGGAATGTATTCTACAGTAAGACAAGAATGTACAGTGAGGGGAAAAGGTATTTGATCCACTGCTGATTTGGTACGTTTGCCCACTGACAAAGAAGTGACCATTCTATTGATTTAATGATAGGTTTATTTTAACAGTGAGAGACAGAATAACAACAAAAATATCCATAAAAACGCATTTCAAAAAAAGTTATAAATTGATTTACATTTTAATGAGTAAAATAAGTATTCGATCCCCTATAAATCAGCAAGATTTCTGGCTCCCAGGTGTCTTCTGTACAGGTAACGAGCTGAGATTAGGAGCACTCTCTTAATGAGAGTGCTCCTAATCTCATCTTGTTACCTGTAAAAAGGACACCTGTCCACAGAAGCAATCAATCAGATTCCAATCTCTCCACGATAGCCAAGACCAAAGAGCAGTCCAAGGATGTCAGGGACAAGATTGTAGACCTACACAAGGCTGGAATGGACTACAATATAAGACCGCAGCTTGGTGAGAGGGTGACAACAGTTGGTGCAACTATTTGAAAATGGAAGAAACAAAAAATAACTGTCAATCTCCCTCGGTCTGGGGCTCTGAATGATCATGAGAACGGTAAAGGAATCGGCCCAGAACTACACGGGAGAATCTTGTAAATGATCTCAAGGCAGCTGGGACCATAGTCACCAAGAAAACAATTAGTAACTAGTGATGGATGAACTTCCGACGGGACGTTTCACAAATGTGCACGTGGCCAAAAGTTTGCAAACCGCAAAGTTTGCGGCGGACCCCATTGAACCTTAAAAACCTCCAGGTCATATTTTCAGCCACAAAATACTTACTAGCTGTGCACACACAGTCCCACAACATGGACACTGACATAACAAAAGTATTAAGTGAATCTGGGATCAACAACGACAAGCATTCTTTTTTTATCTGTGAAATTTTGACAATTCAGGAGCGCATGAAGGCAATGGAGGAAAGGCAAGGTCAGGGCAGGCTATGAAGGGGTGCAGGAGATAATCAGTGCCACAGTCAGGGCAGCGCAGTCCTGTCCCAGTGTGAAAACCTGTGCTTGAGCCCCTTCCTCTGCCCGGCCCTTACCCCCACCTATGCAGGGCTCCACAGGGCTCTATGGACCTTAAGTCGCATCAAAGTGGGACCAAAGTAGTGCAGGGACTACTTTGAAGTCGCTGCGTCTTCAAGTCGCACAGATATAAACGGTACTCATTGGAAATCATGGAGTACGACTTGCCATGCGACTTTTCAGTCCCAAATTGCATGAAAAGTCGCACTAGTGGAAACCTAGCCTGAAAAACCTGGAAGCTGATTGGTTTCTCTGCACAGCTGCACCAGATTTTGCACTCGTCAGTTTTAGTAAATCAAACCCTATATACCAATGGGTAATGTTAAAGGGTAACTCCACTTTCGCGGGGAAGAAAAATAGCAAAATAAAGAAAAAATAATATAGCGTATACAATTGCGACACAAGTCATATTGTAATTGTAAGAGAACTAGTAGTTTCCGTCCTTTGTCCACTCACGCACGCAGATGCCTGTGCGCATCAATGCGCACGCGTGTGCGCGGCGGGTTGCGTGCACACGCAGACGTGCGCCCATGGCGTCAATTGGCGCCAGACGGCCTATCTAAAGAAATGCTCTGACCCCAGACGGTTGCTGACTGATCAACTTATTCTGATACCTTGCAACCGCTGTTCTCCTGCCTGATACCTCCTGACAAACCTGGCTTGCCCTGACCCTGCTCCTGGATCCTGTTCTTGCTCTGATTCCTTGTTCCTGACCCTGGCTATTCACTGGACTCCGTTTATGCTTGCTGCTCGGTGCTGCACCGCCCTCCAGTTACCCGACCTGGCTATCCTTGTGACCTTGTTTCTGCCTGCTGCCTTATACCTCACCACTCGCCTGTTACCGAACCTGGCTTCCCTCAAGACCCTGCTCTCGCTTCTGACCATTCTGTACGTGCCTGCTACCTTGACCCTGCAACCCACTGCAATCTCCTGCTGCAAGCCTATCAAGGACTTAACTACACCCCACGTTCCCGTGCCACTGTTCCAACGGAGTTCCCCTTTAAGCCCAGCTGATCTTTGGTACAAGACGACCCATCCTGTCCTGACGGCTCTCCTGCCTGTCCAAGATCGCTTCCTCTGCTGCAAGGCTCCGGGTCCACAGCTGCGGGCACTCATGTTCCTCCTGGCCCTTGATTCCCTCTGTTCCACTTCCAGTGGGACCTGGGCGGGAGATACAAGAGAGGCCGACCTCGTCAATTCAGTCTCCTCCAAGGTACGTGACAGTAATTTAATGTTATTAAAAATTACCTTTCCTTTTCAATCTGCAGCCACTGTAATTTTCTGAAAATGCATTGCAATATGGCTACCTGGAGTTGTTCTGTACACAGAAGCTGTACAGAATGCCACCCAGAAACATAATTTCCTGCTTGTGTGATTGGCTCACCAATTTTCCCAGATGTCTGCCTAAGATATGTCAGATTTCAGGCATCCCCTGCAACAATAATGTCGCTTTTGGTGAGATACTCCCAATATAGGAAATCACATCTAAAGGGATGCAGTCCCAGCAGATTTCCTCATTAGTGCCCTGCAGGTGCCACAGCTGACTGATAATTATGAAACCCCTCCCATTAGACCCACTCGGCACAGAGGAGCAAACAGAGATTCCTTCAGGTAGGAATCTGCAACAACGTTTGTTATAACCCTTGCAATGTACAGAGATCACCCAGAGGGGAATGTTTTTTCAAAAGTGGAGTTAAGCTTTAAGCTTGGGCAATAATCGAAACAGCCACTAGGTGTCACTCCTCCCTCTAAGACCGAAATTCCTTAAAGCGGGAGTCCACCGGGACTCCGCGTTTTTTTTTTTTTTTTAAAAGCCAGCAGCTACAAATACTGCAGCTGCTGACTTTTAAAATAGTGACACTTACCTGTCCAGCGCGCCCGCGATGTCGGCACCCGAAGCCGATCTGTAGATCGTATCTCAGGTGCTGCCGCCGCCATCTTGGGTATGGGAATCAGGAAATGGAGCCTTTCGGCTTCATTTCCCGGTTCCCTACTGCGCATGCGCGAGCCGCGCTGCGCAATAAGGACGGTCCCCACTGCCTCTGGGATCTGTGTGTTTTCCCAGCAGGCAGCGGGGCACTTGCGGGAAGGGGCGGGCACTTGCGGAAAGGGGCGTAATATACGCCCCTTTCCGCAGAGAGCTATCCCGGAAGTGGGTACAGATACCTGTACTGTACAGGTATCTGCACCCCCCTCCCCCCTGAAAGGTGCCAATTGTGGCGCCGGAGGGGGGGGAGGGTTCCGATGAGCGGAGGTCCACTTTAGGGTGGACCTCCGCTTTAAGAAACACCATATGGAAGACAACTTGAAGATTTATTTTTTTGACATGTACGATTTGTAGTTGTTAAAGCGGAGTTCCCCCCATATAAAAGTCAGCAGCTATGAAAAGTGTAGCTGCTGACTTTTTTTAACCACTTCAATACTAAGGGCGTCATATGACGTTCTTGACTTTTGTGCTGGGATATCTGAATGATGCCTGTAGCTACAGGCATCATTCAGATATCCTTTTTTCAAGTCGGCGATTCTGTGCACAATAAGAACCATCAAAGTGGCATTTATGCCGTTTGATCGTTCTTATAGGCGGCGGGAGGGAAGGACCCCCTTCCTGCCGCCATCCGGTGCTTCTCTGGGCCCGGATAAAGACTCGGCCAGCGCCAGATGACGACGATAGAGATTGCCGGTGACCAGATGGTGACGTCCTTGACTTTGTGCGGGGATATCTGAACGATGCCTGCAGCTACAGGCATCGTTCAGATATTATTTTTTCAAGCCGGCGCTTCTGTGCACGATAAGAACGATCAAAGTGGCAGTTCCACCGCTTGATCATTCTTATAGGCGACAGGAGGGAACGCCCCCCCCCCCCCCCCTCCTGCCGCCATCTGGTGCTTCTCTGGGCCCGGAGAAAGAATTGATTGCCGGTGACCAGATAGTGATGTCTTTGACTTTGTGCGGGGATATCTGAATGATGCATGCAGCTACAGGCATCATTCAGATATCCTTTTTTCAAGCCGGCGATTCTGTGCACCATAAGAATGATCAAAGCAGCAGTTCCGCCACTTGATCGTTCTTATAGGCGATGGGAGGGGACGTCCCCCCCCCCTCCCACCGCCATCCGGTGCTTCTCTGGGCCCGGATAAAGACTCGGCCAGCGCCAGATGACGACGATAGAGATTGCCGGCGACCAGATGGTGACGTCCTTGACTTTGTGCGGGGATATCTGAACGATGCCTGCAGCTACAGGCATCGTTCAGATATTATTTTTTCAAGCCGGCGCTTCTGTGCACGATAAGAACGATCAAAGTGGCAGTTCCACCGCTTGATCATTCTTATAGGCGACAGGAGGGAACGCCCCCCCCCCTCCTGCCGCCATCTGGTGCTTCTCTGGGCCCAGAGAAAGAATTGATTGCCGGTGACCAGATAGTGATGTCTTTGACTTTGTGCGGGGATATCTGAATGATGCATGCAGCTACAGGCATCATTCAGATATCCTTTTTTCAAGCCGGCGATTCTGTGCACCATAAGAATGATCAAAGCAGCAGTTCCGCCACTTGATCGTTCTTATAGTGCTTCTCTGGGCCCGGAGAAAGAATCGGCCGGCGCCGGATGACGACGATAGAGATTGCCGGTAACCAGATGGTCACCAGTCATCTCTATGACCGTTGGAGGCCCGGGTGCAACGTTATGACGTCACGCCTGGGTTCCCAGAAGCAAACAAAGCCGCGATTGCAGCTATCAGCATGAGATTGGTGAATTTTTTTTTCTCGATCTCACGCTTTCAAGCCTGGAGGAGAGATGTGGGGGTCTTATTCACTCCGCATCTCTCCATAAAGAGGACCCGTCACACACCATTCCTATTACAAGGGATGTTTACATTCCTTGTAATAGGAATAAAAGTGTTTTAAAAAAAAAGGTAAAAAAAAGTGCAAAAATAAAAAAATTAAGTAAAATAAAAAAATATAAGCGCGGTAGCGCGTGTTCAGAAGCGAACGCACATGTAACTCCCCCCACATATGTAAACGTAAAACCACACATGTGGGATATGGCTGCGTGCGTTAGAGCGTGTGCAACAATTCTAGCACTATACCTCCTCTAAACTGGTAACCTGTAAGAATGTTCAAAGCGTCGCCTATGGAGATTTCTAAGTACCAAAGTTTGGCGCTATTCCATGAGTGTGCGCAATTTTAAAGCGTGACATGTTAGGTATCTATTTACTTGGCGTAACAATATCTTTCACATTATACAAAAAAATTGGGCTAACTTTACTATTTTGTTATATTTTAATTAATGAAACCGCCCCCCCCCCCAAAAAAAAGGCGTTTAAAAAATGATTGGGCAAACACCGTGCATTTTATTCCCTAGGGTGTCTGATAAAAAAAAAATATATAATGTTTGGAGGTTCTGAGTAATTTTCTAGCAAAACAATGAACAATGATGAGTTTTACATGTAGGAGAGAAGTGCCAGAATAGGCCCAGTATGGAAGTGGTTAATCAGACATTTACCTGTCCCAGGGTCCAGCGATGCCAGAGAATGAAGCCCCGCTCATCTCCCCCTCCTCTCTGAGGTGCCGGCATTGTCACTGTGGGCGCCCCGCTGTGGCTTCACAGCCGGGCACACACTGCGCATGTGACTGGCCGAGAAATCATCTGGGACCTGTGACTTGTCTCAGATAATTGCAGAGAGGGAGGGGGGGGGGGGGGAGGTGAACTTCCACTGTGTCCCAGGAGGAAGTGGGAGCTTGAGCCCTCTAAAAAGAGGGTATCCGCTCCCCCCCCAAAAAAATGATAAAACAAAGAAATAAAAATGATACAATTTAAATAGACAACAAATGACATTTAATTGCCGGATTCTTACAAAAAAAACAGCACGCACACCCCTCCAAAGGTCCCCCAAAATACATACAATTGCAAAAAAAAGTATGTGAACCCTTTTGGAATGATATGGATTTCTGCAAAAATTGGTCATAAAATGTGATCTGATCTTCATCTAAGCCACAACAATAGACAATCACAGTCTGCTTAAACTAATAACACACAAAAAATTAAATGCTATCATTTTTTATTAAACACACCATGTAAACGTTCACAGTGCAGGTGGAAAAAGTATGTGAGCCCCTAGACTAATGAGATCTCCAAGAGCTAATTGGAGTGAGGTGTCAGCCAACTGGAGTCCAATCAATGAGATGAGATTGGAGGTGTTGGTTACAGCTGTCCCGCCCTATAAAAAACACACACCAGTTCTGGGTTTGCTTTTCACAAGAGGCATTGCCTGATGTGAATGATGCCTCGCACAAAAGAGCTCTCAGAAGACCTACGATTAAGAATTGTTGACTTCCATAAAGCTGGAAAGGGTTATAAAAGTATCTTCAAAAGCCTTGCTGTTCATCAGTCCATGGTAAGACAAATTGTTTTTTAAATGGAGAAAGTTCAGCACTGCTGCTACTCTCCCTAAGAGTGGGCGTACTGTAAAGATGACTGCAAGACTGCTCAATTTGGTGAGGAAGAATCCTAGAGTTTCAGCTAAAGACTTACAAAAGTCTCTGGCATATGCTAACATCCCTGTTAGCGAATCTACAATACGTAAAACAATAAACAAGAATGGATTTCATGGGAGGATACCACAGAGGAAGCCACTGCTGTCCAAAAAATCATTGCTGCACATTTACAGTTTGCACAAGAGCACCTGGATGTTCCACAGCAGTACTGGCAAAATATTCTGTGGACAGATGAAGCCAAAGTTGAGTTGTTTGGCAGAAACACACAACACTATGCATGGAGAAAAAGAGGCACAGCACACCAACATCAAAACCTCATCCCAACTGTGAAGTATGGTGATAGTTTGGGGCCACTTTGCTGCATCGGGGCCTGGACGGATTGCTATCTTCGAAGGAAAAATGAATTCCCAAGTTTATCAAGACATTTTGCAAGAGAACTTAAGGCCATCTGTCCACGAGCTGAAGCTCAACAGAAGATGGATGTTGCAGCAGGACAACGACCCAAAGCATAGAAGTAAATCAACAACAGAATGGCTTAAACAGAAGAAAATATGCCTTCTGGAGCGGCCCAGTCAGAGTCCTGACCTCAACCCGATTGAGATGCTGTGGTATGACCTCAAGAAAGCGATTCACACCAGACATCCCAAGAATATTGCTGAACTGAAACAGTTCTGTAAAGAGGAATGGTCAAGAATT
The DNA here is from genome assembly GCF_037356315.1 of Lithobates pipiens. Lineage (NCBI taxonomy): Eukaryota > Metazoa > Chordata > Amphibia > Anura > Ranidae > Lithobates > Lithobates pipiens. The sequence goes on from NW_027507758.1 coordinate 602,861,339, forward strand.
ACTCCTGACCGTTGTGCACGTCTGATCTGCAACTACAGGAAACGTTTGGTTGGAGTTATTACTTCCCAAAAGAGGTTCAACCAGTTATTAAATCCAAGGGTTCACATACTTTTTTCCACCTGCACTGTGAATGTTTACATGGTGTGTTCAATAAAAACATTTACTTCTTTGTGTGTTATTAGTTTAAGCAGACTGTGATTGTCTATTGTTGTGACTTCGATGAAGATCAGATCACATTTTATGACCAATTTCAATTTGTGCAGAAATCCACATCATTCCAAAAGGGTTCACATACTTTTTTACAACTGTAGCAGACCCTTCGATGGTTTTGCTTTCATTCTTTTTTCTTTTTTTTTTCTAAAGCTGTCAGTGAAATGTCATTTGCCATCCATTTTAAACACTTTTTTTCCTCTTGTAAATGTCAATGCTGCTGCAGCACCTTCTGCACATCACAGAGATGCGCCCCCCTCACAAACAGGATTAGGTCCCCCCCCCCCCCCCCACCCAAGGCATGTTATTTAAAGGAATTGGGCATTTTTAATGTTTCACTTTAAGTATTAAAATGAAATAACTGCTTCTGGTTGAATAGAATAAAAAAAATATATATATACATTGGTATATTCCCTAGGGCAGCGCCCTTTGTTATTTTTGACACCCCTTGCCTATTAATCTGGAAAATTGGCTTTTTTTTTTTGACACATTTGACTCCCATTGATTTCAGTGGGGTTTGGGTTCGGCATCCAAACTTCTCTGAAGTTCATCAAACTCTGCCTGAATCGAAGCCCAGGGAAGTTAAGGGGGTATAAACATGATATATTGTTCATGCGAACTATAGAATTGTAAATACTTTTTCCTTTTACGTGATTTTAAGATTTATTGGGTAAAAAATATTTTTTATGATATTGTTTTTATTGATTTATTGTTTGTTAAATTGGCACCTGAAAAGTCCTCTTCACAAAAAGGGATTTTCTCTGGTATGCTCAGGTCTGATGGGGATGTGGTGCTTTTAAAGCAACTGTACAATCAGATTGTATAGTGTATGGTTGGCTTAAGAAAGATAATTCTTATGAAAAATCTGTCTTAGCCCCTGTACACACAGTCGGAGATTCTGCCAACCAAATCCGTCGGATTTTGTCCGTCAGATTTAGTCTGACGGATTGTGTCCGAAACTGTTGCATACACACGGTTGGACTAAGTTGTCGAAAAATCCGATCTTTCAGAACGTGATGACGTAATTTCATTACGATGGGACTAGATTCAGGCTAGTAGCCAATAGCTTTGATGTAGGAATTTGATCTGAGCATGCGTGGCACTTGGTCCGATCAAAATTCTCTACACATGATCGGAGTATGTCCGATCGAACCAGTTGGTCGGGAAATATTTCCAACATGTTGGAAAATTGGGTCCGACGGAGATTCGGACGGAATCAGTCCGATGCATACCACACACAGTCGGATTATCTGACGACACGGTCCGATAAGACGCATTCCGACAGATTCTCCGACCGTGTGTACGCGGCATTATGCAGCCATAAGCCCTTTCCACCCCCCACCCTGCAGATTTACATCTTCCTGACAAGTAACTTAATTGCAGCTGCAGCATCCTCTGTTAAACTGATCAGAAAAATATCCGTGATTGTGACGTTCTATTTCAATTGATAGTAAGAAATCAATAGTACTCTGCTGCTGTGATCTTTTTTTATTTATCTTTAATTTATTTTTTTCAAGCTCTGTTTCAGGCATCTTCACGCAATGCATAGACCGCTAACTACATTTTGGCTTCAGACAACTGTTATGTGTAATAATAATATTAATAATATGTCTGTATTGAGTATGTGAAATAAAATAGAGAAATTCAGGGTGCCGGAGAAAATCCAAAAGACAGTTTACATGGAATCAGAAATGTAAGTTCCCATTGCCACAGCTGCATTCTTTAGGTTAATCGCAAGAGAGCGCTAATACATTACTATATTTTCCATATAAATGGGATAGCTGCATTCTTTAGGTTGACCACATGAGGGAGCTAACGCATTACTATATTTTTCTTTTAATTGAGATAGTTGCGTGCTTTTGATTGGCCACATGAAGGAGCTAATACATTACTATATTTTCAAATGTTCATTCAACTGTACTTCCAACAAGAGTAACTCAATGCAAAAATAAGAAGTCATTAAAAAATATATGTTCTAAATAAAAGCCCTTCATACCCCCTTTCACCAGCTGTGATGAGCAAATCTATAAGCATCCTTTTTACAGGATTTACCAATCAGCTTGCTTTGAATTGATCTATTATAATTATAATAGCTTTGGGACAGTTTATTTATTTACACAATTAAAATTTATATATATATATATATATATATATATATATATATATATATATATATATATATATATATATATATATATATATATATATATATATATATATATATATATATATATAATATATATATATATATATATATATATATACACACACTGCTCAAAAAAAATAAAGGAACACTTTTTAGTCAAATTATAGCATCAAGTCAAGTTTCAGCTGCTAGATGGGCAACGATGAGACGACCTCCAAAACAGGAATGGTTTTACAGGTGGAGGCCACTGAAATTTTTTTCCCTACTCATCATATTTTCTGACTGGTTTTCACTAGTTTTGCATTTGACTCGAATCGGTGTCACTACTGATACCATGAGGCGATACCTGGACCCAGGGGCGGACTGACAACTCATGGGGCCCCCGGGCAATAGGAGAAGATTATGGGGGCCCCGGGCAATAGGAGATTATGGGGCCCCCAGGCAATAGGAGATTATGGGGCCCCCAGGCAATAGGAGATTATGGGGCCCCCAGGCAATAGATTATTGCCACACAGTATACACACACATACAGTATACACACACAGACACACACACAGAATACACATACACACACTGAAAAGGTACTAGAGAGGTGGGGCAGATATAATCTTGGGATTTTTTTAAAAAAAACACAGATTTTTACATACTGTCCCTGGTTTTATTGAGGCTGGCAACCCTGATGGGGCCCCTTGATGGCATGGGGTCCTCGGGCAGTGCCCGAGTGCCCGAATGGTCAGTCCGCCATTGCCTGGACCCTATAGAGGTTGCACAGGCAGTCCAACTCCTCCAGGATAGCACATCAATATGTGCCATTGCCCGAAGGTTTGCCGTGTCTCCCAGCACAGTCTCTAGAGCATGGAGGAGATTCCAGGAGACAGGCAGTTACTCTAGGAGAGCTGGACAGGGCCATAGAAGGTCCTTAACCCATCAGCATGACCGGATCTGCTCCTTTGTGCAAGAAGAAGCAGGATGAGCACTGGCAAAGCCCTACAAAATGACTTCCAGAAGGCCACTGGTGTGAATGTCTAACCACACAATCAGAAACTGTCAGGGTTTCTCCCGCACGGAATGGCGGATGTGCGTGCACGGCGCGTGCGTGCGTGTGCGTGTTAGCGCTGTTCGGTGCCAGTGGCCCTATTTAAAGGAGGCTGCTGCATCTACCCGGTGCTGTTTGTCTGCAGCTCTGTACCCGAACTACCTGCTATCTGCCTGCTGTTGTGATATCTGACCCGGCTTCCGTCTGACCTCGCTGAACTCTCCTGCTCTGACCCCGGCCTGCTTGACCTCGCTTTGGACTGTACCTCCATTACCGAACCTCTGCCTGCCTGCACTTCTCTTCTGCCTGCTGTACTTACCTGTCTGCTTATCCATTGTGACCCAGCCCGCCTGACCATTCTTCTGCTGTCCAAGTGTGCTGCACAGTGTGCTTGCCAGTCCTTGCTGCTGCTGCCTTGCCTGCTGATTGCTGCCTGCCTGTCTACCATCTTCTCTGCGGTTCCAGCATCCAGAAGTTACCAGCCGCTGCTTCCAGTCAGACACTCCTACCCCGCTGCGCTCACGGGGCCACTGTCTCCACTCCAGTGGTCCCTGAACCAGAGCTGTAAGAGAAACCTTCTTCCATCAAGTCGGGCTCATCACCAGATACCTAACAGAAACAGACTTCATGAGGGTGGCCTAAGGCCATGGGTGTCCGCAGGTAGGGGCAAGGGGGGTCAAGTCCCCCCCCCCCCCGAAAACAGGGATCGGATCTTAAATTCAGCACAGTTCCGCCGCTATTGGGGTGCCACCCGCCAATGGGGTGACACCATCAAGGTGTTGTCAATCCCCCCCATCAGTGTAGTGTGGCCTATTTTACCTACTCAGTCCAGCAGAGAACTCGGCGGCGCTGTGACAGGAAAAAGGCAAGCTGCAGGTTTCCCCTGCTTGCTCCCCCCTTTCTCCTGTTAGGGAGAAGAGACAGCGGGTGTCACCAGGTTCCCCGCCCAGCTTCCTGCCCACTCCATTCCTTCCCTATTGTCCATAACTGTGGGCCAATCAAAGGAGACTAGGAGAGGAGAGCATCATGGGACATGTAGTCCCAAAGATTTGCCCCATTTTCCACAGGGAGGAGGCTATAGCTCAATCAAAAGAGAGATTGAGAGGGAGAGAGCGCTACAGGACAAAGAATAAGGAGTGTGCTGGGTGGAAGCCAGAGAGCAGGTGGAGGTGCCCAGCAGCACCAGAGAGAGAAACACTGAGCCACTACCAGGGTACAGACTACTGACCAGAGTCGCCCCCGGGGAACCCAGAGTGAGCGATCGTCCTGTTGGAGGGATCACTGCTGTTGTTTCGCTGGGTCTGGTAGGAGGGCCTGTTGGCCATTATCCATTACTTATTCTAGGGACTGTACTACATCTGCAGTCTCTGACCATGATAATGTGATAATGACTAGTGATGGACGAACGTTTCGCCCGGCGGTCGTTTCGCGGCGAATTTCCGACATTCGCGGTCCGCACGTTCGAACGCCTTTTTCCGTCGTTCGCCGCGGCGGACTTACGTGTTTAATGTATACAAGAACTTTAACCTTTGGTGACACGTTTATCATGTGATACAGGACAGCCAATTGAGACATGACAGCACATGGACACTTGGACATTCCCCCTAACCTATAAATACACCCGATCCGGTGGCCATTTTACATTCTTTCTTCTGTTACGATAGGGACAGGTTCCTGTGTGGAGTAGGGAGAGATAAACCACTAGCTATTTGGTACACAAAAGTTCTTTTCAGGACTGGTATAGGTGTTAGGTGTTGATAGGTTTGCTGTGCTGCTGATTCTTGCAGCAGCCTGAGTGTCTTTTGTTAGTTTAGAGAAAGGGAAAGGACGGTGTATGCTACAGGGACAGCCAGATTAGTCTTTCATCATCATCATCATCATCATCATCATTAGCTGTTACTATCAAGGTCCACAAAAGAGCTGTTCCAGTAACCACTAATCGTTCTCTTTTTTTGCCAATTTGTATAGGGACAGGAAGGAAGCAGTGTTGTCAGGCAGTGAGGGTAATTTTAAAGACTTGCTGTTATTATTAGTTCCACAAAGGTTCTTTTCAGGACTGGTATCAGTGGTACAGTAATAGGCTTGTACATGTATAATATTCTTTCTTCCAAATATAGAAAGGATATTATACTTGACTGCTGCCCTTCTGCTGCAGTCTGCTAAACATTCACAACTCACTTGTTCCACAAAAGTTCTTATAAGGACTGGTAACTTGGTATAGGGTGCTACGGTACATAGGCTTGAGTGCGGTACAGTCTGCTGTTCTGTAAGGACCGCTATCGGTCCACAATAGATAGGGTTGACGTGCACCACTGCTGACCGCTGCCCTATACTGCAGCAGTCCTTCAGCGGTATAGGGACTGACGTACAGTCTGCTAATCACTAACACACAACCTGCTTGTTCCACAAAAGTTCTTATAAGGACTGGTAACTTGGTATAGGGTGCTACGGTACATAGGCTTGAGTGCGGTACAGTCTGCTGTTCTGTAAGGACCGCTATCGGTCCACAATAGATAGGGTTGACGTGCACCACTGCTGACCGCTGCCCTATACTGCAGCAGTCCTTCAGCGGTATAGGGACTGACGTACAGTCTGCTAATCACTAACACACAACCTGCTTGTTCCACAAAAGTTCTTATAAGGACTGGTAACTTGGTATAGGGTGCTACGGTACATAGGCTTGAGTGCGGTACAGTCTGCTGTTCTGTAAGGACCGCTATCGGTCCACAATAGATAGGGTTGACGTGCACCACTGCTGACCGCTGCCCTATACTGCAGCAGTCCTTCAGCGGTATAGGGACTGACGTACAGTCTGCTAAACACTAATACACAACCTGCTTGGTCCACAAAAGTTCTTATAAGGACTGGTAACTTGGTATAGGGTGCTACGGTACATAGGCTTGAGTGCGGTACAGTCTGCTGTTCTGTAAGGACCGCTATCGGTCCACAATAGATAGGGTTGACGTGCACCACTGCTGACCGCTGCCCTATACTGCAGCAGTCCTTCAGCGGTATAGGGACTGACGTACAGTCTGCTAAACACTAATACACAACCTGCTTGGTCCACAAAAGTTCTTATAAGGACTGGTAACTTGGTATAGGGTGCTACGGTACATAGGCTTGAGTGCGGTACAGTCTGCTGTTCTGTAAGGACCGCTATCGGTCCACAATAGATAGGGTTGACGTGCACCACTGCTGACCGCTGCCCTATACTGCAGCAGTCCTTCAGCGGTATAGGGACTGACGTACAGTCTGCTAAACACTAATACACAACCTGCTTGGTCCACAAAAGTTCTTATAAGGACTGGTAACTTGGTATAGGGTGCTACGGTACATAGGCTTGAGTGCGGTACAGTCTGCTGTTCTGTAAGGACCGCTATCGGTCCACAATAGATAGGGTTGACGTGCACCACTGCTGACCGCTGCCCTATACTGCAGCAGTCCTTCAGCGGTATAGGGACTGACGTACAGTCTGCTAAACACTAATACACAACCTGCTTGGTCCACAAAAGTTCTTATAAGGACTGGTAACTTGGTATAGGGTGCTACGGTACATAGGCTTGAGTGCGGTACAGTCTGCTGTTCTGTAAGGACCGCTATCGGTCCACAATAGATAGGGTTGACGTGCACCACTGCTGACCGCTGCCCTATACTGCAGCAGTCCTTCAGCGGTATAGGGACTGACGTACAGTCTGCTAAACACTAATACACAACCTGCTTGGTCCACAAAAGTTCTTATAAGGACTGGTAACTTGGTATAGGGTGCTACGGTACATAGGCTTGAGTGCGGTACAGTCTGCTGTTCTGTAAGGACCGCTATCGGTCCACAATAGATAGGGTTGACGTGCACCACTGCTGACCGCTGCCCTATACTGCAGCAGTCCTTCAGCGGTATAGGGACTGACGTACAGTCTGCTAAACACTAATACACAACCTGCTTGGTCCACAAAAGTTCTTATAAGGACTGGTAACTTGGTATAGGGTGCTACGGTACATAGGCTTGAGTGCGGTACAGTCTGCTGTTCTGTAAGGACCGCTATCGGTCCACAATAGATAGGGTTGACGTGCACCACTGCTGACCGCTGCCCTATACTGCAGCAGTCCTTCAGCGGTATAGGGACTGACGTACAGTCTGCTAATCACTAACACACAACCTGCTTGTTCCACAAAAGTTCTTATAAGGACTGGTAACTTGGTATAGGGTGCTACGGTACATAGGCTTGAGTGCGGTACAGTCTGCTGTTCTGTAAGGACCGCTATCGGTCCACAATAGATAGGGTTGACGTGCACCACTGCTGACCGCTGCCCTATACTGCAGCAGTCCTTCAGCGGTATAGGGACTGACGTACAGTCTGCTAAACACTAATACACAACCTGCTTGGTCCACAAAAGTTCTTATAAGGACTGGTAACTTGGTATAGGGTGCTACGGTACATAGGCTTGAGTGCGGTACAGTCTGCTGTTCTGTAAGGACCGCTATCGGTCCACAATAGATAGGGTTGACGTGCACCACTGCTGACCGCTGCCCTATACTGCAGCAGTCCTTCAGCGGTATAGGGACTGACGTACAGTCTGCTAATCACTAACACACAACCTGCTTGTTCCACAAAAGTTCTTATAAGGACTGGTAACTTGGTATAGGGTGCTACGGTACATAGGCTTGAGTGCGGTACAGTCTGCTGTTCTGTAAGGACCGCTATCGGTCCACAATAGATAGGGTTGACGTGCACCACTGCTGACCGCTGCCCTATACTGCAGCAGTCCTTCAGCGGTATAGGGACTGACGTACAGTCTGCTAAACACTAATACACAACCTGCTTGGTCCACAAAAGTTCTTATAAGGACTGGTAACTTGGTATAGGGTGCTACGGTACATAGGCTTGAGTGCGGTACAGTCTGCTGTTCTGTAAGGACCGCTATCGGTCCACAATAGATAGGGTTGACGTGCACCACTGCTGACCGCTGCCCTATACTGCAGCAGTCCTTCAGCGGTATAGGGACTGACGTACAGTCTGCTAAACACTAATACACAACCTGCTTGGTCCACAAAAGTTCTTATAAGGACTGGTAACTTGGTATAGGGTGCTACGGTACATAGGCTTGAGTGCGGTACAGTCTGCTGTTCTGTAAGGACCGCTATCGGTCCACAATAGATAGGGTTGACGTGCACCACTGCTGACCGCTGCCCTATACTGCAGCAGTCCTTCAGCGGTATAGGGACTGACGTACAGTCTGCTAAACACTAATACACAACCTGCTTGGTCCACAAAAGTTCTTATAAGGACTGGTAACTTGGTATAGGGTGCTACGGTACATAGGCTTGAGTGCGGTACAGTCTGCTGTTCTGTAAGGACCGCTATCGGTCCACAATAGATAGGGTTGACGTGCACCACTGCTGACCGCTGCCCTATACTGCAGCAGTCCTTCAGCGGTATAGGGACTGACGTACAGTCTGCTAAACACTAATACACAACCTGCTTGGTCCACAAAAGTTCTTATAAGGACTGGTAACTTGGTATAGGGTGCTACGGTACATAGGCTTGAGTGCGGTACAGTCTGCTGTTCTGTAAGGACCGCTATAGGTCCACAATAGATAGGGTTGACGTGCACCACTGCTGACCGCTGCCCTATACTGCAGCAGTCCTTCAGCGGTATAGGGACTGACGTACAGTCTGCTCACTTCCTTGACCCAAAAAAGCACACCGTACTATATGCCCCTACCCTCCTCTTTGAAGAGGTTGAGCGGTGTCATATTTCTACTGGGGCTGCTTATGATATCCCTGTGCTGTGCTGACTTCCTCCTGGGGGTTCTTATTATGAAGGGATCACACTATCCCTGTGCTGTGCTGACTTCCTCCTGGGGGTTCTTATTATGAGGGGATCACACCATCCCTGTGCTGTGCTGACTTCCTCCTGGGGCTGCTTACGGTGCTGCTGTCAGTGCTGTATGTCACGGTGCTGCTGTCAGCGCTGTATGTCACGGTGCTGCTGTCAGCGCTGTATGTCACGGTGCTGCTGTCAGCGCTGTATGTCACGGTGCTGCTGTCAGCGCTGTATGTCACGGTGCTGCTGTCAGCGCTGTATGTCACGGTGCTGCTGTCAGCGCTGTATGTCACGGTGCTGCTGTCAGCGCTGTATGTCACGGTGCTGCTGTCAGTGCTCTGTATTACGGTGCTGCTGTCAGATGCCTCTATCACGGTGCATGTGTCATTCCGGTATGTCACGCTGCTGGTGATCATCTCCTGCACCCTCTTCTTTGCCTACCCTGGTCCCTGACCTTCCCTCTCCTCCATTGCCTTCATTAGCTCCATAGTCCTGAATTGTTAGAACAATTTCCCAAATAAAATAAAAATGCTTGTAGTTATCGATCCCAAATTCACCTCATACATGTATTATGTCATTGTCCAGATGGTGGGACTACGTTTTACCCCCTAATAATTACCACGTGGCCGCAAATTCGACATGAAGGTTTGCAAAGTTCGCCTCCCATTGAAGTCAATGGGGCCCGCGGCGAACGTTCGGTTTCGCGAACGTTTGGGTCCGTTCGCATTTCGCTTTCGCGAAACGTCCCGTCGGAAGTTCGTCCATCACTAATAATGACGTTGTCGAAAAGGGGTGGTGCATAGGTGACCCTAAAATGATGCCCCCCCCCTGAAAAATGTTCTGCGGACGCCCATGCCGGAGGCCCTGTGCTCACTTCCCAGCACTGGGGACAGAGGCGGCTCTAGGCTTTGTGAGGCCTTAGGCAAAACGTAGTCATGAGGCCCTACTCATAATAATAAAAACTATTTATGCAATAAAAATGAATACATTGCATAGTACAGTGTACAATGAACTGATGGCAAGTCACCCGTGGCCAGTCCTCAGGGATTCCAGCATGTCATTGGATCATATCACACCAGGATATGCACTGCAACACAAGCTCCCTCCGTATGGTGAATGTCATTTACTAGACAGCTGTGCATTATGCCTCAATTTCACATTACCTAACAAAGGGCATAACTCAATCATCTATATTTCTAAACCTATGCCCCATACCTGCTGTGGGCACAGCCAATGCATTTACTATAGTCTGTGGACCTGAATACAGAAAAGCACCTGCTGAATTTCTTTGTCCTGCAAGTGTCAGAAAAAAGGCAAAGTGTAGAGTGTAGAGGAAAATTAAAGCAAAGGGCCGACTGGCAACCTTTGGCCCAGGGTGCAAGTACAACCCAGAGGCCCATGGCGCAGCAACTTGGCCTACCTCTTCCCTGCCAAGAGAGGGAGAAGGAGGAGAGGAGAGAGGGGGCAGGAAAAGGGGTGAATGAGGAGGGTGAAAGGAAGAAGAGAAAGGAGAGAAAGATGGGAGTAGGAAAATATGTGAAAGAGTGGGGGGGGGGGGGAGAAAAGGGGAGAAAAATAGTGTGGGAGTGAGAGACAAAGAGAGGGATGAGTGAGGAGTGGAGAGAGAGAGGTGGGGAGAGAGGGAAAGAGAGTTGGGAAGAGGGAAGGGGAGGAAGGAGAGAGAGGAGGGGGGAGAGAGGAGAGCGGGGGGAGAAAGGAGAGAGGAGGAAAGGGGGGAGGAGACAGGAAAGAAAGGGGGAAGAGAGAAGCTAGAGGGGGAGAGAGATGGGGACAGAGAGAGGGGGAAGAGAGAAAGGAGGGAAGTGAGAGGGATGTGGGTAAAGAGGGAGGGGGAGAGAGGAGGAGAGAGAGGGGAGGAAGGGGAGAGTGAGAGGGGGGAAGGGCGAGGAGAGAGGGGGAAGAGAGGAGTGAGGGGGGAAGATTGGAAAGGAGGGAGGGGAGGGAGAGAGAGGAGGGAGGGGGAGCGAGGAGAGAGAGTGGGGAGGGGGGAGAGAGGAGAGAAGAGGAGAGGGGAAAGAGAGGAGTGAGGGGGGAAGATTGGAAAGGAGGGAGGGGAGGGAGGGGGAGAGAGAGTTGGGAGGGGGAGAGAGGAGAGGAGAGGAGAGGAGAGGGAGGGGAGGGGAGGGGGAAGACAGGAGAGGAGAGGGAGAGGAGAGGGGGGAGAGAGAGGCAGAAGAAGGGGGAGAGAGGGGGGTGGGGATGAAGAGGGGGAGAGAGAGGGGGAGGGAGGGGGTCACATGGAAGAGTGGTTTGCTGGGTGATGAACAGAGTGGTCATGTATCAGTGTGCAGAAAAACGAATCACCCCAATCCCCAAACTCAGACTACTGGCACTCAGGCACCCTGAGCAGCCTATGCATTGCTGGGGTGAATCCACAACATGCGTGGGGGGCGGGGCTTCACCAAGCAGTCAACCCCACAGTCTGCAGCTCATTAGCCTCCACCGAGCATGGCGAGCAGTGAGATGGTTTTGCCTCTGCTAGCCACCCCCACCTGTCAGCGCTCCAGCACAACTATCTGCAGGATGTGCAGAGAGAGAGGACAGAGCATTTTCAGTGGGTGGTGTGCGAGCTGATTCCAGCATCCTCGTAGTCATAGAGGACCTGTACAGGACAGGCTGACACTGCTCACCTTCCCTGTGATCACTGGTGCAGATTTTTTTACAGGAATCATAGCGGCATAGGGGCCAGTGACTCACCCCGTACAGCCCATGAAAGAGATGAGAAGGCGGCTGGGAGGGTTTTAGCAGACAGTCCACAGTTCTGGTGTTCTAGATCGGTCCCGCCCATCCATAGGCAGCGCAATCCTTTCCGATGCTGGGCTCTCCTCCTCTCCCATAGTCAGGCAAATTAGACGGTCGTGAGGCCCCTGTGAGCGCGAGGTCTTAGGCGACCTCCTAATTTGCCTAATTAGAGAGCCGCCTCTGACTGTGGAGTTTGGCATTTGCCATTGAACACCAGAATTGGCAGGTCTGCCACTGGCGCCCTGTGCTTTTCACAGATAAGAGCAGGTTCCCCGTGAGCACATGTGACAGATGTCCCCACACTAAGGATAAGGATCCAGCATGTATTTTCTTTATAAGAAACCCCATGTGTTTTTTTTTTTGCATGGGGTCCCCCTTGACATCCATACCTGGACCTCCTTAAGGTTAAGGGCAGTCCTTTATTTACCATATGCATTTTTAGAAAGAACCCTAGGCCTCTTTGTGTGGTCCCTCATTAACATTTTTACCAGACCCTCATCTAGGAAAAATGTCTGGTATAGATGAATGGAATACATTTTTTCAAACCACTTCAGCCCCAGAAGATTTGGCTGCTCAGTGATCAGAGCATTTTTTGCGATACGGCACTGCGTCGGTTTAACTTACAATTTCGCCTTCGTGCCACTCTGTACCCAAACAAAATTGGCATCCTTTTTTCCCCACAAATAGAGTTTTCTTTTGGTGGTATTTGATCACCTCTGCGGTTTTTATTTTTTCTGCTATAAACAAAAAAAGAGCGCCAATTTTATAAAAAACACAATATTTTGTACTTTTTTGCTATAATAATTATCCCCAATCAAAAATAAAAAAAAAAAGTAAATTTTTTTCTCAGTTTAGGCCGATATGTATTCTTCTACATATTTTTGGTAAGAAAAATTGCAATAAGCTTATTTTGAATGGTTTGCGCAAAAGTTATAGCGTCTACAAAATAGGGCATTTTTATTATTATGATTTTTTTTTTTACCAGTAGTCTCAATCTGCGTTTTTTATCGTGACTGCGACATTATGGCGGGCACATTGGACACTTTTGACACATTTTTGGGTCAAATGACAATTATACAGCGATCCGTGCTGTAAAAAAATGCACTGATTACTGTATAAATTTCAGTGGCAGGGAAGAAGTTAACACTAGGGGGCGATCAAGGGGTTAACTGTGTTCCTTCTCTGTGTTCTAACTGTAGTGTGCTATGTGTGGCGAAAAACTAACACGGCGCATCATCCTGAGCACACCATCCTCACTGTGAAACATGGTTGTGGCATCATCATGTTGTAGGGATGCTTTTCTTCAGCAGGGACAGGGAAGCTGGTCAGAATTGATGGGAAGATGGATGGAGTCAAATACAGGACAATCTTAGAAGAAAACCTGTTATGCCGCCTACACACGATCAGACTATCCGGCGGACTTAGTCCATCAGCGAGATTGACACCTCACAAGCCCCGTCGCCTGGTATGGATTTTAAGGGGAACCCCTACGCCGAAAAAACGGCGTGGGGGTCCCCACAAAGTCCATACCAGACCCTTATCTGAGCATGCAGCCCGGCCGGTCAGGAAAGGGGATGAGGACGAGCGAGCGCCCCCCCTCCTGAACCGTACCAGGTCGCGTGCCCTCAACATGGGGGGTGCTTTGGGGAAGGGGGCCCTGTGGCCCCCCACCCCAAAGCACCTTGTCCCCATGTTGATGAGGACAAGGGCCTCTTCCCGACAACCAACGGCCAGGGTTGTCGGGGTCTGCGGTCAGATGGCTTATCAGAATCCAGGAGCCCCCTTTAATAAGGGGGCCCCCAGATCCCGGTCCCCCACCCTATGCGATGAACAAGAAGACCAAGCCGACGCTAGTAAAAGAGCTGGAAGAAGATAGTGGAGGAGGCCCGGCAGAAGAACTGAAGAGCGGGACACGACCCCCGAAGTTGGAAGAAGACCCCCGAAGTCGGACAAGACCCCCAGATAGCAAAAGAGCGGAAAAGCAGAAGATAGCGGAGGAGCCCGGGGAGAAGACCCCCGAAGGTGGAAGAAGACCCCAGGAGCTGTCTAATAAACTACTTTAAAAACCTGTGTTGTGTTTTTTTATTGACACTTTTCCCCCCAGGTGAATGGGTAGGGGTATGATGTACCCCATACTCATTCACATAGGGTGGGGGTCGGCATCTGGGAGCCCCCTTATTAAAAAGGGCCCCCAGATTCTGATAAGCCCCCTGCCCGCAGACCCCGAAAACCAACGGCCAAGGTTGTCGGGAAGAGGCCCTTGTCCTCATCAACATGGGGACAAGGTGCTTTGGGGTGGGGGGCCACTACCTAAAAAAATATATAGCATTCACATATACACCTATAAAAAGTGCTGCACATGCAAATATGTGTGTATAAATATCTCACAAGCAATATATATACCTAAAATAGTTAACCCAGATATTCCAGTGCAAATAAGCAATGAAAAATATACCCAATAATAACAGAAATGATCAAAATATAATAATCAAAATCTGTGAATCAAAAAACAAAAAATAAAAAATAAATAAAAATATATATATCAGTCCAAATGAATAGAATCCAAATAATAAAGTCCACGTGAAAAGTGATAATCAGTGTCCACATAAATTATTTGCTCCTTCACCACACCATCTGTGACCGTGAAAACCCCCGTTGTGAGTATACTCACCAGCTGATAAGCCTCACACTCACGTGTTTGGCTGAAAAAGCTTTATATCCTCTAGATGGGTGCCCACTGTAAACCACCAGACTTGCGAAGCCCATCTATCTTGATCACCAAATCATATGTATATGTACCTTGCGAGAAAATAATAATGGAAGCCTCCAATAGCGTAATACAGTTAAGCACTTTAATCAAATAAACCAAAACTGAATGCACTCACATGAACAATGAATGAACAAGCCAAAATATAAATCACTCCACTCCACACTTGAACACTTCAGGTGTCTAAGTATCCTGGGGCATTGGTGGTCACGGCGGACCTTTAAATAGGGAAACAAATAATTCCTTCTCACCCCTCCTCACACTTGGTCTCACAAAGCTGATCAGAGCCCAATGCGTGTGCTTCAAACAGTTCCCTTCGTTTTCCTCCGTCCAGCACCACCGCACGTCACCCAGTTCTCAAGCTAATCCAAAACTAAGTTTGCCATATAGCCACGCTCATGGGGGTATTTTTATGTTTATTTATTTATATTTATTTTTATATTTATTTTTATTTTTATTTCTATCTTTATTTTTATTTTTATTTCTATCTTTATTTTTATTTTTGGTAGTATGCTATATATTTTTTTATGTAGTGTGAGTTTAATTATTCACTTATTGAGCGCTACGTGTCACATAATTTTCTGGTTTAAATGAGAATTATCACACTGATTTGATATATTCATGTGTTAGAATGGCCCAGCCAAAGTCCGGACCTAAATCCAATTGAGAATCTGTGGCAAGACTTTAAAATTGCTGTTCACAGACGCTCTCCATCCAATCTGACAGCGCTTGAGCTATTTTGCAAAGAAGCAAGGGCAAAGATTTCACTCTCTAGATGTGCAAAGCTGGTAGAGACATCCCCAAAAAGATCTGCAGCTGTAATTGCAGCAAAAAGTGATTCTACAAAGTATTGACTTCGGGGGGGGGGGGGGGGGGGGGCTAAATATAAATGCAGGCCACACTTTTCTCATATTTCTTTGTAAAAAAAATTAAAAAATAATTTATCATTTCCCTTCTACCTCACAATTATGTGCCACTTTGTGTTGGTCTATCACATAAAATCCCAATAAAATACATCTACATTTTTGGTTGTAACATGACAAAATGTGGAAAATTTCAAGAGGTATTAATACTTTTTCAAGGCACTGTATCTATCCAGCTTGTTTTCTGTCGTCTTCTCCACCTTTTCCTTCTATGTTTCCCAGCATTAGGGTCTTTTCAAATGAGTCCTCTCTTTGCATTAGGTGGCCAAATTATTTGAGTTTCAGCTTCAGGATCTGTCCTTCAAGGGAATAATCAGGATTATATTTCCTTCAGGATTGACTGGTTTGATCTTCTTGCCGTCCAAGAGACTTTCAAGAGTCTTCTCCAACACCATAGTTCAAAGGCATCAATTCTTCGGTATTCAGCCTTCTTTATTGTCCAACTTTCACAGCCATAGGTTACTACTGGCAGGGGCGTACCTAGAGCATTTGGCACCCAGGGCGGATCCTATATCTGGCACCCCCCCCCCCCCACCATAAAATGTAAAAACACCCACCGTGTCCCCTGCATACCTCTGCATCCTTCAATATCTTTTTGTCACTACTGTGTACCCCCCTCCACAACTGCACCTCTGGACCCCTTTAAATTACACAGCACCCTGCACCTCTGGACCCCTTTACATTACACAGGACCTTGCACCTAAGGACCTCTTTACATTACACTTCCCCCTGCACCTCTGGACCCCTTTACATTACACAGCAACCTGAACCTCTGGGCCCCTTTACATTACACAGGACCTTGCGCCTAAGGACCTCTTTACATTACACAACAGCCTGCACCTCTGGACCCCTTTACTTTACACAGCTCTTGTACCTCTGGACCCCTTTACATAACATAGCACCCTGAACCTCCTGACCCCTTTACATTACACAGCCCTTGTACCTATGGATCCCTTTACATTACACAGCACCCTGAACCTCTGGACCCCTTTACATTACACAG
Organism: Lithobates pipiens; assembly: GCF_037356315.1. NCBI lineage: Eukaryota > Metazoa > Chordata > Amphibia > Anura > Ranidae > Lithobates > Lithobates pipiens. Next base: position 602,878,010 of record NW_027507758.1, read on the forward strand.
CACCCTGCACCTCTGCAACCCTTTACATTACACAGCCCCTCACAGCTCTGGACCCTCTGCATGTTACACAGATCCCCTACAGTGCAGACCCCCCTCCCTACCATACAGACCCCCATCTACAGTGTAGACCCCCCTACAGTACAGAATCCTCCCCTACAGTGCAGACCCTCCTACAGTACAGACCCCCCCCTACAGTGCAGACCCTCCTACAGTACAGACCCACCCCCCTACAGTGCAGACTCCCCTACAGTACAGAATCCTCACCTACAGTACAGACCCCCCTACAGTGCCGAATCTTCCACTACAGTACAGACCCCCCCTACAGTGCAGGACCCCTTCTACAGTGCAGGACACCCCTACAGTGCAGGTCCCCTTCTACAGTGCAGGACTCCTATAGTGCAGGACCCCTTCTACAGTGCAGGACCCCCCCTACAGTGCAGGACCCCCCTACAGTGCAGGACCCCCTACAGTGCAGGACCCCCTACAGTGCAGGACCCACCACAGTAAAGAACCCCTTTTACAGTGCAGACCCCCTACAGTGCAGACCCCCCTACAGTGCAGGACCCCCCCCCCCCTACAGTGCAGGACCCACCACAGTAAAGAACCCCTTCTACAGTGCAGGACCCCCCTGCAGACCTCCCCTACAGTGCAGACCCCCCCCCCAGTGCAGGACCCCCCCTACAGTGCAAACCCCCCTACAGTGCAGGACCCACCACAGTAAAGAACCCCCCTACAGTGCACAGCCTCCCCTAAGGACCCATAGTGTACCTGGCAAGGCAGCGGCATTGCAGGGGGGAGGTGTGGGCAGCACCCGAGTGGAGTGTCACCTGGCTGTCGGCTCAGTGATGCGGGACCCGGCACACGTGACTCCGGGACTCTGTAATCCACTATTCAAAGGCTCCATTGTTAAGATGGCCATCTGAACTCTTGCAGGAATTGGACACCTTACCCAAAGAGAACTAATGAAGGCTCTCCAAGGGGACAATATTCCCTAACAGACTCCCCTTCCCCTATAGCACTGATACAATTCCATCCACAGGAAAGAAGAATACCTGTACTTGCCTACATAGTATACATAACATTTCTGCTTCAGGATCAGTCTAACTTCTATTACGGACACCAAAAAAAAAAAAAAAATCGCAATGTTGTGACACTCATTGACCCATAGTGTACCTGGCAAAGCAGCGGCATTGCAGGGGGGAGGTGTGGGCAGCACCCGAGTGGAGTGTCACCTGGCTGTCTGCTCAGCGATGCGGGACTCCGGGACTCTGTGGTCACGTGACTCACGTCGCGCCGTTCTGATCAGTCTCGGGCATCGGCTGTCACTCACAGCCGAGCAGAGTGAAGCCACCTCCCCCTCCTTGTCTACACAGTGCTATGCATGGAGAAGGGGGAGGCGGCTTCACTCTGCTGGGCTGTGAGTGACAGCCACTGCCCCAGACTGATCAGTTGCGGAGGGGGGGGGGGCGCTGGCCTGACACCCCCCCCAGTGTGTGGCACCCGGTGCGGCACGCCCCCCCGCCCCCCCACTTAGTACGCCTCTGACTACTGGGAATACCTATACAGCACTTTGTCGGTAGGGTGACGTCTCTGCTTTTTATAGTTTTGTCTAGGTTTGCCATTGCTTTCCTCCCAAGAAGCAAGCGTCTCTTAATTTCTAGGCTACAACCACTGTCTCTTGTCATCTTGGAGCTTAGGAACATAAAATCTGTCACTGTTTTCATTTATTCTCCATTTGCCAAGTAGTGATGTGACTGGTTGCCATGATCTTAGTTTTATCAATGGTCAGCTTTTGCGCTCTCCTCTTTCACCTTCATTAGGAGATTCTTTCATTTTTCTTCATGTTCTGCCATTAGTGTAGTATCGTCTGCATATCTCAGGTTGTTGATATTTCTCCCTGCGATCTTAATTCTGGCTTGTGATTCGTCGGTCCTGGCAATTTCGCATTATGTAATTACAAAGAGCTCCGCGCTTATGGATTAAAATACGTGTGCAGCCTCCTCTATTAGACCCCCTAAGGAGCTAAAACATTAATATATAAAATAAATGGGGTGAGTGGCGCTACTTAAAATGGGGACCACAACTTGACCTGATCTTAAATCCCCTCTAAAATATAGAATAAACAAAAAATTGTACCATAGTAGGGTACCTTATATGTACATAAATAAATAAATTATACCGTGCAAATTAGCATCAATAAAAAACTCCACCAAAACAGCATATGTGATAGATAATATGTGCCTAAACCAGCATAAGTATACACACTCAAGTGTCTAGTTAATGTTGTGATTAACACCGTGTATGACAAAAGATGATAACACCTGTTCAATAATACAGGAAATATAAGTGTCCAATCCAAAATTGTGATATTAGGCCCCCCCCACAATTGGGGTAAATGAATTTTACCGGCCACACCTAAAAAGTATTGTGTAATAAACAATAATAAGTCCACATAACCAAAAAATATTTATATAACTAAAAAATATATTGGGGATTTAAGATCAGAGCAACCTGTGGTCCCCATGTTAGATAGCGCCACCCCATTTATTTTATATATTTCGCATAATGTACTCTGCATATACTGTAAGTTAAATAAGTAGGGTGACTATATACATCCTCACTGCACTCCTTTCTCAATTTTGAACCAGTCAGTTGTTTCATGTCTCGTTCTAACTGTTTCTTCTTGACTTGCATACAGGTTTTTCAGAAGACAGGTGAGGTGGCCTGGTATTCCCATTTCTTTCAGGATTTGCCACATCTTAGCCCTTGTACACACGATCGGAGATTCCGACGGAATGTGTCAGATCGGAGCGTTTTGTCGGATATTCCGACTGTGCGTGGTCTGCATCGGACTGTTTCTGTCGGAATATCCGTCGGACCAAATTTTCCAACTTGCCGGAAATATTTTCCGACAAATTGCTCCGATCGGACATACTCCGATCATGTGTAGAGAATTCCGATCGGACAAAGTGCCACGCATGCTCAGATCAAATTTCTACATCAAAGCTATTGGCTACTAGCCTGAACGTAGTCCCATCGTAACGAAATTACGTCATCACGTTCTGAAAGATCGGATTTTCCGAAACAACTTTGTCCGACCGTGTGTATGCAACAGTTTTGGACAAGATCTGTCGGACAAGATCCGACGGAAAAAATCTGACGGATTTGGTTGTCGGAATCTCCGACCGTGTGTACAAGGGCTTACTGTGATCCACACAATCAAAGGCTTTACTGTAGTCAATAAAGAAGTAGTAAACATTCTTCTGGAACTCTCTTGCTTTTTCCATGATCCAGTGAATGTTGGCAATTTGATCTCTAGTTCTTCTGCCTCTTCGAAAATCCAACTTGTACTTGTGGTAGCTTTCGGTTCACATGCTGCTGAAGCCTAGCTTGTAGAATTTTCAGCATAACCTTGCTAGCGTGTGCGATGAGTTGCGATCGTATGGTAGTTTGAACATTCTTTGGAGCTGCCTTTCTGTAGTATCGGAATGTAAAGGGACCTCTTCCAGTCCTGTGGCCATTGTTGAGTTTTCCAAATTTGTTGGCATATTGACGGAATCATCTTTAACGGCATCATCTTTTAGGATTTTTAATACCTCAACTGAGATACCACCACTTCCGCTAGCTTTGTTATTAGCAATTTGATTATTATTATTATTATAATTGTCATAATTAATATTAACAATAGCAACAATAACACAAATAATAATTATTATTATAATAAGTACTATAATCTCTACACAACCTTCTGCTCCCATCTATTCACAATTTATAAAAAGCAAATTTTTACCTAAATTACTTGACCCTCTGCCGCATTCTTCCAGTAATAGGTTAATCCACCACTGCAATAAAGTCCTACCACATACTGGTCTTATTGGCACCCCTTGTCAAGATATCATCAAGCCACCACTAGAGTCTTCAGAGCCAATGGAATCTTCTTTCAGCCAATGGGAAGTGTTCACATCATTGAGGAGGAGCATGGCGGAAAAAGAAGGACCCTTTAATTCTGCAGTGCAGAAAAAAGAAGACGCGGGAACAAATGTGTCACATAAACGTGAGGCTAGAAGGGGAAGATTGAGTGAAATTTAGTGTGGGAGGGGGATGCCCTGGCGGGAGATTACCCAGTAATTTTGTGCATGTTAAAAGCTAAGTCCAGTATTTGTTTTAATATTGATTGCTCTTTAACAATGGACATGGCAAGAAAGCAAATTATTTTACTTACGAGACTCAAAGTAGACACATTTCAAGATACATCCACGATTTCCGCAATGCTACCTTCAAATGAAAGTGTTATTTTTGATGTCACGTAATTCTCTAAAGCATCCCGGCACTTTGATGCTAACTCCAGCCCTGGGCTGTAGAACAAAACAAGCACTTTTATGCCAGGATACATTATAGACCTCTTAACTCAATTAAAACGCACGTAGAATAAAGGCAGCCATGGAAGTTTCTTCAAAGGATACAGGCGCATCGTGTTTCCTTTAATGAAAGCTTGCACATAGAGTACCCGGGAAGAGTTATCATTTAATTGAATTTCAAGATGTTCTGGGCTCTGGGTATGATGTTGAAAATAATGAAAAGAAAACATACAGAGTGCAAGAAGGAGGATGGATATGTACCATGGAACGTTCACCGGTATGAAAACTTCAGGCCACAAGAAAGTTTCCCAGCAGGAATTGGAATCAGGGAACAACTGTCTTGATCTTACGTGACACAGTGGTCAAGCAGCTGCTCTTTTGCATAGTAAGCACTGGGGTTACTTTCTTAGCACAGCCACCATTCACACAACGCCTTGAACGAGGTGGAGAGGTGGGGCAGTCTCTACCTCGTTCAAGCAGAGAATGCCTTGTATTCATTAAAAAAAATGCAAGGTGTTCTGTCAATAGCAATGGGTTGCTCATTCGGCCATGGCAAATGAGCAACCCAGTATATGACCTGGAAGACTACAGAGATCACTGTAGTAGTACTGACTCTTCCACAGCAGTCCCACAAGTATGGAGTATGCATATCTATATTGGTCCAAGGTGGACCAGTGTAACAATACAATACAAACCATACTTGGAATTCAGTTTTAGATGTGTATGTTGCGGTTGGTATTTCCATTGCACTGGGGTTATATAGTAAGAAATCTTTATGTGTGCATGTTTTCATGGTATGTGTATATCTAGTAGTATTCATAATAAACTGTAATGATGAAGACGTTTCTGTTCAGCTAACTAGCTTCCTCTCCATGACCTGGATAAATGGGTACCTTCCCTGATGTTTGTGGTGACAGTATCTAAAAATCAACATATAAAGAAACTGTATTGATACAAATATTGGCACTAAGCCTGGCCAGTTTTAGAGGTCTCTGATAATCTGCAGTAAACCAGAGCACCAAAATGGTTTATTGAGCCCACAGGAGTTTTTCTGAGCATCTGGAAGATGTCCTGAGTCCCAAAAGGGCGTTCTGATTCTAAACATCAAAAAAATGCCAAAGCTCCAAGGGTTTTCCTGAGCATTCAGAGGCTATCCTGAGTATCCAAAGGCACCGGGAGGCTGTCTTGAGCCCCCAGATGTTGTCTGTACTAAACACCAAAGAGCTGTCCTGAGCACTGAGAGGTTGTCTGTCCTGAGCACCAAGAGGCTGTCCTAAAAACCCAAAAGCTCTCCAGGGCACCAATACGCTGTCCTGATCATCAAAAGGCTATCCTAACCACCCAGAGGCTCTCCTGAGCACCAAAGAGCTGCCCCAAAAGCATGTTCTGAGCATCAAAAAACTGCCCTGAGCATTAGGAAACTTTCCTGAGCAGAGGCCTAAGTACCCAGAAGCTGTCCTGAGCACCAGGAGGCTGCTTTGAGTGCCCAGAGGCTGTACTGACCACCCAGAGGCTGTCTGTCCTGAGCACCAAAGAGCTGTCCTGAGCACCCAAAGGTAGTTTGTCCTGAGCACCAAGAGGCTGTCTTGAGGACCCAGAGGCTGTCCTGAGGACCCAGAAGCTCTCCGGAGCACCAAGAGGCTGTCCTGGGCACCCAGAGGCTCTCCTGAGCACCAAAATGAATTCCTAAGCACCCAGAGGTTGTTTTGAGTGCCAAAGAGCTGCCCTAAACACACAGGAGCTCTTCTGAGCACAAAAGAGCTACCCTGACCACCCAGAAGCTCTCCAGAGCACCAGGAAGCTGTTCTGAGCACCAAGGGGCTGTTCTGACCATCTAACTCTTTCAAGCACCAAGCACCAAAGAGCTATCCTGAGCACTCAAAAGCTCTCCAGAGCACCAATAGGCTCTTCTGAGCACCAAAGTGCTGCCCTGAGTCCATCAAAAGCATGTTTTGAGCATTAAAAAACTGCCCTGAGCACCAGGAGATTTTCATGAGCACCCAGAGGCTGTAGTGACCATCCAGAAGCTGTCTGTCCTGAGCAACAAAAAACTGTCCTGAGCACCCAGAGTTTGTCTGCCCTGAGCACAAAGAGGCTGTCCTGAGGACCCATAAGGTCGCCAGAGCACCAATAGGCTGTCCTGAGCACCTAGGGACTCTCCTGAGCACCAAAGAGCAGTCCTGATCACCCAAAGGTTGTTCTGAACAGCAAGAGGCTGTCCTGAGTATACAGAGGCTGTCCTGACCACCCAGGGGCTCTTCTGAGCACCGAAAAGCTGTCCTGACCCCTCAGAAGCTTTTCAGAGAACCAAGAAGCTGTTCTGTGCACCTAGGGGATGTCCTGACCACCCTGAAACCCTCCCATGCACCAAAGAGCTATCCTGAGCACTAAAAGTTTGTCATGAGCACCCAGAGCCTGTTCTGAGCACCAGATAGCTGTCCTGGGCATCCAGATACTGGCCTTGAACACCCAGGGGTTCTACAGAGCACCAGGAGGCTGTACTGAGCACCATGAGACTGTTCTAAGCATTAGAAGGTTCTATTGAGCACCAAAAGGTTGTCATGACAACCCAGAAGCTACCCTAAAAATGCAGAGGCTGTCCTGAGCTTCCAGCCTCATTGCTGCTTTGGGCCCTGTTTAGTGGTACAGGATGTACAAGTGTACAACTATCCAGCTGTCTGAAGTAGGAATGTCTGTGTCAATATTCAAGAAACACTGTGGCCCAGGAAAATAGCTCATACTGAATAGGAGGTGTGGGTCATCTCCCCCTCTTGCTACTGATGATTAAAGGGCAGCTTGCAGCTCCAGAACCAGATGTGTAGGGAAGGGGAGGTGGTGTGTGTGTGTGTGTGTGTGTGTGTGTGTGTGTGTGTGTGTGTGTGTATGGAAGGCAAGAGGGCTTAGGTAGCTTGTGTCACTCTCCCTGCTTTTACACCATTGGCTATTTGTTTCTCATGTTTTGTTATGATTCTACATTTGTTGTCTAGGCATTGCCACCATTATCCATGTATTGCCACCATTCGGCTGTGTTTTGGCAGTGTTGTGTCATGATTGCCCATTTGTTGACCATTTTATTGCCACTATTAGCTATGCATTGACGCTCCTACCCATGTGTTGTTTATATAATGTCACGGTTGCCTGTTTATTGTTTGATACTGTCTGTGTATTGTTATGATTGCCTGCTTGTTGTCTATGTATTGTCACAATTACTCATTTTCTGCCCATGTATTGTGACAATCACCCATTTGTTGCCTGTACATTACATCTATTGCTTGCTTGTTGCTCATGTATTGTCACAATGGCTTGTATATTGTCAAAATTTACATTGGCTGCCTGCATATTGCCTCCATTGTCCATTTATTGCCCATGTATTTCCATGGCGATTCAGTTCGCATTGTGCGCTATATAAGTATTTCATTCATTCATTCATTCATAATTGCCTGTTTGTTGCTCATGTATTGTCACAATTGTCCATTTAGTGCCTGTGTATTGTCACAGTTGCCCATTTGCTGCCCATACAATGTCATAATTACCCATTTTTAGCCAGTGTGTTGCCACCACTGCCACTTGTTGCCTGTATATTGCCTTCATTGTCCATTTATTGCCCATGTATTTCCATAATTGCCTGTTTGTTGCTCATGTATTGTCACATTTGTCCATTTAGTGCCTGTGTATTGTCACAGTTGCCCATTTGCTGCCCATACAATGTCATAATTACCCATTTTTAGCCAGTGTGTTGCCACCACTGCCACTTGTTGCCTGTATATTGCCTCCATTGTCCAGTTATTGCTCATGTAGTCCCATAATTGCCTGTTTGTTGTTAATGTATTGTAACAATTGTCCATTTGTTGCCTGTGCATTGTCACAGTTGCCCATTTGCTGCCCATAAAATGCCATAATTACATATTTTTAGCCTGTGTGTTGCCACCACTGCCATTTGTTGCCTGAATATTGCCTCCATCGTCCATTTATTGCTCATGTATTCCCATAATTGCCTGTTTTTTGTTCATGTATTGTAACAATTGTCCATTGGTTGCCTGTGCGTTGTCACAGTTGCCCATTTGCTGCCCATAAAATGCCATAATTACACATTTTTAGCCTGTGTGTTGCCACCACTGCCATTTGTTGCCTGCATATTGCCTCCATTGTCCATTTATTCCCCATGTATTTACATAATTGCCTGTTTGTTGCTCATTTATTGTCACAATTGTCCATTTGTGCCTGTGTATTGTCACATTGCCCATTTGCTGTCTATGCAATGCCATAATTACCCATTTGTAGCCTGTGTGTTGCCACCACTGCTATTTGTTGCCTGAATATTGCCTCCATTGTCCATTTATTGCGCATGTATTCCCATAATTGCCTGTTTTTTGTTCATGTATTGTCATAATTGTCTATGTGTGCCTGTGTATTGTCATATTGCCCATTTGCTGTTTATACAATGACATAATTACTAATTTTTAGCCTGTGTGTTGCCACCACTGCCATTTGTTGCCTGAATATTGCCTCCATCATCCATTTATTGAGCATGTATTCCCATAATTGCATGTTTGTTGTTCATGTATTATAACAATTGTCCATTCATTGCCTGTGCCTTGTCACTGTTTCCCATTTGCTGCCCATACAATGCCATAATTACCCATTTTTTCGCAGGTGTGTTCCCACCACTGCCATTTGTTGCCTGAAAATTGCCTCCTTTGTCCATTTATTGTCCACGTATTTCCACCATTGCCTGTTTGTTACTCATGCATTGTCAATGTTTTTGCCTATGCATTGTCACAGTTGCTCATTTGCTGAACATACATTGCTATAATTACCCATTTTCTTAGCCATCTCTGCGCATTTGCTGCCCATGTATTGTCAAAATCATCCATGTGTTCCCTATGTATTGTTACTTTTGAGCATCTACTACACAGATTAGTGCTAAGGTCAGAGATACATTGAGCTCCATATTATTATATGCCCCAGGCCTGTTATTACTAAACTATGCACCCATATATTGTCTTGCCTCTACTGCACACAAAAGCTCTACCCCCCCCCCCCCCCCTACAGAGTTTCAGGCTCACAAGGTTACAATTGTTCCCAGCACAAATAGTTTGCCAGCTACATGTTCTGCTACCATGGAGTCAGGACTAGCAGCATCACAGGAACAATCAATTCCAGCAAATGTGATAATGGAACATTACACCACTTAGATCAGAAGGTGCTGTAAGTGACATTGTCTGTGCTGATTTATCAATATACATTGACTCCACACAGAGGGAAGTAATAGAAACCTCACGTGTCTTCACGGCTGCAGTGGAAGAATCGAGGTGGAGGATCAAAGGAACAAAACACAATGATATTTGTCTGCTAATATAATGGCACATTGCATTCGATTCAACATCAGTTCAATGGGTTTGTTCAGGGTCTTTTCATACAACATATACCATGATTTGTGTTAATGCACACTGCTATCAAAGGTGACAATTTTGCCACTAAAAAGGATCAGTCAACCTAAAACGAATATTTCAATTTTTGGTAGATGATGGAGGGCTTTATGTGTATGCAAAGTCTGTTTTGGGTAGTTCTGGATAGAGCGCAAAGAGTTAGACTCTTTGTCAAATTTGTATTGCTACGTGTGAAACTCCAAAATTTAAATTTTTATGACAACTGTCTAAGATAGAGTAGGTGTGAATGCAGTAGAAGAGCGCTAAAAATTAAAAGTCTCGAGAACTTCAACCGGTTAGGGAAACTAGCATGATAATTGGTATTGTGATATGACTGCACCACGTCACTATGTAGAGACAATTTGGTGTCACCCAGGGTTCTTACCCATGCAGGTTGAGGGACTCATGGATGTGTCTCATTTGGAGAAAACTGGCCTTTCAACTTTCTCTAGGACTGGTAAATCCTGGATTGGGTCCCTGAACAAAGAGGATTTGTAGAATATTGGGTGGGATGAAGTCTCCAATCCCAGGTCCACATTTTTTTCATGGTGACCACCACCTGCTGATTGTGCCTTATGGTATGGGCTCATGGATGTGTATCTCATAAGGAAAATAAAATGGTCTTGGATTTCTCCAGGATTGGTAAAGGCAATATTGTATCATGGAGTCTGGTGGCTTTGTAGAGCATTGGGTGGGATGAAGCCTACAAATTAGGGTCCATGTTTTGACTGCTGATTATGCAGGTGTCCACAGGCCTTATGGTATGGAAGCCGGATAGAGTTCAGGGCTCCACCTTCCCGAAGAGATCATTGTGCTGCAGGGGGAAAGCAGATGCATGGACATACTAGAGATGTGTCTGACTCACTGCTGGTGATACAGATGCTGTAGGAACAGAGTGTGAAACCATCATGTTCTGCCCTGAGAGACTGCTTTCTATCAAGCTGAGAGCCAGTGTAGCCCGAGCTGAGCTGCTTCATAGCCAGGAGGATGTTTTTACTTAGTATATTGTAGGAAACGAAAACCCCTATGTGGGGAAAATATTACTGTAAGGAGCCATTCTTCCTAATGACCATGAATGTAAGGCACATTCTTCCTCCTGGCCACCAATGTAAGGGACGTTCTTCCAACTGACCACCAATGCAAGGCACATTCTCCCCCCTGGCCACCAATGTAAGGAGCATTAATTACACTGACCACAAATGTAAGGAGAATTCCTCCCACTGTTCACCAATGTAAGGCACATTCTTCCCCCTGGCCACCAATGTAAGGAGCATTAATTCCACTGACCACCAATGTAAGGAACATTCTTCCCACTGACCACCAATGTAAGGAGCATTCTTCCCACTGATCACCAATGTAAGGAGAATTCTTCCTACTGTTCACCAATGTAAAGCACATTCTTCCCCCTGGCCACCAATGTAAGGAGCGTTCTTCCAACTGACCACCAATGAAAGGCACATTATTCCCCCATGACCACCAATGTAAGGCATAGTCTTCCCCCTGGCCACCAATGTAAGGAGCATTAATTCCACTGACAACCAATGTAAGGCGCATTCTTCCCACTGACCACCAATGTAAGGCGCATTCTTCCCACTGACCACCAATGTAAGGAGCATTCTTCCCACTGATCACCAATGTAAGGAGCATTCTTCCCACTGATCACCAGTGTAAGGGGCATTTTTTCCCCTGGTCACCAATGTAAGGAACATTTGCCCCCTGGCCACCAATATAAGGAGCATTCTTCACATTAACCACCAATGTAAGGAGAATTCTTTCCACTGATCATGATTGTAAGGAGCATTCTTCCCACTGACCACCAATGTAAACTTTGCAAAGAGTATTTTTCCCACTGACCACCAATGTAAGCAGACTTCTTTCCACTGATTATTAATGTAAGGAACATTCTTCTCACTGGCCACCAATGCAAGGAGCATTCTTCCCACTGATCACTAATGTGACCAGAGTCACTGGATAACACATGGTCTGGGAGAGCACTTGGAGCCACTAGATGACACATGAACTGGGAGCCCACTTGGAGTCACTGGGCATACTGGAGTCAGAAGATGACATGTAGACTGGAAGTGCAGTTTGGAGTGCCAAGGTGCAAATACCACTGAACTGGCTAGGCGGTGGGATCTGTTAGCCCATATAAATTTTAAAAAGCGTCTTTGGAGAAGTTTTAGAGAATATATCATTTTAATATAGGAGAGGACTGAAGGCAAGGCTGGAGGTCAGTTTTAAGAATGGATGCCCACAACTACAGAGGTCAGTGAGCGCCTATAAGACATGAATTTAATGGTGTAATAAGGTTATAAGTTGCATTAATTTGTATATTTTGGATCTGCCTGGAGTTCAGCTCTAATATTTATATGTATGAGAAAGATTTTCCCAAAAGTCTGTACTAAGATACAAGTCAGAATTTAGGAATCCCCTGCAATAGGAATTTCAGTTTTGCAGTGAAATCAGAATATATAATTTCAGTACAGGAGAGCACTGAAGACAAGGCTGGAGTTCCGTTTTAAAGCGGACCTTCAGTCATTTTTTTCAACTTTCCATCTATTAAATTTTCTGGCCTTGTTGTTTTAACTTTGTATAGTAAAACATTTTTTCTGCCAGTAAATACCTTATACAGCCCACTTCCTGTTTCTTGTCTGGTAAAAAGCTTAGGCTTATGACATAATTTACAGCTCTCTCTCTCTCACTCTGGTGAGAGTTTGCCAGGAAGGGAGGGGGGATGAGTCATAAGAGGGCCAATAAGAGCAGCAGAGCTGGACATGTGCCTCTGTGTGTCTGTGTAAATCAAGGAAGTGAATTTCAGCTTCAGCTGCCCACAGTTAAAATGGATGCAGCCAGACTTAGTGGAGAGAGATTTCTGCAGCATATTAGGCATGTACAGAATCACAGTATAAATAAAATAATATCCAAAGTGGTTGGAGAGAAGCTTCAGAATGGCAAAGATGTGTTTATTACAAATTATGTGAGCAGACTGCAGTTCCTCTTTAAGAATGGATTGCTCTACAATGCCAACCGCTACAGAGGTCAGTGAGAGGTCCTTTAAAACATGCATTTAATAGTGTATTGATAATATATGAGTCACATTAATTTGTATCTTTTATATCTGCCTGGAGTTCAGCTCCAGAATGATTTTTCCTAAAAGTCTGCACTAAGATACAAGTCAGATTTTAGGTATCCCCTGCAATAAGAAGTTTCATTTTGTAGTTAAATAAGAATTTTTAATTTCAGCACAGAAGAGGACTGAAGGTAAAGCTAGAGTTCATTTTTAAGGGTGGATTGCTCCACAATGCTCATGGTTACAGAAGTCAGTGAGGGTCTGCTTTTAAAGCTCCTTTACTGGTTTCTAAGAATGCATGAATATTATAGCCTGGCCGCAGTTCTACTTTAAACGTGTCAGCTCACAGACAGGAGTATTTTTGGTTGAATACTGGAGCAGGCTGTATCACCATCCTATGATTTGTGCATACATATTTTCAGCTCGGCCCCGTCTGCTGCAATAAATATGAATTTTGTGCTCTCTGCTGGATTTTGCCATTACGGTAGGTTTTATTGTGGAGAAGCAAAAGAGAATAGCAGCGGAGGGATCTTAAAACAGTGAGTGCGCTCTCTTTATCTGACAGCTGTCACTATGGATCTCAACTCGCAGGCTTCTTGCTGTCAACTACTGAATGCCTGCATTCCAGAACCATATTTCTCCTATAACTCCAATCAGCTGAAAAAGTTTTAGTAAAGTTCACGGATACGGTATATAAGGAAAGAAGATAGGAGAGAAATCGTCTATAGATCGGAGATTTAAAATTAAATTGGAACAGTGGGGGAGATAGTTTCCAAATGGTGTGTATCATTTTCTATAGTAATTATGTTGCTGTAATATAGTTACATAGTTACATAGTTACATAGTTACATAGTTAGTCAGGTTGAAAAAAGACACAAGTCCATCCAGTTCAACCTTAAAAACAAATAAATAAAATAAAAAATAATCGTACAATCCAGATACCCAATTTTATGCCCACAATTGATCCAGAGGAAGGCGAAAAAAAAACCCAGCAGAGCATGCGCCAATTTGCTACAGCAGGGGAAAAAAATTCCTTCCTGATCCCCCAACAGGCGATCGGATTTTCCCTGGATCAACTTTACCTATGTTAGTACCCAGTTATATTATGTACCATCAGGAAAGTATCCAAGCCTTTCTTAAAGCAGTCTACTGAACTGGCCAGAACCACCTCTGGCGGGAGTCTATTCCACATTTTCACAGCTCTAACTGTGAAGAAACCTTTCCGTACTTGAAGATGAAATCTCTCTTCCTCTAGACGTAAAGAGTGCCCCCGTGTCCTCTGGGTTGACCGTACAGAGAACAACTCAACACCAAGTTCACTATATGGACCCCTAATGTATTTGAACATGTTTATCATATCCCCCCTTAATCTCCTCTTCTCAAGAGTGAATAAATTTAGTTCCTCTAATCTCTCCTCATAGCTGAGTTCCTCCATGCCTCTTATCAGTTTGGTTGCCCTTCTCTGCACTTTCTCCAGTTCCCCGATATCCTTTTTGAGAACTGGTGCCCAAAACTGAACGGCATATTCCAGGTGAGGTCTTTCTAATGATTTGAACAGGGGCAAAATTATATCTCTTTCTCTGGAGTCCATACCTCTCTTAATACAAGAAAGGACTTGGCTCGCTTTGCAAACAGCAGCTTGGCATTGCATGTTGTTATTGAGCTTATGGTCTACCAAAACCCCCAGATCCTTCTCCACTATGGATTCCCCCAGTTGTACTCCCCCTAGCATGTATGATGCATGCATATTCTTAGGCCCCAAGTGCATAACTTTACATTTATCAACATTAAACCTCATCTGCCACATAGTCGCCCAATTAGACAGTGTATTGAGGTCGGCTTGTAAATTGGAGACATCCTGTAAAGACGTTATTCCACTGCATATCTTGGTGTCATCTGCAAAGACAGAAATATTACTTTTGATCCCAGACCCAATATCATTTATAAAGATGTTAAAAAGTAAGGGTCCCAGCACTGAACCTTGGGGTACACCACTGATAACCTTAGACCATTCAGAGTAAGAGTCATTAACCACTACTGTCTGAATTCTGTCTTCTAGCCAATTTTCTATCCATTTAATAAAGTGAGTAGCATTAATTGTCTTGTTACAATGGCATCTGAAAGTGGATGGCATATATTAGGCAGCAAGTGAACATGTTGTCCCTAAAGTCAATGTGTTGAAAGCAGAAAATCTGGGCAAGCGTAGATCAACTCCAAAACTGCAGCTCCTATGGGATGTTCCGGGTCTGCAGTAGTCAGGACCAACCAAACGTGCCCCAAGGAAGGAAAACCGCTGACAGGGTTGTGGGTGGCCAGGGCTCATTGATGCTTGTGGAGAGCGAAGTTTAGCCCATGTAGTCTGATCCAATAGAAGAGCTACTGCAGCTCAAATTGCTGAAAAAAAAGGTAATTGAAAAGGACCATGGAGCAATGGAAGGAGGTGGCATGCTCTGATAAATTCAAGAATGGTTTGAAGAGCACAACACTGATTTTGAGATGGTGACTTTGCCTCCAAATTCTCCAGATCTCAGTCCAATCGAGCACCTGTAGGATGTGTTGGAAAAACAAGTCTGATCCCCGGAGGCCCCATCTCGCAACTTAAAGGACTTAAAGGATCTGCTACTGGTGGCTTGGTGCTAGATACCACAGCATACCTTCAGTGGTCTAGTGTCCATAATCCGATATGTCCATAGTGTCCATAGTGCTATATGTCCATAGTGTCCATAGTGGCTATAGTGCTATATGTCCATGGTGTCCATAGTGCTATATGTCCATAGTGTCCATAGTACTTTATGTCCATAGTGTCCATAGTGCTATATGTCCATAGTGTCCATAGTGCTATATGTCCATGGTGTCTATAATGCTTTATGTCCATAGTGTCCATAGTGTTATATGTCAATAGTGTTATATGTCCATAGTGCTATATGGCCATGGTGTCCATAGTGCTTTATGTCCATAGTGTCCATAGCGCTATATGCCCATAGTGTCCATAGTGCTATATGTCCATGGTGTCCATAGTAATTTATGCCCATAGTGTCCATAGTGCTATATGTCCATAGTACTTTATGTCCATAGTGCTATATGTACATTGTGCTCTATGTCCATAGTGTCCATAGTGCTCTATGTCCATAGTGCTCTATGTCCATGGTGTCCATAGTAATTTATGTCCATAGTGCTATATGTCCATAGTCCTATATGTCCATGGTGTCCATAGTGCTTTATGTCCATAGTGTTATATATCCATAGTGCTACATGTCCATGGTGTCCATAGTGCTATATGTCAATAGTGTCCATAATGCCCATAGTGTCCGTAGTGCTATATGTCCATGGTGTCCATAGTGCTCTATATCCATAGTGTCCATAGTGCTATATGTCTGTAGCGCCGGGCTCCTGAAGAGCATGCGCTATGTTTTTGTAAATTTAGTTTTCCTAAGACCATAGTTGGGTTTTAGGGTTAATTATGGTAAATTATGGTATCAGCATCAGTTTGGATGGACTGTATTATGTTCTGCCTGGACATAGGTGTGGGTGTCACCTTTGCCGGGCATTGCAACGCAGTCTGGTTGGACGCATTGGGCACCAGTCTCTCTCTCGGAGCCAATCAGTAGGTGCTATATGTCCATAGTGTCTATAGTGCTACATGTCCATGGTGTCCATAATGCTTTATGTCCATAGTGTCCATAGTGCTATATGTCAATAGTGTTATATGTCCATAGCGCTATATGCCCATAGTGTCCATAGTGCTATATGTCCATGGTGTCCATAGTACTTTATGCCCATAGTGTCCATAGTGCTATATGTCCATAGTGCTATATGTACATGGTGTCCATAGTGCTTTATGTCCATAGTGTCCATAGTGCTATATGTACATTGTGCTCTATGTCCATAGTGTCCATAGTGCTATATGTCCATGGTGTCTATAGGGTTATATGTCCATAGCACTATATGTCCATGGTCTCCATAGTGCTATATGTCCATAGCGTCCATAGTGCTATATGTCCATGGTGTCCATAGTGCTTTATGTCCATAGTGTCCATATTGCTCTATGTCCATAGTGTCCATAGTGCTCTATGTCTATAGTGTCCATAGTGCTCTATGTCCATAGTGCTATATGTCTGTAGCGCTGGGCTCCTGAAGAACACGCGCTATGTTTTTGTAAATTTAGTTTTCCTAAGACCATGGTTGGGTTTTAGGGTTAATTATGGTAAATTATAGTCTCAGCATCAGTTTGGCTGGACTGTATTATGTTCTGCCTGGACATAGGTGTGGGTGTCACCTTTGCCAAGCATTGGAACGCAGTCTGGTTGGACGCATTGGGTACCAGTCTCTCTCTTTGAGTCAATCAGTGGGTGCGTTGTCTCGCTGTGTATTACGGGAGAGGGTACTTAAGGTGCGGAGGTCACGCGATTCTGGGTTTCCGGTCCAGAAGTATGTTCTGAATCCCTGATCCTGGTCCTTCTGACCAGCACCCAGAGGCCCTCATGGCCTGGGGTGCGGATCCATCCATTTCTGAGTCTCGGGGCTGGCTAGCCCGAGGTACAGTAACTGGAATGAGGGTTCCAAGGTGGTCCGGTGCCATCAACTGAGAACGCAACCAGGGAAGGACTCCTCAGAAGAGGGCCATGCACAAGACTGGCTGCTCGGTAGGAGCCTGGAAGCTAAGTTGGAAAGGACAACAAAGTGAATCCACATTCTTACGGTATCGCCGGACCGGCTGCAAGATACTGGTACCGTATGAAAGTTCCTAGTTTCATCCTTCAGTTACAATCAAGTCTGTGGCAGAGACTTTGCTCATTGTAAAGTTCTACAACCAAGTCTGTGGCAGAGACGTTCTTTTGAATCACCTGTGGGTTGCTAAGTCCACAAAAAGTGGATTTATCCGATAGCTGTAACATCCATTTGCGAATGGCTATTCCCTGGATTGTATAGAGAGAGACATTTCAAGTGTCAACGGTCCACGATTACCTGAGCTTTACTACCCATGACCTCTAGTCCCTACTGAGAGACTGTGTTCTGTTCAACATTTTTCAAATGAAAATCCTTAAAGTGGATTCAAGTGTCGGTCTCTACAGTTTATTTTGTCATCAACCTCGGGAAACCCCTAGACGAGCACGAGGTGGAAAAGGTAACGGTAAGCCCAAAAAGCCTAGCCGCTCCTTTGGGGGTTAGTGCTATATCTCCATGGTGTCCATAGTGCTATATGTCCATAGTGTCCATAATGCCCGTAGTGTCCGTAGTGCTATATGTCCGTGGTGTCCATAGTGCTATATGTCCATGCTGTCCATAGTGCTATATGTCCGTGGTGTCCATAGTGCTATATGTCCATGCTGTCCATAGTGCTATATGTCCATGGTGTCCATAGTGCTATATGTCCATAGAGCTATATATCTATGGTGTCCATAGTGCTATATGTCCATAACATGCTCTGGCTCTCAGAAGGTATTTTGAAGCTCAGAAACAGTTTACAAAATCATTTTCATTGCCACAAAATGCATTCTGGAGTGGTTTTCTGATAGTAAATATTCTTAGGACTCACAAAAATAAATTACAAGATCCCAATGTAGGTTTTATGTGTGGCATATTTTGGTGCTATAAAGCAAATGGCAAAAAATACATTTAGTGGTTGCCAAGGGGAACTTGTGCAGAAAAGAGTCGAAGTATGTGCAAAACATCCACTTGACAACCAAAAATAATAGGACATTTATATTCTAAAATGTTAAATACATTATTGCTTTTTATAATTATTTGCATATGTATACTGTATGTATATACAGTATCTCACAAAAGTGAGTACACCCCTCACATTTTTTGTAAATATTTTATTATATCTTTTCATGTGACAACACTGAAGAAATTACACTTTGCTACAGTGTAAAGTAGTGAGTGTACAGCTTGTATAACAGTGTAAATTTGCTGTCCCCTCAAAAAACCTCAACATACAGCCATTAATGTCTAAACTGCTGGCAAGTCAAATGTCTAAACTGCTGGCAAGCGAAAATGTCCAAATTGGGCCCAAATGTCAATATTTTGTGTGGCCACTATTATTTTCCAGCACTGCCTTAACCCTCTTGGGCATGGAGTTCACCAGAGCTTCACAGGTTGCCACTGGAATCCTCTTCCACTCCTCCATGAGGACATCACAGAGCTGGTGGATGTTGGAGACCTTGTGCTCCTCCACCTTCCATATGAGGATGCCCCACAGATACTCAATAGGGTTTAGGTCTGTAGACATGCTTGGCCAGTTTGTCACCTTTACCCTCAGCTTCTTTAGCAAGGCAGTGGTTGTCTTGGAGGTGTGTTTGGGGTCGTTATCATGTTGGAATACTGCCCTGCGGCCTAGTCTCTGAAGGGGGGGGGGGGGGGGGGCGGTCATGCTTTGCTTCAGTATGTCACAGTACATATTGGCATTCATGGTTCCCTCAATGAACTGTAGCTCCCCAGTGCCAGCAGCACTCATACAGCCCCAGACCATGACTAATTGGGCCCAATTTGGACATTTTCACTTAGGGGTGTACTCACTTTTGTTGCCAGTGGTTTAAACATTAATGGCTGTGTGTTGAGTTTACAAAATATTTACAAAAATGTGAGGGGTCTACTCAATTTTGTGAGATACTGTATACTGCAGCAGGGCAGCCCTTGTGATTTTTATCTTCGGCTCTGGGGAGTGCGTGTGATTGGACACAGTGGGAGCCAATCAGTGGGTCCGGCAGAACCTTTTTTCGCCCACTAGCGGGGGTTAAAAGAGCCCCGCCAGCGACCGAAAAAGCGATGGTAAAATTAATGCTGATGCATTCAGCGCCTTAGTGTGAAAGTACCCTTAATGGGATTTTTCTTACTAGAAACATTTAGCAGAATACATATTGGCTTAAATTGATGAAGAAATTCGATTTTTTTATTTTTTTCTGGATATATATTATAGCAGAAAGTAAAAAATATTGTTGTTTTTTTTCAAAATTGTCAGTCTTTTTTTGCTTATAGCACAAGAAAAAAAAATTGCAGATGTGATTAAATACCACCAAAAGAAAGCTCTATTTGTGGGGAAAAAAAGGACATATCAATTTTATTTGGGTAAGTGTTGCAATTGTTAAAGCAACGCAGTACTGTATCACAAAAAAATGGCCTGGTCAGGAAGGGGGTAAAACCTTCTGGAGCTGAAGTGGCTAGATAAGCTCCTGGAGAGGGATCAGCACAGCAGAGGTCATCCGAAGCTGGAGTAGAGCTCATCTTTTCTCTGAAGAAGCTCACCATGTTGTTTTAGATAAACTCCAAAGTTTTTACTTTAGATCAGTGGTCTCCAAAGATGTGGCCCTTTGAGCAATACAAGCCAGTGAAGCCACCTCATTTCAGAAAAGCTTAGCGGTAGAGTTGGAGCTCATCATTTTATTTTAGATATGTTCTGGAGGGGGGTATCATTTTATTGTGGACAAACTCCAAAGCCAAAGCAGAGCTCACCATTTTGTTTTAGACAGGCTCTGGAGCTAGAACAACGCTCATCATTTTCTTTTAGATGAGCTTAAAAGCTGGAGTTGAGGTTCGTTCGTGTTTTTTTAGGTAAGCTCCAGAGCTGAAATAGCTCACCATTTAGTTTTCGATAAGCTCTAAAGCCATAGCCATAGAACTTGTTATATTTTAGTTAAGCTCCAGGGCTGGAGTAGCAGCCCTCATTTAATTTCAGATAAGCTCCAAAGCCACATCAATATTTGAAGTTTTATTTTAGATAAGCTCCAGAGCTGAAGCAGACCTGGAGCTTAGTTGCCGTAGTGGGAGCTGAGCTACAGAACTCCAAGCTGTACCTAAAAATCTGCTCCTCGTAGTCAAAAGTTCATATGGCTTGTGTAGCAGGGATATAATGGTGTATTAATGCAATGAATGTGAAGTACAATGTAACTCTATGGACAATGTATTCACTAGTATTGGATGCCATCTAGTGACCAAAAACTGGAACTGGACCTTAGCTATTTTTCTTTTCTATGGTGTTGAAAGATAACAGGAAGTGACTGTGTTTACTTTGGTCATTTTGACTTTATCTACCCAGGAGTCTTTGTTACCTACCCATGAACACTTTGATATGCAGTGCATGCTGGGTAGGGTATAAAAAGGACTGCAGCGGCCATTTTAGGTCTCTTGGATCCACGTTGCCTGCCTGTGTTGAACTGTGTGGAAGGTTCTCAGACGCATCGGTAGATAGTTACCGCGGAGTGCAAACCGGACTGTTTGCTAGGTGACTTGACGGAGCCAAGAGCTGGTGATCAGACAGACAGGGATCGGAGACGCTTGTTGGAGCAGCGGAGAGTCGGATCCAGTCGGTGGAGTGACACGGAGCATCTGGCCTAGTCAGCGGAAGCAAGCTGCAGCTGTAGGACTCAAGCCATCACTCAGAACTCTTATCTGATTGGGAGCGGGTTTGCGGCCCACCGTTTAACCTATTACACATACTTAGACTTACTAATAGGCCTTGCTGGGACCTGTTGTCCCATGGAAGGGCAACTGAGCAACTGACAATTAGTAGGCCCAAGGCCCTTTACACTTTGTTATCTAAGTGGGATTACAAGTTTCTGGAGTTACACCTGGAGTGTTTTAAGTTAACTTTCTCTACTTACCCCTTTGGATTACAATTATTTGAGAAACTATTTAACCTAGCGAAGAAAGAAGATAAAGGAGGAAATACATTAAGTGAGGCCTCTCGTTAGACATTAAATAAGGGGAGCTCCCGGTTCTAGATAGCAACATACCTGCATGCTGTTTATTGTATTTGACTGTTGATTTATGCTGTGCTGACGTTCTACGTTGGAATGACAGTGCAAACTCTGTAACCACCTATTTTCAGTAAAAGTATTCCTGTTTAAGAGTACAAGTGTGTGGTTTACTGTCTTTTCCCACCAGGTGGAGTCAGAAGATCCTGAGGGATAGACACAGGTACATGATATTGTTTACACTGTATTGTATTATTATTGCACCACAGTTGTGCCAAGGGGACAGAGTCATTCAGAAGGGGGGTTTCTCAGTAGAGTGCCGGCCCAATTTAAATCATCAGCTCCTTCGGGGGTCAGTGCTACACGTGGGGGCTCGTCCAGGATCCTGTCACTCTGCAAGCAAACCCACCCCCTGGTACCACTATGGACCCCACCACAGTGGTCCAGTGTTGCGAAGCAGAAGGCACCCACTCAGAAGCGAGCATGGCCATTGAACTCCCAGGAGAGGACTGGGAGGAAAAACAAGTTAAGAAGGTTGTGCAAGTCTTGTCCCCAGACAGGAAGGCCTATGTGGTCGCAGTAAGACCAAGCCTTACGAACTACACGTAGATGCCAGCCGAGATGGCCTAGGAGGAGTGCTCTACCAGGAGCATGAAGGACATCTGCGATCAATGCCTATGTGAGCAGAAGTTTGATTCCCGCTGAAAAAAACTATCCAACTCACAAGCTTGAATTTCTGGCTCTGAAGTGGGCGCTGGTAGACAAGCTGAAGGACTAGCTGTACGGGGCCGAATTCGTAGTAAAGATGGACAACAACCCCCTTACTTACTTGCTCACCACTGCGAAGTTGGACGCCACTGGTCACAGGTGGCTAGCCGCTCTTTCAGCATTTACCTTCAGCCTGAAGTACAGACCAGGAGCTGGTAAACGAGATCCAGATGCTCTGTCCAGAAGACCCCACAACCCTCAAGATGCCTCAGGAGACTGGACTCAGCTTACCCTGGAAGGGGCAAGGGCCCTGTGTGAAGGAACGAGCAAATCCAGAAAAGGTGGGCCCAGAGCCGAAGAAATAGGTGTGTCCTCATTAGGAGTCCCCAGGTGCTATTGCAATGTCTCCCAGGTTGTACAAGAAGGTCTTCCCAAGCTATCCAGGAAGGATCTCAGGAGAGATCAAGAGGAAGACCCATTGTGCGGAATAGTGCCTAAAGGCATCGGAACACAAACAGTCTGAGGTACTGAAGAAGAGTCCCAGTAGAGAAGCCCGGCTGTTACTGAAGAAATGGGATCAGTTGCAGTGGCAACAGGGGGTGGTCTACCGAAAGGGGTCCCTCTGATGATCCGGAAGAGAAGTGGCAGTTGTTCTTGCTGGAAAAGTACAGAGAGAGGGTACTGATTGCCCTACACAACCACCATGGCCATTTGGGAGCCAAAAGGACTCTTCAATTAGTAAGGGACAGGTTCTATTGGCCCTACATGAGGACAGAAGTGGAGAGTTACTGTCATTCCTGCCTCAGGTGCATACAACGGAAGACATTGCCTCAGAGGGCTGCCCCAATGGGCCATTTGGAGAGCCAGGGCCCAATGGACTTAGTTTGCATAGACTTTCTCTGCTTATAATCAGACCTAAGTGGGCAAGGGGACATCTTAGTGGTGACAGATCACTTCACCCGGTATGCCCAGGGATTTCCAACTAGAGACCAGCAAGCAACCACAGTGGCCAAGACTCTCGTTGAAAAGTTCCTTGTCCATTATGGCTTACCTCAAAGGATACATTCGGACCAAGGAAGAGACTTCGAGAGCAGATTGATAAAGAGGCTGCTGGATTTACTAGGCATACAGAAGTCCAGGACTACTCCTTATCACCCACAAGGGGACCCTCAGCCGGAAAGGTTCAATAGGACCCTTCTGAATATGTTGGGAACATTAACTGCAGAGCAGAAACCCCACTGGAGTAGACACATCACTGCACTGGTCCACGCCTATAACAGCAACAAAAGTGACGCCACTGGGTATTCACCCTATCAACTGATGTTGGGCCGTGAAGCCCAACTACCAGTGGATCTGGCTTTTGGAACCTCCCTGGATCACACCTCAGAGACCTCCCATAGAGGATATGTGGATAGGCTGAGGAAGAACTTGAGAACTGCTTATGAGCAGGCCCGAGCCACATCAAGCTCCAGAGAAAACAGGAACAAGAGGAACTTTGACCTGAAAGTGAGAGTCCAAGACCTTCAACCAGGTGACCAGGTTTTGCTGAGGAATCTAGGCATTCCAGGCAAGCATAAGCTGGCTGATTGCCGGAGATCACTGCCTTATGTTGTGTGTAGGAAACTTCCAGGGCTCCCAGTGTATGAAATTAAGCCAGAAGGAAACACTGGGCCAGTGAAAACCTGGCATCTGAATCACCTCATGCCTCTCACTGAGGCAGTCAGGATAAGTGCCGAAGAGGAACTCCCATCCACATCCACCGATGTGTGTAGGCCAGCAACCAGATCTCAGCTTGTGCCCTCTACAGATGAAGATGAGGAAATAGAGATGAGTTGGCTGTGGCCTACAGAAACTTCAGAAGTAGATGATGAGGTCACTTTAGAAGTGGAGGAAGAAAGTAACGGAACTCTCAGGGCAGAGGCCCCAGAATTTGTACCGGGAACTTTTGCTACAGAGGAACTCAGTACTCTTAGTTACTGTCCACCTGCTGACACTGAGAGAGGGGTTGAAGATACTTGTCAGAAAGAAGTGGACACCCCAAAACTAGAAAGAGCAAAGAGAGACATTCGCCCTAAAGCCTCGCAGTTCGTCAGCAAAAAAAACTCTGAACTGCCTGGTCCCTCTACTACTGATTCAGTAGGGGGAAGCCCCACCTCACCCCTTGGCACATCTGTACAAGATATGGTAGTATCAGCTGTGAGTGCACAGGGTAGTTCCTCACCATATGACAACTGGTGGGAAGCTTCTCTGTCCGTACTGTATGATCGTATAGATGCTAAGATACAGGATAGAGCCAGCAATTTCAGCCTCTTTGGGGACCAAAGAGTTAAAGTGGGGGGAGTTTGTAGCGGGGATATAATGGTGTATTAATGCAATGAATGTGAAGTACAATGTAAATCTATGGACAATGTATTAACTAGTATTGGATTCCATCTAGTGACCAAAAACTGGAACTGGACCTTAGCTATTTTTCTTTTCTATCCCGTTGAAAGATAACAGGAAGTGACTGTGTTTACTTTGGTCATTTTGACCTTATATACCCAGGAGTCTCTGTGACCTACCCATGAACACTTTGATATGAAGTGCATGCTGGGTAGGGTATAAAAGGGACTGCAGCGGCCATTTTAGGTCTCTTGGATCCACGTTGCCTGCCTGTGTGGAACTGTGTGGAAGGTTCTCAGACGCATCGGTAGATAGTTACCGCGGAGTGCAAACCGGACTGTTTGCTAGGTGACTTGACGGAGCCAAGAGCTGGTGATCAGACAGACAGGGATCGGAGACGCTTGTTGGAGCAGCGGAGAGTCGGATCCAGTCGGTGGAGTGACACGGAGCATCTGGCCTAGTCAGCGGAAGCAAGCTGCAGCTGTAGGACTCAAGCCATCACTCAGAACTCTTATCTGATTGGGAGCGGGTTTGCGGCCCACCGTTTAACCTATTACACATACTTAGACTTACTAATAGGCCTTGCTGGGACCTGTTGTCCCATGGAAGGGCAACTGAGCAACTGACAATTAGTAGGCCCAAGGCCCTTTACACTTTGTTATCTAAGTGGGATTACAAGTTTCTGGAGTTACACCTGGAGTGTTCTAAGTTAACTTTCTCTACTTACCCCTTTGGATTACAATTATTTGAGAAACTATTTAACCTAGCGAAGAAAGAAGATAAAGGAGGAAATACATTAAGTGAGGCCTCTCGTTAGACATTAAATAAGGGGAGCTCCCGGTTCTAGATAGCAACATACCTGCATGCTGTTTATTGTATTTGACTGTTGATTTATGCTGTGCTGACGTTCTACGTTGGAATGACAGTGCAAACTCTGTAACCACCTATTTTCAGTAAAAGTATTCCTGTTTAAGAGTACAAGTGTGTGGTTTACTGTCTTTTCCCACCAGGTGGAGTCAGAAGATCCTGAGGGATAGACACAGGTACATGATATTGTTTACACTGTATTGTATTATTATTGCACCACAGTTGTGCCAAGGGGACAGAGGCATTCAGAAGGGGGGTTTCTCAGTAGAGTGCAGGCCCAATTTAAATCATCAGCTCCTTCGGGGGTCAGTGCTACACGTGGGGGCTCGTCCAGGATCCTGTCACTCTGCAAGCAAACCCACCCCCTGGTACCACTATGGACCCCACCACAGTGGTCCAGTGTTGCGAAGCAGAAGGCACCCACTCAGAAGCGAGCATGGCCATTGAACTCCCAGGAGAGGACTGGGAGGAAAAACAAGTTAAGAAGGTTGTGCAAGTCTTGTCCCCAGACAGGAAGGCCTATGTGGTCGCAGTAAGACCAAGCCTTACGAACTACACGTAGATGCCAGCCGAGACGGCCTAAGAGGAGTGCTCTACCAGGAGCATGAAGGACATCTGCGATCAATGCCTATGTGAGCAGAAGTTTGATTCCCGCTGAAAAAAACTATCCAACTCACAAGCTTGAATTTCTGGCTCTGAAGTGGGCGCTGGTAGACAAGCTGAAGGACTAGCTGTACGGGGCCGAATTCGTAGTAAAGATGGACAACAACCCCCTTACTTACTTGCTCACCACTGCGAAGTTGGACGCCACTGGTCACAGGGGGCTAGCCGCTCTTTCAGCATTTACCTTCAGCCTGAAGTACAGACCAGGAGCTGGTAAACGAGATCCAGATGCTCTGTCCAGAAGACCCCACAACCCTCAAGATGCCTCAGGAGACTGGACTCAGCTTACCCTGGAAGGGGCAAGGGCCCTGTGTGAAGGAACGAGCAAATCCAGAAAAGGTGGGCCCAGAGCCGAAGAAATAGGAGTGTCCTCATTAGGAGTCCCCAGGTGCTATTGCAATGTCTCCCAGGTTGTACAAGAAGGTCTTCCCAAGCTATCCAGGAAGGATCTCAGGAGAGATCAAGAGGAAGACCCATTGTGCGGAATAGTGCCTAAAGGCATCGGAACACAAACAGTCTGAGGTACTGAAGAAGAGTCCCAGTAGAAAAGCCCGGCTGTTACTGAAGAAATGGGATCAGTTGCAGTGGCAACAGGGGGTGGTCTACCGAAAGGGGTCCCTCTGATGATCCGGAAGAGAAGTGGCAGTTGTTCTTGCTGGAAAAGTACAGAGAGAGGGTACTGATTGCCCTACACAACCACCATGGCCATTTGGGAGCCAAAAGGACTCTTCAATTAGTAAGGGACAGGTTCTATTGGCCCTACATGAGGACAGAAGTGGAGAGTTACTGTCATTCCTGCCTCAGGTGCATACAACGGAAGACATTGCCTCAGAGGGCTGCCCCAATGGGCCATCTGGAGAGCCAGGGCCCAATGGACTTAGTTTGCATAGACTTTCTCTGCTTATAATCAGACCTAAGTGGGCAAGGGGACATCTTAGTGGTGACAGATCACTTCACCCGGTATGCCCAGGGATTTCCAACTAGAGACCAGCAAGCAACCACAGTGGCCAAGACTCTCGTTGAAAAGTTCCTTGTCCATTATGGCTTACCTCAAAGGATACATTCGGACCAAGGAAGAGACTTCGAGAGCAGATTGATAAAGAGGCTGCTGGATTAACTAGGCATACAGAAGTCCAGGACTACTCCTTATCACCCACAAGGGGACCCTCAGCCGGAAAGGTTCAATAGGACCCTTCTGAATATGTTGGGAACATTAACTGCAGAGCAGAAACCCCACTGGAGTAGACACATCACTGCACTGGTCCACGCCTATAACAGCAACAAAAGTGACGCCACTGGGTATTCACCCTATCAACTGATGTTGGGCCGTGAAGCCCGACTACCAGTGGATCTGGCTTTTGGAACCTCCCTGGATCACACCTCAGAGACCTCCCATAGAGGATATGTGGATAGGCTGAGGAAGAACTTGAGAACTGCTTATGAGCAGGCCCGAGCCACATCAAGCTCCAGAGAAAACAGGAACAAGAGGAACTTTGACCTGAAAGTGAGAGTCCAAGACCTTCAACCAGGTGACCAGGTTTTGCTGAGGAATCTAGGCATTCCAGGCAAGCATAAGCTGGCTGATTGCCGGAGATCACTGCCTTATGTTGTGTGTAGGAAACTTCCAGGGCTCCCAGTGTATGAAATTAAGCCAGAAGGAAACACTGGGCCAGTGAAGACCTGGCATCTGAATCACCTCATGCCTCTCACTGAGGCAGTCAGGATAAGTGCCGAAGAGGAACTCCCATCCACATCCACCGATGTGTGTAGGCCAGCAACCAGATCTCAGCTTGTGCCCTCTACAGATGAAGATGAGGAAATAGAGATGAGTTGGCTGTGGCCTACAGAAACTTCAGAAGTAGATGATGAGGTCACTTTAGAAGTGGAGGAAGAAAGTAACGGAACTCTCAGGGCAGAGGCCCCAGAATTTGTACCGGGAACTTTTGCTACAGAGGAACTCAGTACTCTTAGTTACTGTCCACCTGCTGACACTGAGAGAGGGGTTGAAGATACTTGTCAGAAAGAAGTGGACACCCCAAAACTAGAAAGAGCAAAGAGAGACATTCGCCCTAAAGCCTCGCAGTTCGTCAGCAAAAAAAACTCTGAACTGCCTGGTCCCTCTACTACTGATTCAGTAGGGGGAAGCCCCACCTCACCCCTTGGCACATCTGTACAAGATATGGTAGTATCAGCTGTGAGTGCACAGGGTAGTTCCTCACCATATGACAACTGGTGGGAAGCTCCTCTGTCCATACTGTATGATCGTATAGATGCTAAGATACAGGATAGAGCCAGCAATTTCAGCCTCTTTGGGGACCAAAGAGTTAAAGTGGGGGGAGTTTGTAGCGGGGATATAATGGTGTATTAATGCAATGAATGTGAAGTACAATGTAAATCTATGGACAATGTATTAACTAGTATTGGATTCCATCTAGTGACCAAAAACTGGAACTGGACCTTAGCTATTTTTCTTTTCTATCCCGTTGAAAGATAACAGGAAGTGACTGTGTTTACTTTGGTCATTTTGACCTTATCTACCCAGGAGTCTCTGTGACCTACCCATGAACACTTTGATATGAAGTGCATGCTGGGTAGGGTATAAAAGGGACTGCAGGGGCCATTTTAGGTCTCTTGGATCCACGTTGCCTGCCTGTGCGGAACTGTGTGTAAGGTTCTCAGATACATCTGTAGTTAGTCACCGTGGAGTGCAAACTGGACTGTTTGCTGGGTGACTTGACGGAGCCAAGAGCAAGTGATCAGACAGACGGGGATCGGAGATGCTTATTGGAGCAGCGGAGAGCCGGATCCAGTCGGTGGAGTGACACGGAGCATCTGGCCTAGTCAGTAGAAGCAACCTGCAGCTGTAGGACTCAAGCCATCACTCAGAACTCTTATCTGATTGGGAGCGGGTTGCGGCCCACCGTTTAACCTATTACACATACTTAGACTTACTAATAGGCCTTGTTGGAACCTGTTGTCCCATGGAAGGGCAACTGAGCAACTGACAATTAGTAGGCCCAAGGCCCGTTACACTTTGTTATCTAAGTGGGATTACAAGTTTCTGGAGTTACACCTGGAGTGTTTTAAGTTAACTTTCTCTACTTACCCCTTTGGATTACAATTATTTGAGAAACTATTTAACCCAGCGAAGAAAGAAGATAAAGGAGGAAATACATTAAGTGAAGCCTCACGTTAGACATTAAATAAGGGGAGCTCCCGGGTCTAGATAGCAACATACCTGCAGGCTGTTTATTGTATTTGACTATTGATTTATGCTGTGCTGACGTTCTACGTTGGAACGACAGTGCAAACTCTGTAACCACCTATTTTCTATATTTTCAGTAAAAGTATTCCTGTTTAAGAGTACAAGTGTGTGGTTTACTGTCTTTCCCCACCAGGTGAAGTCAGAAGATCCTGAGGGATAGACACAGGTACATGATATTGTTTACACTGTATTGTATTATTATTGCACCACAGCTGTCATTCAGAAGGGGGGTTTCTCAGTAGAGTGCAGGCCCAATTTAAATCAGCAGCTCCTTCGGGGGTCATTGCTACACTTGAATGTAGAGTTGCCACCTCATCCCTTCAAACCTGAACACCTTTGAATTGCTGTTTGCTGGGCCTGAAGGCGAGTGAGGCCAAGATGGCCGCCACTCATCTCTTGACATCACTTTCGGGCCACACAAATTTTTTTTTTTTAAAGGCAAGAATGTTTTACTCTTTTGCTTTCAAAGGTAAATGAGAGAGCTGGAGCCTTTTTGACCCCAGACATTTCAATAAAGAGGACCTGTCATCCTTATTTCTATTACAAGGGATGTTTACATTTTTGATATAATAGGAATTAAAGTGAACAAAATAATTAAATAAATAAATAAAGGGACAGTATTAAATAAAAAGTAAAAATAAAAAAAGTAAAGCGCCCCATCTGTGCTCGTAAGCAGAAGCAAATGTACATGTAAGTGATGCCCACGTATGTAAATGGTGTTCTGTAACTCTAAACGGGTAACTTGTAAACATTTTTAAAGTGTTGCCTATAAAGATTTTTCAGTACCGTAGTTTGTCGCCATTCCACAAGCGTGCGCAATTTTAGATCATGACATGTTAGGTATCTATTTATTTGACATAAAATTATCTTTCGGAGGAGTAAGTGACTCTGTGTCACTTACTCCTGACCTCTGAACTCTGTGTCACTTACTCCTGACCTCTGAACTCTGCATCACTTACTCCTGATCTCTGAACTCTGGGCCACTTACTCCTGACCTCTGAACTGTGTCACTTACTCCTGACCTCTGAACTCTGTGTCACTTACTCCTGATCTCTGAACTCTGTGTCACTTACTCCTGATCTCTGAACTCTGTGTCACTTACTCCTGATCTCTGAACTGTGTCACTTACTCCTGACCCCTGAGCTCTGTGTCACTTACTCCTGACCTCTGAATTCTACATCACTTACTCCTCCCCTGAATCTTCTCTATCAATTACTCTTGACCTCTGAACTCTGGGTCACTTACTCCTGACCCTTCTCTATCACTTACTCCTGACCTCTGCAGTCTATGTTACTTGTTCCTGGCTCCTGAACTCTCTCCATCACTTACACCTGACCCATTAATTCTGTGTCGCTTACTCCTGACCCTTGAACTCTGTGTCACTTACTTCTAACGTCTGAACTCTACATCACTTACTCCTCCCCTAAATCCTCTCTGTCACTTATTTGACAGAATGACTTTGCAGAAAGATGTCACTAGAGCAAATCTTTGTTCCCTGTCCTCCTGGAATGTCCTATTGTATGTGTGGGCTTCCCCTTTTCCTGGCCTGTCTGGCTGCAATATCAGGTAAGGGTCTGGTGTGAAGTGTTGGGAGACATCAGGCTTTTTTTGATTGGGATTCCCACTTAAAATCCATACGAGACATTTTTAACGTTTCAATATCAGCATTTAAAAATCAATGCTTCCCACCAGACCGCATAAAAAAATGCATATTTGTTTTAGTACATGTTCCCCAGGGCAGTGCCAGGCCCCCTGCCATTTGTTTCACAATTCTGTACTGTGGATTGTGGTACTGAGTGTGTAAGGCTGCTGTGGACTGTGGTACTGAATATATAAGACTGTTGTGGACTGTGGTATGGAGTGTATAAAACTGCTGTGGACTGTGGTACTGAATATATAAGACTGTTGTGGACTGTGGTACTGAATATATAAGACTGTTGTGGACTGTGGTATGGAATATATAAGACTATTGGATTGTGGCACTTGGTACATAAGACTAGTAGACTGAGGTACTTGGTGTATAAGACTAGTGGACTGAGGTACTTGGTGTATAAGACTAGTGGACAGTGGTACCCGGTGTATAAGACTAGTGGACAGTGGTACTTGGTGTAGAAGACTAGTGGACAGTGGTATTTGGTGTAGAAGACTAGTGGACTGTGGTACTTGGTGTAAAAGACTATTGGACTGTGATACTTGGTGTATAAGACTTGTGGACAGTGGTATTTGGCTTATGAAACTAGTGTACTGTGGTACCTGGCATATAAGACTATCAGACAGTGATTCTTGGTGTATAAGACTAGTGGACTGTGGTCCTTGGTGTATAAGACTAGTGGACTGTAGTACTTGGTGTAAAAGACTATTGGACTGTGATACTTGGTGTATAAGATTGGTAGACAGTGGTATTTGGCGTATAAAACTAGTGCACTGTGGTACCTGGCGGATAAGACTAGCAGACAGTGTTACTTGGTGTATAAGACTAGTGGGCAGTGGTACTTGGTGTATAAAACTAGTGGACTGTGGTACTTGGTGTACAAGACTAGCGGACAGTGGTACTTGACATATAAAACGAATGGCCTGAGGTATCTGGTGTATAAGATTAGATGACTGAGGTACTTGGTGTATAAGACTAATGAACTGTGGTACTTGGTGTATAAGATTAGCGGACTCAGGTACTTGGTGTATAAGACTAGTGGACTGAGGTACCTGGTGTATAAGACTAGTGGACTGTGGTGCCTGGTGTATAAGATTAGTGGACTGAGGTACTTGGTGTATAAGACTAGTGGACTGAGGTACTTGGTATATAAGACTAGTGAACTGTGGTACTTTGCGTATAAGACTAGTGGGCTGTGGTACTTGGTGTATAAGACTAGTGGACTGTGGTACCTGGTGTATAAGATTAGTGGACTGAGGTACTTGGTGTATAAGACTAGTGGACTGAGGTACTTGGTGTATAAGACTAGTGGACTGAGGTACTTGTTATATAAGACTAGTGAACTGTGGTACTTTGTGTATAAGACTAAAATAAAATTTTCTGACAAAATGCTCCAATCGGACATACTCTGATCATGTGTAGCCTACTCCGATGGGCAAAGTGCCACGCATGCTCAGATCAAATTCCTAGACCAAAGCTATTGGCTACTAGCCTGAACGTAGTCCCATCGTAACGAAATAACAACATCACGTTATGTACAATCGTATTTTCCGACAACTTTGTCCGACCGTGTGTATGCAACAGTTTCGGACAAAATCCGTCGGACAAAATCAGTCGGACAAAATCCAATGGATTTGGTTGTCAGAATGTCCGACCGTGTGTACAAGTGCTAAGACTAGTGGACTGTGGTACCTGGTGTATAAGACTAGTGGACTGAGGTACTTGGTGTATAAGACTAGTGGACTGTGGTACCTGGTGTATAAGATTAGTGGACTGAGGTACTTGGTGTATAAGACTAGTGGACTGAGGTACTTGGTGTATAAGACTAGTGGACTGAGGTACTTGGTGTATAAGACTAGCGGACTGTGGTACTTGGTGTATAAGACTAGTGGACTGAGGTACCCGGTGTATAAGATTAGTGGACTGAGGTACTTGGTATATAAGACTAGTGAACTGTGGTACTTTGTGTATAAGACTAGTGGACTTTGGTACTTGGTGTATAAGACTAGTGGACTGTGGTACTTGGTGTATAAGAATAGTGGACTGAGGTACTTGGTGTATAAGACTAGTGGACTGAGGTACTTGGTGTATAAGACTAGCGGACTGTGGTACTTGGTGTATAAGACTAGTGGACTGAGGTTCTTGGTGTATAAGACTAGTGGACTGAGGTACCTGGTGTATAAGATTAGTGGACTGAGGTACTTGTTGTATAAGACTAGTGAACTGAAGTACCTGGTTTCTAAGATTAGTGGACTAAGGTACTTGGTATATAAGACTAGTGGACTGAGGTACTTAGTATATAAGACTAGTGAACTGTGGTACTTTGTGTATAAGACTAGTGGACTGTGGTACTTGGTGTATAAGACTAGTGGACTGAGGTACTTGGTATATAAGACTAGTGAACTGTGGTACTTTGTGTATAAGACTAGTGGACTGTAATACTTGGTGTATAAGACTAGTGGACTGAGGTACTTGGCGTATAAGATTAGGGGAACAGTGGTACTTGGTGTTTAAGACTGCTATGGACAGTGGTGAGGAATGCATAAGACTAGAGGACTGTGGTACTGAGTATATTGTTTAAGACTGCTGTAGACCGTGGTACTGAGTCTATAAGACTGCTGAGGACAATCTGTGGAATGTCTGTACAGGTTTGCCGTGGACTGACTCTGGGACGTGGTCATTTTTAATACTTTTAATGGCACAGAAAGGCAAATAGTGTAACTAATGAACTGTGGTACTAGGTGTATAAGATTAGTGGACTGAGGTACTTGTTGTATAAGACTAGTGGAATGAGGTACCTGGTGTATAAGACTAGTGGACTGAGGTACTTGGTGTATAAGACTAGTGAACTGAAGTACCTGGTGTATAAGATTAGTGGACTGAGGTACTTGGTAGATAAGACTAGTGAACTGTGGTACTTTGTGTATAAGACTAGTGGGCTGTGGTACTTAGTGTATAAGACTAGTGGACTGTGGTACCTGGTGTATAAGACTAGTGGACTGAGGTACTTTGTGTATAAGACTAGTGGACTGAGGTACTTTGTGTATAAGACTAGTGGACTGAGGTACTTTGTGCATAAGACTAGTGGACTGTGGTACTTGGTGTATAAGACTAGTGGACTGAGGTACTTGGTGTATAAGACTAGCGAACTGTGGTTCTTGGTGTATAAGACTAGTGGACTGAGGTACTTGGTGTATAAGACTAGCGAACTGTGGTTCTTGGTGTATAAGACTAGTGGACTGAGGTACTTGGCGTATAAGATTAGGTGAACAGTGGTACTTAGTGTTTAAGACTGCTATGGACAGTGGCATCTGCCCTCTGTGGGAATATTCGGAATATTGTTTAAGACTGCTGTAGACCATGGTACTGAGTCTATAAGACTGCTGAGGACAATCTGTGGAATGTCTGTACAGGTTTGCCGTGGACTGACTCTGGGACGTGGTTATTTTTAATACTTTTAATGGCACAGAAAGGCAAATAGTGTGCATGTCCACCCACTCTTAGCTTTTGACCTTTATCTGGACTGGAGGAAAGGTCTCTGTTTTTCGTGGCGGACATTTGGTGTACAGGCTCCGTAGCGATGACTAGCTTTGATGAAGGCCTCTGATTCAAGGAGGTGCAGGGGACACAACTGCCGAATGACTTTGTTTTCCGCGTGCCATCTGCCCTCCCGTGGTGCTCGCCACCTCCCTCCGAGCCTCAGCAGACTGCTGTAGTGTGCGAAGCAATTTTCCGGGAAGGAAGAATCTTCTATTAGGTCCTGAGGCGTAGTGTTGGCCTCCAGCTAGGTTAGAGGAAAGCCGCAATTCATTTGTTTTCATTTTCTAGACGGAATGAGAATTTCTCCCTCCAAACTCATGAACAGCGGGAAAAATAAATGCAATTTTTATTTTTTTTTGGTGTCAGTCTGCCTTTTTTTTTAATATAGCGAGGAAAAATAGAAAGAAGAGAGAAAAATAACCCTGAGATGTGGGAGGTAATATCACACAATGTTCATGGCCTTCAAGTCAGAAGATTGTAGAAAAGAGAAATAGTTTTATCCACAACAGTACCGAGCTCAGGGGTTTGATTCCCAAACTTACACTCATTAGAGCCGGATCAAACAATCGATGTACAGCGGTGCTTCGATCGCTCAAAAACTATCATTTGCATACCTGAGAACTTGCCGGCTTTCGGCTGGAGACTTCCAGATTTTCAATTGGGGCTAGTTCAGCCAGGCCACCGGGGGGTGGTAAAAGCAGGCAGTTAAGCTGCAATTTTACTACCCCAAACCACTCACCTAAGAAATGCAGCTGCTCTGGACAGGATTCTTTTTCTTCCTCTATCTAAAGGCCCATACACACGATCAGACTTTTTGACAACAAACATGCAAATTAGCTGTTTTGGAGCAACATCCGACTGTGTGTACGCTCCATCGGACAAACTTTTTTGTTTTTTATCGGACTTTTGTTGGCTGTGCGAACGGACAAACTTTCTGGCAACAAAAGTCCGATGGAGCAAAGTCTGATCGTGTGTACAGAAAACCATAGGACTTTTGTACAAAGTACAAACAGGCATGCTCAGAACCAATGCAAAAGATCAGACAACAATACAGAAGTTGATCAAAGGTGGCGGTAAAGAGCAGAAAAACCACATGATTTGGTGAAAGTTGGCTGAAAAAGTCCTGCTGTGTGTATGCAATACAAGTTCAGGGCCGACGCCCTTTGTACAAAAATCCAAGGGAAAGTTTGTACAAAGTCCTATCGTGTGTATGAGGCTTATCACTTCTGAAATACTCTGCAATGCTGGAGGACTCTGCTCCTTTCTCTATAACTCTCCTCTCCTGAAATACTCTGCACTGCTGGATGACTCTACTCCTTCCTCTATCCAACTCTCATCTCCTGAAATACTCTGCACTGCTGGAGGACTCTGCTCCTTTCTCTATAAATCTCCTCTCCTGAAATACTCTGCACTGCTGGGAGACTCTGTTCCTTTCTCTATAACTCTCCTCTCCTGAAATACTCTGCACTGCTGGAGGACTCTGCTCCTTCCTCTATCCAACTCTCCTCTCCTGAAATACTCTGCACTGCTGGAAGACTCTGCTCCTTCCTCTATAACTCTCCTCTCCTGAAATACTCTGCACACTTGGAGGACTCTTCTTCTCCTATCTAACTCTCCTCTCCTGAAATACTCTGCACACTTGGAGGTCTATTCTTCTCCTATCTAACTCTCCTCTCTTAACATAATCTGCAATGTTGTAGGACTCTACTCCTTCCTCTATCTAACTCTCCTCTCCTGAAATACTCTGCTCTGCTGGAGGACTCTGCTCCTTCCTCTATCTAACGCTCCTCTCCTTAAATACTCTGCACTGCTGGAAGACTCTGCTCCTTCCTCTAATGCTCCTCTCCTGAAATACTCTGCACTGCTGGAGGACTCTGCTCCTTCCTCTATAACTCTCCTCTCCTGAAATACTCTGCACACTTGGAGGACTCTTTTTCTCCTATCTATCTCTCCTCTCCTAAAATAATTTGCACTGCTGTAGGACTCTACTTCTTCCTCTATCTAGCTCTCATCTCCTCAAATACTCTGCTCTGCTGGACGACTCTGCTCCTTCCTCTATAACTCTCCTCTCCTGAAATACTCTGAACTGCTGGATGACTCTACTCCTTCCTCTATCCAACTCTCCTCTCCTGAAATACTCTGCACTGCTGGAGGACTCTGCTCCT
This sequence comes from Lithobates pipiens, assembly GCF_037356315.1. NCBI lineage: Eukaryota > Metazoa > Chordata > Amphibia > Anura > Ranidae > Lithobates > Lithobates pipiens. The sequence continues at coordinate 602,914,801 of NW_027507758.1, forward strand.
TCCTCTATCCAGCTCTCCTCTCCTGAAATACTCTGCACTGCTGGAAGACTCTGCTCCTTCCTCTATAACTCTCCTCTCCTGAAATACTCTGCACACTTGGAGGACTCTACTTCTCCTATCTAACTCTCCTCTCCTGAAATACTCTGCACACTTGGAGGTCTATTTTTCTCCTATCTAACTCTCCTCTCTTAACATAATCTGCAATGTTGTAGGACTCTACTCCTTCCTCTATCTAACTCTCCTCTCCTGAAATACTCTGCTCTGCTGGATGATTCTGCTCCTTCCTCTATAACTCTCCTCTCCTGAAATACTCTGAACTGCTGGATGACTCTACTCCTTCCTCTATCCAACTCTCCTCTCCTGAAATACTCTGCACTGCTGGAGGACTCGGCTCCTTTCTCTATAAATCTCCTCTCCTGAAATACTCTGCACTGCTGGGAGACTCTGCTCCTTTCTCTATCTCTCCTCTCCTGAAATACTCTGCACTGCTGGAGGACTCTGCTCCTTCCTCTATCCAGCTCTCCTCTCCTGAAATACTCTGCACTGCTGGAAGACTCTGCTCCTTCCTCTATAACTCTCCTCTCCTGAAATACTCTGCACACTTGGAGGACTCTACTTCTCCTATCTAACTCTCCTCTCCTGAAATACTCTGCACACTTGGAGGTCTATTTTTCTCCTATCTAACTCTCCTCTCTTAACATAATCTGCAATGTTGTAGGACTCTACTCCTTCCTCTATCTAACTCACCTCTCCTGAAATACTCTGCTCTGCTGGATGATTCTGCTCCTTCCTCTAACTCTCCTCTCCTGAAATACTCTGCTCTGCTGGAGGACACTGCTCCTTCCTCTAACGCTCCTCTCCTGAAATACTCTGCACTGCTGGATGACTCTGCTCCTTCCTCTATAACTCTCCTCTCCTGAAATACTCTGCACTGCTGGAAGACTCTGCTCCTTCCTCTATAACTCTCCTCTCCTGAAATACTCTGCACACTTGGAGGACTCTTTTTCTCCTATCTATCTCTCCTCTCCTAAAATAATTTGCACTGCTGTAGGACTCTACTCCTTCCTCTATCTAGCTCTCATCTCCTGAAATACTCTGCTCTGCTGGACGACTCTGCTCCTTCCTCTATAACTCTCCTCTCCTGAGATCCTCTACACTACCCGAGGACTCTAAACAATCCATTCAATTTGTATGCAGCTAGGCGGGCGCCAGAACTTCCTAACTGGTTTTATATCTATGCTACGGATTGCTGCTTTCTGTGTTACCGGCCTTCTCATTGTTTTTTAGTGTAGGAGAGCTGAACCCCATGGAGAACCCTAAAGGGGCATCACAAACCTCTGAGACCAACCCTTCCAGTGAGCTGCTGAAACACCTACCCAGTGCCTGCAAACGGGTCAGGTCTTTAGCATGGTGCATTGCAATGCAGTGTGATTGGCTCACAATTCAGATACCCACAGTCTCATATCGATAAATCTGCTGTGCAATTGATCAGAATTTAAAGGCAGATTTCAGAAGGTGCTAACCATAGTTCTTGTAAACAAATACATGTCTGGACTAAATGTTTTTCAATTTAATAAGAGTTTTAATATGTGTTGTGAATAAATAAGATATAGGTATGATCATAGTTACCCTACGGGCCCATCAGAGCTGTGGAGGGTCAGGGATAGATAACTTGGGAACTGTAAAACAACACACAGTATCCCACAAAAATGAGTACACCCCTCATATTTTTGTAAATATTTTATTCTATCTTTTCATGTGACAACACAAAAGAAATGACACTTTGCTACAATGTAAAGTAGTGAGTGTACAGCTTGTATAACAGTGTAAATTTGCTGTCCACTCAAAATAACTCAACACACAGCCATTAATGTCTAAACCACAGGCAACAAAAGTGAGTACACCCCCTAAGTGAAAATGTCCAAATTTGGCCCAATTAGTAATTTTACCTCCCCGGTGTCATGTGACTTGTTAGTGTTACAAGGTCTCAGGTGTGAATGGGGGGCAGGTGTGTTAAATTTGGTGTTATCGCTCTCACTCTTTCATACTGGTCACTGGAAGTTCAACATGGCACCTCATGGCAAAGAACTCTCTGAGGATCTGAAAAAAAGAATTGTTGCTCCACATAAAGATGGCCTAGGCTATAAGAAGATTGCCAAGACCCTGAAACTGAGCTGCAGCACGGTGGCCAAGACCATACAACTGTTTAACAGGACAGGTTCCACTCAAAACAGACCTCGTCATGGTCGACCAAAGAAGTTGAGGGCACGTGCTCAGCGTCATATCCAGAGGTTGTCTTTGGGAAATAGACATATGAGTGCTGCCAGCATTGCTGCAGAGGTTAAAGGGGGGTGTCAGCCTGGCAGTGCTCAGACCATACGCCGCACACTGCATCAAATTGGTCTGCATGGCTGACGTCCCAGAAGGAAGCCTCTTCTAAAGATGATGCACAAGAAAGCCTGCAAACAGTTTTCTGAAGACAAGCAGACTAAGGATATGGATTACTGGAACCATGTCCTGTGGTCTGATGAGACCAAGATAAACTTATTTGGTTCAGATGGTGTGAAGCATGTGTGGCGGCAACCAGGTGAGGAGTACAAAGACAAGTTTTTCTTGCCTACAGTCAAGCATGGTGGTGGGAGTGTCATGGTCTGGGAATGCATGAGTGCTGCCAGCACTGGGGAGCTACAGATCATTGAGGGAACCATGAATGCCAACATGTACTGTGACATACTGAAGCAGAGCATGATCCCCTCCCTTCAGAGACTGGGCCGCAGGGCAGTATTCCAACATGATAACGACCCCAAACACACCTCTAAGATGACTACTGCCTTGCTAAAGAAGCTAAGGGTAATGGTGATGGACTGGCCAAGCATGTCTCCAGACCTAAACCCTATTGAGCATCTGTGGGGCGTCCTCAAACAGAAGGTGGAGGAGTGCAAGGTCTCTAATATCCACCAGCTCCGTGATGTCATCATGGAGGGGTGGAAGAGGACTCCAGTGGCAACCTGTGAAGCTCTGGTGAACTCCATGCCCGAGAGAGTTAAGGCAATGCTGGAAAATAATGGTGGCCACACAAAATATTGACACTTTGGGCCCAATTTGGACATTTTCACTTAGGGGTGTACTCACTTTTGTTGCCAGCGGTTTAGACATTAATGGCTGTGTGTTGAGTTATTTTGAGGGGGCAGCAAATTTACACCATTATACAAGCTGTACACTCACTACTTTACACTGTAGCAAAGTGTCATTTCTTCAGTGTTGTCACATGAAAAGATAGAAGAAAATATTTACAAAAATGTGAGGGGTGTACTCACTTTTGTGAGATACTGTAGTTGACTGAATGAAGCTTGGAACCCCAGCTTATGTCTAGTACACACTAACTAACCTAAATTGGACAAATGAGTGATCACATTTTTCTGTGTCCTCGCCCCATGTTGAAAAAAAAAAATGAATAAAGTAAATAAAATTGTACAAGAATTCTTGAACGACAGAGGACAACTTCCCACGTACGTAGCTAAGGACATGTCCCCTCGGAAACAGTCGATATCGACTCTCGAAAGCAGTGCATTAACAAACAGAAAATTGAACGATCGTTCCAAATATGGATACTTTGGTCCAATTTTCCAATAGTGTGTACAATGCTTAACTCCAGCTTGGGTGGAAAATGAAGCTTGGAACTCCAGTTTGGATGGAGAACTAGATGTACAGAAGTCAGTAAGACTTGTAACCATCCCATATCCACCCAGTACAAAAAAAAAAAATCACAATTTTTACAAGACTGCAAAGAAGAGCTGTTGCTTTGTAGATATGTTTTTTTTTCTGATATTGATTTAAGTTATGAAGTTGTGAATATATTTTATTGGCCAATAACTGTTTATTTCACAGCTCTTTCCATTGGCCTGTGACTTGGTGTTGTGTTAGGTATGTTATCTCCATTTTGAAATGTCATTCCTACTTATCTATGAAGATTCTCATCAGGAGCGGACTGTCAACTCATGGGACCCCCGGGCAATAGGAGATTATGGGGCCCCCAGGCAATCAGAGATTATGGGGCCACACAGTATACACACACACACACACACACACACACACAGTATACAATCACACAGTATACACAGACATGTTTCTATTGGCTGAGAAGGTACTAGAGAGGTGGGGCAGCTATATTCTTGGAATTTTTAGATGAAAAGGATGTCGGTAAGGGACATTTGAGAGACAGATGTAAAAAAAAACCCACAGATTTTGACATACTTTCCCTGGTTTTACTGAGGCTGGCAACCCCGATGGGGCCCCCTAGTGGCCTGGGGCCCTCGGGCAGTGCCGAGTGGTCAGTCCGCCCCTGGTTCTCATTTATCCAGGTCATGGTATAGATGGTGGTTGTTAGTCACATTCAGCTGGACTTGTTCTGTAATTTTGAAGGTGTTTCGTAGACATTTCTTCAGTTCTAATGGAGTTCCAAGAGTGATATTTTCCTGACATTCAATAGAGCTGAAGAAGTGGCTTGGGAAGACTTAATATAATACTACTAGTCAGGGCCATGCTACCACTAGGGCAAAGCCATGGCCAGTGGTGTAGAGTAGAGGGAGGGGTCAGCCAGTACGGTCACCCTGGGTTCGCCGTCCCGAGTGTGCTGGGTCCGTTACCCCAGCCCACCGCTGCCAGCCCGCTGCCAGCTGAAAGTAAACAAAACAATTGCCGGCAATGAAAATTTCAGAAAAACGTGTTAGGGAGAGCAAATTATTTGCCTTGCCCCAGACTCTGACAACCCACACTATGCCACTGGCCATGGTTGCTGGTTTCCATGCTTTTTTTTGGGGGGGTGCAAGTTGTTGGTCTTGCCCAGGGTGCAAAATAGTCTAGCACTGGCCCTGTTACTAGTTATTCCTACAAGGCATTTGCCCATCTATTGGCCACTGCTGTGAATAATAAAATGTCCCTTAGGGAAGGACTGAAGAGTGGCTCGTAATACAACATCATATGCAGGAAGAGCATCTACTAGGATAGTTGGTGGATTTTAGAAGAAAGACTGTCCTAAAATGGACACCATAGGCCTAACCAGTCCAAACGATCCAATAGCTATCAAAATAACCATTCTTGGCAAACAGAGAATATTATATAAGGTGCATCAAATTGACTGATGAATATTTTAATATGATAAGTCTTCTTTAAGTGTATCTCAAGCCAAAACATTGTTTGATTTTGGATAGATTAAGGAAAGAATTGAAGCTCTGGTTTCTGTGGTGCCCATGGGGAGATTCCTGGGCCAATGAAAGGTCATCTCCAAGAAGGGCCACAGACATCAATAATAAACACTTCTATTTAGTACAGTGGGGAGGTTTTAGAACCCCTGTTGGTGATTTATTGCTGTCTGTGTCCCCATTGGAAAAAAATTGGTTTAGGTATAACTCGGGTAATGATGATGGACACCTGCTCCCTTGATAAAACCAATATAAATATCAAGTAAATGTTTAATTACTATAGGCCAGTTGAAATTGCAACTCAGATTTCAAATGACAATGTCAAACCCTATTGCATGTAGCATACGTGTCATATATTTACAAAATATAAGGAAAAGGGTATTGGATCATACATTAAAACAGCAGATTTAATTTTTTTTTTTACTTCTTAATACCACCCTTCTTTACTTCCCAGTTTTGCCAAATATTCACCAAGATGTCATCTATTTTAAGATAATGATTCGAGCTGTACTGCGTACATCCACTAGGCATGGTTCCAAAATACCAATAACATTGGCGAGGGCTTTTTAAATTATACTCTAAAGTGGAGGTTGACTTTGTGCCTTCGTAGTTCTAAATCAACTATGTGCATCATTCGACAAGTCTCAGATCTCATTTTGCTCATCCAGTTCGTTCATATCATTAGTAAAACTGTCATATTCAGCCGAACGTGTGGTCATCCCCAAGTACTGCCGCAGAAACTCACTAAACCTTTTCTGGTTGTTCCATTTCCTGGCTGATTTTCGAACACCTATGAAGCCACCGTAGCGCTTCTGAAGGTCTTTCGATGGGCCCATGAATTTCCTATAGCTGTATTTTCCCTTGACGAACCCCCCAAAGCGTTTAGACATGGCATTCGATGGATTTTGCAAGTCTCCGAATTCGTCGGGACCGGTGGTCATCCCGAGCGCAGTTTCTCCACCTCCGATGCTGGTGTCTTCTTCTTGCTCGCGGATCAAATTACTAATTTTGGACAATCTCTTTTCATCCTTGATCTTACTCAAGTCAACCATTTTGGTGAGGTCGTTCAGATGCTTGAAATTGGTGGGGAACTGGCTGTCCTCAAAAGGTTTGAAGTCTTCCTCAAAACTGTCCATGCTGAGCTGTATCGAAGACTTTATGAGGACTGTTTTGCATACGCCCCACATGGAACTGGAGTAGATTTTTCCTTCACACTCCACGATGCAGAGCTGTTGATGAAAAAACAAAACAGTTATAGAGATGTGGGCAGGGAATTGGCTAATTGATTATTGGCTTTGCATTTTTTTTTATATACATTTAAAGGGGTCCTTCATGAGAAAGTGTAAATCCCCACACATATACCTTCTCTTGAAAAATTGTCTGCTTTTAGTCACTATAAATCAGAGCCTCTTTGCTTGTTTCAGTGAGACACAGCTCTGCCCTTGACCAAAGCCAAGCACCCTCAGATACAACAGAGCTTATTTTTTTGGAAGGCTTATACTCAAATTTTAACATAGCCACATGTTATCAATTTGTGAGGAGATGGATAAAAAAAAAATTTGCCAAAACACTTACCTAGAAATGTGGCTTTAATTATCTACGGTCCAGGTTCTGGTCATGTGGTCTTTAATATAGGGGAAGCTTTAGGGTTTGACTTTAGAGCAGGGTTTCTCAACCAGGGTTCCATGGAATTCTAGGAGTCATGAGCATTTTTTTGCCTCTCAGATAAGTTCCCACTGACACCAATGATCTTTTTAGCTATCTGTAAGGGGGTAATTATTCCCAGTGGCCACAAGTGTAAGGAAAATTCTTCCCACTGACCCTTACACTAATGTATCATAAGCTGTAAATATACACATTTTTTAGCATGGGTTCCCTGAGACCAGAAAGCTATTTCAAGGGTTCCTCTGTGCTGAAAAAGTTGAGAAAGGCTGCTTTGGAGGCTTGGCTACATGACTTCAGTTGAGGCCAGGTAACCAAAGTCCTCGACTTTTGGTTGAAACCCAACTCCAGGCTGTGGTGGGCAGTACACCCTTTGCAATTTAATTTTTCTTGCATACATACCTCTTTCCATTAGTCTTCTGGTCAGTCAAAATACTTCCTGGGTCCTCTTTCTTTTGTTACATCGATGGTCCTCTTCATTCAATGATGCAGACAGTCATGCTAAAATAATGATGTCTCTGCAGCATTGTACTATGAGTGTAGACAGCCATGATGACACCCTGCAAGAGTGTCTATGAGTGTACAGGGCCACCATAGATGGAGCGGTTGTAGAAAAGTAAATGGCTCGATTCCCCCATTAACACATTAAGTGTTGATGGAGCAATCCCTTCTACAGAGCCATTGTGTTCACCTGACATGGGGGAACTGGGGAAGCCGTCCTTGCCAGGAAGACACCATGGTTATTGCTAGCAGTTATAACAGTGACTGTGGCAAAGCTCCGGTGGGCAGGGTGAAAAAAAAGGTCAGAGGTGTGGCAGGAGCAGTGCCAGCTGAGGCCACACAATTGAATACACTTCTTCGGCACTGGGTCAGTCTGAGTGGCATTCTGTATTACACAGCGTGACACTTCTGGATGAGTGAACTCTGATGCCTTCTTCTGTGATGAAACGCTTGGCACCCTGCTTAGGTGCTTCCACCAAACAGTGCCTCCTGCTAATACCAGCCCTTTTACCCCAAACACAGGCAAGATGTTGAGGTAAAATCCAAAGGAATGACTGTTTATTGAACAGAAATACAGGTTTTTATACACTTCAAATGTAGGTCAGTCACCACAATAAAACCAAATATTTACCCAAAACAGCACACAATGGTTAGATAACGGGGTAGAGTTAACACACAAATAAACCCATCATGTAGGAACTTCCAAAAGTTAGCCACAATAGCCAACAGACAGAAACAATAAAGTGACTCAATTAACAATGGGAATGCACACCTAGGAGGCACACAATGGGAGAGACATACTTAATAAACACATAGCACCTTAATAAACAGACTATAGCAGACCATCTGCTCTGAGTCTCACAGTCTGAAGCGGTCAATGCTGGTTTGGGCAAATATGTACCTGGATCCCCCAGTTCCCAGAGTCTGTGTGTTTTGGTGTGACATGGACTTGAATCCGAAGCAAGACCACTCCAATGGTCCCCCAGGCAAGAATAGTGCTCCCTTAAAAGCCTGGGCCCATAGTCAGTATCAAGAGGCCACCCTGCAGTCCCCTCCAAAAGCCCCTGTCCTGTTTGGGTCTGTCACAGCTCCCATTTCCTGAGTACTGGTAGGGAGACAATTCCGCCTCAGCTCGGGGCGGCATTTCAAGTTTCTTCATGATCACAGCCGCTAGCAATAATTGCTTGTAAAATCCAACAGGCTGGTTGTTTATAGCCGGCTTAAGTCTGTAGGGGTAATACTGTCTAAACGGTCAGAACTGCTACAAAAGCTTTCTTTGATTGTTTTACACAGTGCTGGGCAATGGATTTTAAGTGAATGGCATAAGAGAGGCATCTTATTGAGAAAAGGTTCTATTTAATGTAGAACTTCAATAATATGTAAAAAAATAAAATGTTGATCCGTAGCGTATGTTCCTTGTAAAAAAATAATGGCAATTGTTGCTTACTTTCTTCACACTCCATTGCTGTCCTCTACTTCCTCCTCAGTTGGGCATGACATCATGCAGGCATGGCTCACAGTATTCCAGGATTGAGCGGCGCTCACACACTATCACCCGAGCACTACTCAGTCTTGGAAGAATGTGTCTAGCAAAAGAAGAAGAAGAAGCTGCCGTGATGTCACCAGACCAAGTAGAGGACTGAATGAAAAAGGATTTTTAAATAATGGGGTGGCGGGGAGATGGGAACAAGGGTCAAAATGCCTGGAGTTTAGCTTTAATTACCCATCCCAGAAAAGATGTTAATCAAGCTTAAGTTGGCTAAATTTCACCAAACCCGAAAACCCTCATTTACACAAAAACACAATCTCACCATCGTTTTTTCTTTTACTTCTGCCTTTCTCAACCCTTTCAACAGAGAGGAACCCTTAATAAAACTGTCTGATCTCGGCGAACCCCTGCTAAAAAAAAATACTATATCTACAACACATGATTCATTAGTGTGATGGTCAGTGAGAAGAATGCTCCTCACACTTGTGGTCATTGGGAAGAATTATCTTACAGATAGCTAAAAAGATCAGTGGTGTCACTGGGAACTTATCTGACAGTCAGGAGTTGCCTATTGTTCAGGGAACCCCTAGCAACCTCTGGAGGAAACCCTAGAGTTCCATTGGACGCTGGTTGAGAAACCTTGCCTTAGAGGATAATTTCTTCTGGGGAGGTGTATTTAAAGTGGAAGTAAACTCCCCTATGGCTTTCAGCCAAGGAAGCCGCCATCTTTGCCTATGTTTAATCTTCAACTGCTATGATGCTGCACATGTGATTCGTTATAACACCAGCCATTGGATGGTTTGATAGTTTGGCTGAGAGCACAGCCAATGTGCAGTTAGCATTCCCGGTATGCCTTTTTTTTTTAACTGTTTAAATCCATGGGTTTACTTCCACTTTAAGAGGCTTTGGTTAAAGTAGTTGTAAACCCTTACATGTGCCCAGTGGAGTGGCTGGCCTCATACTCCTACTTAAGTTGTACCTGTTTATTTGTGGCACTTTCTCCTTTACAAAATTACTGTATCTACAACTCATGTTACATTAGTGTGATGATCAGTGAGAAGAATGCCCCTCACACTTGTGGCCATTGGGAAGAATTACCCCCTTAGCCCTTGTACACACGGTCGGAGATTCCGACAACCAAATCTGTCGGAGTAATTCCGACGGATTAATTTCCAAAAGAGGTCCGGAAGTGATGTTGCATACACACGGTCGGACTAAGTTGTCGGAAAATCCGATTGTACATAACGTGATGACGTTATTTAGTTACGACGGGACTACGTTCAGGCTAATAGCCAATAGCTTTGGTCTAGGAATTTGATCTGAGCATGCGTGGCACTTTGTCCGTCGGAATAGGCTACACATGATCAGAGTATGTCTGATAGGAGCATTTTGTCAGAAAATTTTACCGGCAAGTTGGAAAACTTGGTCCGTCGGATATTCCGACGGAAACAGTCCAATGCAGACCACACACAGTCGGAATATCCGACATAACGGTCCGATAGGAAACATTCCGTTGGAATCTCCGACCGTGTGTACAAGGGCTTTCAGATAACTAAATAGATCAATGGTGTCAGTGGGAACTTATCTGAGAGCCAGAAATTGGTCATTGCTCAAGGAACCCCTACCAACCTCTGAAGGAACCCTGGTTGAGAAACCCTGGTTTAGAGGGTACATTTCTTCTGGGAAGATACTTTAATTAAAAGTAGTTGTAAATTCTCACATGTGCCCAGTGAAGTGACCTCAGGCGATACACAGAGATGAAACAAATCCTCCTACATAAGTAGTACCTGTTTATCTGTAGTCCCCTCTCCTCTACAGCCACTAAAATTATGGAATTTACACAGCATTTCTTAGCTCCGGAAGGCAGGGGTTAGGGATCTGATGTCACACACTGCACATCATATAGCAGAGAGCTGAATGTAAATTGAGACCTGAGTGGGGGGAATGGACCCCTCTCTTGTCTCGGGTTAAAGAGTATTGATACAGTGTAAACAATAGTCATACACAAGGTATTCTAATAAAAGCAGAAGATGGCTAGAGGAAGCAAAGAAGTGATCACTAAGCAGAACTGTACTCGTTTGTGGACCTAATCCCATCACTATGTTAGACATCAAGTTTCTTGGCATGTCCCCCAGATTGAGGATGATTACACCCAGAGTATGCAGAGCATACTTTTGGACAACTCTGTTTTGTGGTAACCTCTACCTGCTGAAAATTGCTTTGTCTGAACTTTGTATTAGAAGCAGGATTACTCACTGAAACACCAGAATAACAATGGACCATTAATCCATTTACTGAGCGGACCTTGCCGAGAAAAGGTATTTTTCGTAAAAGTTAAGATGTTAACAGGGTCAGTACGGTATCAACTTGTGCGATGGTCCACACTTCTTGCTCGACCCGTTTAACTGTCATGAAGATGTAAAAAAAGAGCAACGTCGCAATCACTGTCATTATGATGTAAAAGTAAGAGGAAGAAATTAAGCAGTTCAATGTCAAAAAGCGCATCGTGGAGCCGTCTCAGCGCTCTGTTATTTAGACAGACAATCTGCCAGGGCAGCTGTTTCCGACATTCCTCTCTGTGTTTGTCAGACAGTAGGAAAGGATCAATTATCTAGACTGATTAAAGATAACAAGTATTCATACAGTAACAACACCTTTCACTTGTCAATTACCCTTCTTCCATGTACTGCAAAGTAGCAATTATCAGTGCTTATTGAAAAAGATGCACGCTTGGAGCTGGATAGGAAACATGCCACAAAAGCTGTTTTCAAAGCCGAAGCTCAGCGCAAATGTCTAGTGGAGGGGTTTACTTCTCAATTTCAAAGTCAGACAAGCCAACATTATGCCTTTGCTGAAACTTATGAATACCGGGGCATCAGTGCAGTAGCTGTAAGTTAAGGAAGAGCATGTCAGAGCAGTGCTGGTCAGTGAGGAAGTGTTCAGATTTGGGTAGTCAATGTTGGTGAAATTGCAGAGAGTGGTGTAGTGCATGTTGGTGAAGTTGTGGGGTAGTGCATGTTGGTGAAGTTATGGAGAGTGGGGTAGTCCATTTTGCTGAAATTGTGGATAGTGCTGGAATGCATGTTGGTGAAGTTGTGAGTGGTGTAGTCCATGTTGGTGAAGTTGTAGAGCATGGTGTAGTCCATGTTGGTGAAGTTGTAGAGCGTGGTGTAGTCCATGTTGGTGAAGTTGTAGAGCATGGTGTAGTCCATGTTGGTGAAGTTGTAGGGCATGGTGTAGTCCATGTTGGTGAAGTTGTAGAGCGTGGTGTAGTTCATGTTGATGAAGTTGTAGAGAGTGGTGTGGTTCATGTTGATGAAGTTGTAGAGAGTGGTGTAGTCCTTGGTGAAGTTGTGGAGAGTGGTGTAGTCCTTGTTGGTGAAGTTATGGATAGTGGTGTAATCCATGCTGGTGAAGTTGTAGATTGTGGAGTAGTACATGTTGGGGAAGTTGTGGAGAGTTGTGTAGTATGCCCCAGTTGAAGACCCACAGAGTCTAAACGCGTCGGGCCAGCCTATCTTGTGCTTTTCACATTGCCATTTTTATATATATTGAGATCTCGTTTTATTGTCACATCTTTACTTTGATGTGAATAAAAAAAAATTAAATTTTGATCTGCACTTTTCTGGGTTTTATTTCTATATTCTTTTACCTTACATATTGGATTTTCATCGAGCTATGGTATCGTGAGTCACCAGTCTGGATGTCCGCTATTCCATATGTGGCCCGTCATTAGCCTTATGGCCTGGTTCCAGTTTTGGAGTTCCATTTACCTCAGCGCAAGAGGTTGAGCGCTGTAAGCTTGTATGACACACTGCTATAAGGTGGATGCGTCCAACGTTTCTGGTAAGAGTACCTAATTTTTCTATTGTGATATCATCTGTCAAGCCTTCTTTGAGATATCTTCTGGCAAGCCTTCTCGAGTGTCAGCGTTTGACTGTGTAGAGACTTCTACAGACATCCATTGAATATTTGTTACTCGCTGGACACTTGATTACACTCAATTTGGAAGTAGTTACATATTTTATGTAATTACCCTTCATACCTGTTTGTGACCCTGATTCAGTTTATGTTGCAACACCTCTTAGATAATAATTTTTGACATTTATGTTATTTATTTGTTTAGTTTATATATATATTGATTTATATACATTTGGGTGTTTTGGTATGGTGTATACCTTCACTCTATTGTGCACAGATTTTAGCGCCACATTTTTTGTTTGTATGTAGAGAGTTGTGTAGTGCATGTTGGTGAAGTTGTGGAGAGAAAGGTAGTGCATGTTGGAGAAGTTGTGGAGCAAGAGGTAGTGCATGTTGGTGAAGTTGTGGAGAGTGGTGTAGTTCATATTGGTGAACTTGTGGAGAGAGAGGTAGTGCAAATTAGTGATGTTGTGGAGTAAAGCAGTGCTTATTGGTGAAGTTGTGGAGAGCTGGGTAATGTGTGTTGGTTAATTTGTAGAGAGTGGTGTACTGCATGCTGGTGAAGTTGTGGAGAGTGATGTAGTCAAGGTTGGTGACGTTATGAAGAGTGGTGTAGTCCATGCTGGCTTTTTGACAAAGAGCAGGCATGTGAAACATGTCAGCTATGGCAACTTCTTAGCTTGTGGTCCACCAGTGTTCGCAGGGTCCCGGCTTCCAGAGTAGCAATGAGGTTATCGCACATACCCAGTCTCCCGGTTACATCCGGCGTTCTCAGCCTCGCTCTCCAGTACTGCATGCTGGAGAAGTTGTAGAGAGTGGTGTAGTCCAAGTTGGTGACATTATGAAGAGTGGTGTAGTCCATGCTGGTGAAGTTGTGGAGAGTGGTGTAGTCCATGTTGGTGAAGTTATGGAGAGTGGTGTAGTCCATGTTGATGAAGTTGTGGAGAGTGAGCTAGTGCTTGTTGGTAAAGTTGTGGAGAGTGGTGTAGTCCATGTTAGGGAAGTTGTGTAAAGCAAGGTAGTGCTTGTTGGTGAAGTTGTGGAAAGCAAGGTAGTGCTTGTTGTTGAAGTTGCAGAGAGCGAAGTAGTGCTTGTTGGTGAAGTTGTGGAGAGTGGTGTATTTCATGTTGGTGACGATGTGGAGAGTGAAGTAGTGCTTGCTGGTGAAGCCCCTAGTTCAGGACGACAACATGGAAGCAAAATTAGGAGACAGGTACAGAGAGTTGTCACCTACCTGAACAAGGATTCTCATGACGGGGTCACTGGGGACAAAAGTTGGAGATTGAAAATGGCTTTTTATATGACTTTATGAAACTCTAGTGACTGGCTTTACATCTTCTTTAAAGCTTATCCATAACCCAGACGTCAGCTAGCAAAACACATCACGGCGGCAAAACATTTTCTACATCTAAAATGATTGTTTATTTACTTGATGATTGTGTTCCCAGGGCTAAAACGCATTTAAAAGCCTCGTTATTTTCCTCCTTAAGTGGTTAAAAATGGTAAAAATGTTTCCAAGGCCAACAGCTGCACGTACTTACCAGACAAAATTGGCAAAAATACTATTCTGGGCTGTCGCACAGCTATTCCATTTATCATTTGCTTTATGGTTTTGGCATTCATCACAGCAGGGGCTGAAAAGTGGAAATGTTAATAATTGAACTTGGCAAAAAAACATAGAAAACAAAATAAAATAAAAAAGGAATACTACAGAGTAAAACAGCTGGTTGTCATGTTGGTGAAGTTGTGGAGAGTGAGGTAGTGCTTGTTGGTGAAGCTGTGGAGACCTGGATAATGTATGTTGGTGAATTTGTGGAGAGTGGCATAATGCATGCTGGGAAGGTGGTTGAGAGTGGGGTGGTGCATATCGGTGAAGTTGTGGAGAGTGGGGTAGTCCAATTTAGTGAAGTTGTGGAGAGAGAGGTAGTGCATGTTGGTGAAATTGTGGAGAGTGGTGTAGTCCATGTTGGTGAAGTTGTGGAGAGTGGTGTAGTCCATGTTGGTGAAGTTGTGGAGAGTGGTGTAGTGCATGTTGGTGAAGTTGTGGAGAGAGAGGTTGTGCATGTTAGTGTCATTGTAGAGACTAAAGTAGTGCTTATTGGTGAAGTTGTGGAGAGCTGGGTAATGTGTGTTGGTGAATTTGAGAGAGTGGCATAACGCATGCTGATGAAGTTGTGGAGAGTGGTGTAGCCCATGTTGGTGAAGTTGTAGAGAGAGAGGTAGTGCTTGTTGGGCAAGTTGTGGAGAGTGGGGAGTTTGGTAGAGTCCATGTTGGTGAACTTGTGGAGAGTGGTGTAGTCCATGTTGGTGAAGTTGTGCTGAGCCGGGTAGTGCCTGTTAGTGAAGTTGTAGAGAGTGGTGTAGTCCATGTTGGTGAAGTTGTAGAGAGTGGTGTAGTCCATATTGATGAAGCTGTGGAGAGTGGTGTAGTCCAAGTTGGTGTAGTTGTGGAGAGAGAGGTGGTGCATGTTATGCCACGTACATACGATCAAACAATCCGCCCGTGTGTAGGCTCCTGCGGACTTTTTTTACCCAAAAGTCCGGCGGACTAAGAAAGTAGTTTTGCATACCAATCTGTCCGCCAGACCCGCATTTCGGCGGACAGTACGGCCGTGTGTGTGCCAGTCCACCGTACCTTTGAAATTAAGGGACTTTTCCCGCCCGGAGAAAAGTCTGCTCATTTTGAGCATGGCTCCAGAAGAACAGAAGACGGCGACGGCGGCAGCGGCGACAGAAGACCGGGCCACTGCTTGTAAAAGAGCTAGAAGAAGGCGCGGTGACCCAGCAAGAAGAAATGAAGAGGGAGACAAGACCCCCGAAGAGGGGGACAAGACCCCCGAAGTGGGAAGAAGAGGGCGGTGGCAAAGAAGATAGCCGGCTCCTCCGCTAGTAAAAGAGCTATCAAAAGAGCCGACGATAGCGGAGGAGTCCGGCGAGAAGACCCCGAAGACAAAAGAAGACCCACGGAGCTGTGCAATAAACTATTTTAACCCTTGTGTGTTGCGTTTTTTTTTACCTTTTTTCACAGGTGAATGGGTAGGGGTACATTGTACCCCATACTCATTCACATAGGGTGGGGGGCCGGGATCCGGGGGCCCCCTTATTAAAGGGGGCTCACGGATTCCAATAAGCCCCCCGCCCACAGACCCCGACAACCAACGGCCAGGGTTGTCGGGAAGAGGCCCTTGTCCTCATCAACATGGGGACAAGGTGCTTTGGGGTGGGAGTGCCCGCATGGCCCCCCCTTCTCCAAGGCACCCCCCATGTTGAGGGCACGTGGCCTGGTGCGGCTCAGGAGGGGGGGCGCTCGCTCATCCCCAACCCCTTCCCTGGCCGGCCGGGTAGCGTGCTTGGATAAGGGTCTGATATGGACCTAGGGGGGAACCCTACGCCGATTTTTCGGCATAGGGATTCCCCTTTAAGTCTATACCAGGTGACGGGGCCAGCGACGCTTACTTCGCTGGTCCCAGCTACCTGGAGCTGCGCTCAAAATGAGCGGACTTTCCTCCGTGTGTGTGGGCGAGTCCGTTCATTTCAAAAGTACGGCGGACTTAGTACGCCGTACTTAGTCCGCTGCAAAAGTACCGTGTGTGGGCAGGTAGTTCGTTCGGAAATTCCGGCGGACAGTCTGGCGGACAGTCCGCCAGACTAAGTCCGCCGGATAGACTGTTACGTGTGTACGCGGCATTAGTGACATTGTAGTAAAACAGTGCTTATTGCTTAAGTTGTGGAGAGTAAAACAATGCTTGCTGCTGAAGTTGTGGAGAGCTGGGTAATGTATGTTGGTGAATTTGTGGAGAGTGATATAATGCATGTTTGTGAAGTTGTGGAGAGTGGAGTAGTGCATGTTGGTGAAGTTGTGGAGAGTTCTGTAGTCCATGTTGTTGAAGTTATGGATAGTGGTGTAGTCCGCGTTGGTGAAGCTGTGGAAAGTCGGGTAGTGCCTGTTAGTGAAGTTGTAGAGAGTGGTGTAGTCCATGTTGGTGAAGTTGTAGAGAGTGGTGTAGTCCATGTTGGTGAAGTTGTAGATAGTGGTATAGTCCATGTTGGTGAAGTTGTGGAGAGCGAGGTAGTGCTTGTTGGTGAAGTTATGGAAAGTGGTGTAGTCCATGTTGGTGAAGCCGTGGAGAGTCGGGTAGTGCTTGTTAGTGAAGTTGTAGAAAGTGGTGTAGTCCATGTTGGTGAAGTTGTGTTTAGTGGTGTAGTCCATGTTGGTGAAGTTGTGGAAAGTGAGATAGTGCTTGTTGGTAAAGTTGTGGAGAGATGGGTAATGTGGGTTGGTACATTTGCGGAGAGTGCCATAATGCATGCTGGGGAAGTTGTGGAGATTGAGGTAATACATGTCAGTGATATGGCAAAGAGCAGAGAAATGCATCTCGGTGCAGTGATGACAAGTTGGACATTGTCAGGACTGGGCTCAGCCCTTCTTGAACGATTATATCAAGAATTATAATTACATGCCATTGTTGAACAGTGGTAGAAAAATTGGGCCTTTGGTGGTTGTGGTGGTGCTGGTGCCACAACACTATAATTCCTCAGAGTTACTCTCGGTGGGCGCAGGAATGGGCCCTGCTGTGAAATATTATATCAAGAATTGTAATTACATGCCCCTGTTAAACAGGGGCTGAAAAATTGGACCTTAGGCACTGGTGCTGGTGCCATGACACTGCAACCTCTCCCAGATACTCTAGTTGGAGTGCAGGAATGAGCCCTGCTGCAAAGCATTGCATCAAAAATTGTAATTACATGCCCCTGTTAAACAGGGGCTGAAAAATTGGGCCTTAGCCACTGGTGGGGTCACCCAGAACTAAAAATGTTATTCCAAGCTATCAGCAGGATCATTGAGGGGGAAAAGAATAGTCAGTCAACATAACAGGACAGTCACTCAGCATCAGCATAGGCAGTCTTGAAGGGATGTGACATTTAAAAAAAAATATTCGGTTACATCAGCTTCAGGTGCTTGGTAGCTGGTGGTGATCCAAGACTGATTCATCTTTAAGAAGGTCAGTCGATCAACCGAGTCGGTGGACAGGCGCACCCTGTGAACGGTTACAAAGCCTCCAGCAGCACTGAAGGTGCGTTCCGAAAGAACGCTGGATGCAGGACAGGCCAGTAGCTCAATTGCATACTGTGCAAGCTCTGGCCAGTGATCCATCCTCAAGACCCAGTAAGCCAGAGGATTTTCGGTGGGAAAGGTGTCCAAGTCTGACCTTGCCCCTAGGTATTCCTGCACCATGTAAATCAGACGCTGGCGATGGTTGCTGGAACCGATCATACCTTGGGGGCTGCGGACTAAAAAATTGTCTGAACGCATCGGCCAGACGGCCACCTTCTCCACCGCTCCTTCTGTGACTGGCCGAAGCCTCAGCACCACGTTGTCCAGGACCAGCAAGGAAGTCCTCCTCTTCCTGCCTCTGTTCTGCCTCAAGTGCCCTGTCCATTATTCCACGCAGCGTATGCTCCAACAGGTGCACAAGAGCTACAGTATCACTGATGCATGCACTGTCACTGCTCACCCTCCTAATAGCCTCCTCAAATGGTGACAGGACAGTGCATGCATCCCTGATCATGCCCCACTGGCGTGGTGAAAAAAAACTGAGCTCTCCTGACCCTGTCCTGGCACCGTAGTCACACAGGTACTTATTGATGGCCCTCTGCTGCACATGCAGCCGCTGCAGCATGGCCAACGTTGAGTTCCAACTGGTGGGCATGTCACATATAAGGCGGTTCTTGGGTAGGTCCAACTCCTTTTGGAGCTCAGCCAGCCGAGCACTGGCATTAAATGATTGGCGGAAATGCAAACAGACTTTCCTGGCCTGCCTCAGGACATTCTGTAAGCCCAGGTACCTGCCCAAGAACCGTTGCACCACCAGGTTAAGGACGTGAGCCACACAGGGCACATGGGTCAGTTGTCCCTCCCGGGGACGGAGAGGAGAATGGTGCCATCATCGCAAACCACCATTCCTGGGTTAAGCTGGCATGGCGTCAACCACCTCTCGGCCTGCCCCTGCAGAGCGGACAAAATATCTGCCCCAGTGTGACTCCTGTCCACCAAACTAACCAGCGCAAGCACGGCATGGCATCTTTTTGCCTGTGTACTTGCATAGCTCCTTGAACGCCTACGGAGCACCGCTGGTTCCGAGGACAAAGCACTGGAAGAGGCCATGGAGGAAGAAGAAGAGGAGGGGGTGGAAGAGAGAGGTGTGTCACAACCAGTAGTAGCATTTTGGAGGCGTGGTGGCGGAACAACCTCCAACACTACTGCACCTTGTCCGGCATCCTTCCCAGCTGCCAGAAGAGTGACCCAATGGGCCGTGAAAGATAGGTAACGTCCCTTTCCATACCTGCTGGACCATGAGTCAGCGGTAATATGCACCTTACCACTGACCGCCCTGTCCAGCGAGGCTTGGACATTGCCTTCCATATGCCGGTAGAGAGCCGGAATCGCCTTCCGTGAGAAAAAGTGGTGTTTAGGGACCTGCCACTGAGGAACTGCACATTGCACAAACTCACGGAAGAGGGCCGAGTCTACCAACTGAAAAGACAGCAGCTGAAGTGCTAGCAATTTAGCCAAGCTAGCATTCAACCGCTAGGCATGTGGATGGCTGGGAGTGAACTTCTTTCAACGGTCCAGCAGCTGGAGCAGGGAAATTTGCCTTGTACAATCGGTGGTCTCTCCTATCAGGCACCCACGTGGAGTCAGTGACCTCAGCATCCCCTCCCTCTTCATCACTGGAGCAAACATGGCAGTATGCTGCAGCTGGTGGAACAGGACTGCCAGATTGCTGTCCTTCTTGAGCATCCCCTCTCTCTGCGCTCACGCTACTACCTTCCTCTAGCTGGGTATCATCATCAGAGCCTTCAAAACGCTGGGCATCCTCCTGGAGCATGTACCCAACACTGTGTTCAAACAGTTTGGGGGACTCTTCAGGTGGACATGGTGGGTCTAGGGAAGGAGTGACTGATAACATTAAGACGAGGGAAGAGGACGCGTTGGCAGCGGCTTTGCCTGAGCCTAGGTGAGAGAGGATGAGGAGGATGAGGAGGGCTTGGTCATCCACTCTACCAAGTCTTCGGCATGATGCGGCTCAACACGTCCAGCTGCCAAAAATAAGGACAAGCGTGTCCCACGGCCACGTGCTGATGACAATGCACCACGTCCACGACCAGCACTGTTGTCTCTAGGCACAGAGCCTGCTTGCCCTCTTTTATTGGCTCGTGACTGTCTGCCGTTCCTTGTTGGCCTTCCAGACATAGTAATGGCCTGCAGGGAGAGGGAAAAACCAGCAATTGGGTAGCTTTAGCTGCACACTGAGCAGGTGACACAGTACACCGACTGTAATTGCTGCAGCTGCCTGCCTGTGTTACAGAAACAGAACAACACCAGCAATAAGGGGTACCTTCAGGCGTATACTGTGCTAGAGGCACACAACACCCAATTTAACTGCTGCAGATGCCTGTATTACAGAACACCAGTAATAAAGGGTAGCTTCAGGTGTATATTGTGCTGGAGGCACACAACACCCACTTTAACTGCTGCAGATGCCTGTATTACAGAACACCAGCAATAAGGGGTATCTTCAGGTGTATACTGTGCTGGAGGCACACAACACTCACTTTAACTTCTGCAGATGCCTGTATTACAGAACACCAGTAATAAAGGGTAGCTTCAGGTGCATACTGTGCTGGAGGCACACAACACCAATTTTAACTGCTGCAGATGCCTGTATTACAGAACACCAGCAATAAGGGGTATGCTCAGGTGTATACTGTGCTGGAGGCACACAATACCCAATTTAACTGCTGCAGATGCCTGTATTACAGAACAACAGTAATAAAGGGTAGCTTCAGGTGTATACTGTGCTGGAGGCACATAACACCCACTTTAACTGCTGCAGATGCCTGTATTACAGAACACCAGCAATAAGGGGTATCTTCAGGTGTATACAGTGCTGGAGGCACACGACTAGTGATGGACGAACTTCCGACGGGACGTTTCGCGAAAGCGAAATGCGAACGGACCCAAACGTTCGCGAAACCGAACGTTCGCCGCGGGCCCCATTGACTTCAATGGGAGGCGAACTTTGCAAACCTTCATGTCGAATTTGCGGCCACGTGGTAATTATTAGGGGGTAAAACGTAGTCCCACCATCTGGACAATGACATAATACATGTATGAGGTGAATTTGGGATCGATAACTACAAGCATTTTTATTTTATTTGGGAAATTGTTCTAACAATTCAGGACTATGGAGCTAATGAAGGCAATGGAGGAGAGGGAAGGTCAGGGACCAGGGTAGGCAAAGAAGAGGGTGCAGGAGATGATCACCAGCAGCGTGACATACCGGAATGACACATGCACCGTGATAGAGGCATCTGACAGCAGCACCGTAATACAGAGCACTGACAGCAGCACCGTGACATACAGCGCTGACAGCAGCACCGTGACATACAGCGCTGACAGCAGCACCGTGACATACAGCGCTGACAGCAGCACCGTGACATACAGCGCTGACAGCAGCACCGTGACATACAGCGCTGACAGCAGCACCGTGACATACAGCGCTGACAGCAGCACCGTGACATACAGCGCTGACAGCAGCACCGTGACATACAGCACTGACAGCAGCACCGTAAGCAGCCCCAGGAGGAAGTCAGCACAGCACAGGGATGGTGTGATCCCCTCATAATAAGAACCCCCAGGAGGAAGTCAGCACAGCACAGGGATAGTGTGATCCCTTCATAATAAGAACCCCCAGGAGGAAGTCAGCACAGCACAGGGATATCATAAGCAGCCCCAGTAGAAATATGACACCGCTCAACCTCTTCAAAGAGGAGGGTAGGGGCATATAGTACGGTGTGCTTTTTTGGGTCAAGGAAGTGAGCAGACTGTACGTCAGTCCCTATACCGCTGAAGGACTGCTGCAGTATAGGGCAGCGGTCAGCAGTGGTGCACGTCAACCCTATCTATTGTGGACCTATAGCGGTCCTTACAGAACAGCAGACTGTACCGCACTCAAGCCTATGTACCGTAGCACCCTATACCAAGTTACCAGTCCTTATAAGAACTTTTGTGGACCAAGCAGGTTGTGTATTAGTGTTTAGCAGACTGTACGTCAGTCCCTATACCGCTGAAGGACTGCTGCAGTATAGGGCAGCGGTCAGCAGTGGTGCACGTCAACCCTATCTATTGTGGACCGATAGCGGTCCTTACAGAACAGCAGACTGTACCGCACTCAAGCCTATGTACCGTAGCACCCTATACCAAGTTACCAGTCCTTATAAGAACTTTTGTGGACCAAGCAGGTTGTGTATTAGTGTTTAGCAGACTGTACGTCAGTCCCTATACCGCTGAAGGACTGCTGCAGTATAGGGCAGCGGTCAGCAGTGGTGCACGTCAACCCTATCTATTGTGGACCTATAGCGGTCCTTACAGAACAGCAGACTGTACCGCACTCAAGCCTATGTACCGTAGCACCCTATACCAAGTTACCAGTCCTTATAAGAACTTTTGTGGACCAAGCAGGTTGTGTATTAGTGTTTAGCAGACTGTACGTCAGTCCCTATACCGCTGAAGGACTGCTGCAGTATAGGGCAGCGGTCAGCAGTGGTGCACGTCAACCCTATCTATTGTGGACCGATAGCGGTCCTTACAGAACAGCAGACTGTACCGCACTCAAGCCTATGTACCGTAGCACCCTATACCAAGTTACCAGTCCTTATAAGAACTTTTGTGGACCAAGCAGGTTGTGTATTAGTGTTTAGCAGACTGTACGTCAGTCCCTATACCGCTGAAGGACTGCTGCAGTATAGGGCAGCGGTCAGCAGTGGTGCACGTCAACCCTATCTATTGTGGACCGATAGCGGTCCTTACAGAACAGCAGACTGTACCGCACTCAAGCCTATGTACCGTAGCACCCTATACCAAGTTACCAGTCCTTATAAGAACTTTTGTGGAACAAGCAGGTTGTGTGTTAGTGATTAGCAGACTGTACGTCAGTCCCTATACCGCTGAAGGACTGCTGCAGTATAGGGCAGCGGTCAGCAGTGGTGCACGTCAACCCTATCTATTGTGGACCGATAGCGGTCCTTACAGAACAGCAGACTGTACCGCACTCAAGCCTATGTACCGTAGCACCCTATACCAAGTTACCAGTCCTTATAAGAACTTTTGTGGAACAAGTGAGTTGTGAATGTTTAGCAGACTGCAGCAGAAGGGCAGCAGTCAAGTATAATATCCTTTCTATATTTGGAAGAAAGAATATTATACATGTACAAGCCTATTACTGTACCACTGATACCAGTCCTGAAAAGAACCTTTGTGGAACTAATAATAACAGCAAGTCTTTAAAATTACCCTCACTGCCTGACAACACTGCTTCCTTCCTGTCCCTATACAAATTGGCAAAAAAAGAGAACGATTAGTGGTTACTGGAACAGCTCTTTTGTGGACCTTGATAGTAACAGCTAATGATGATGATGATGATGATGATGATGAAAGACTAATCTGGCTGTCCCTGTAGCATACACCGTCCTTTCCCTTTCTCTAAACTAACAAAAGACACTCAGGCTGCTGCAAGAATCAGCAGCACAGCAAACCTATCAACACCTAACACCTATACCAGTCCTGAAAAGAACTTTTGTGTACCAAATAGCTAGTGGTTTATCTCTCCCTACTCCACACAGGAACCTGTCCCTATCGTAACAGAAGAAAGAATGTAAAATGGCCACCGGATCGGGTGTATTTATAGGTTAGGGGGAATGTCCAAGTGTCCATGTGCTGTCATGTCTCAATTGGCTGTCCTGTATCACATGATAAACGTGTCACCAAAGGTTAAAGTTCTTGTATACATTAAACACGTAAGTCCGCCGCGGCGAACGACGGAAAAAGGCGTTCGAACGTGCGGACCGCGAATGTCGGAAATTCGCCGCGAAACGACCGCCGGGCGAAACGTTCGTCCATCTAACTGCTGCAGATGCCTGTATTACAGAACACCAGCAATAAAGGGTAGCTTCAGGTGTATGCTGTGCTGGAGGCACACAACACCCACTTTAACTGCTGCAGATGCCTGTATTACAGAACACAAGCAATAAGGGGTATTTTCAGGTGTATACTGTGCTGGAGGCACACAACACCCACTTTAACTGCTGCAGATGCCTGTATTACAGAACACCAGCAATAAGGGGTATCTTCAGGTGTATACTGTGCTGGAGGCACACAACAACCAATTTAACTGCTGTGGATGCCTGTATTACAGAACACCAGCACTAAAGAGTAGCTTCAGGTGTATAACTGTGCTGGAGGCACACAACACCCACTTTAACAGCGCTAGGTTCACAGGAAAAGAACACACTGTCCCTGCCTATCTTGCTCTCTCCCTGAACGCCGCAACCCACTACACAAGGCCGCCGCACTGGCGGCCTTATATAGTGTGGGGCGTGTACTAAACCCCCTGAGCTATAATTGGCTACAGGTATCCTGCCTGTGGACAATTATGGCTCTCCTCGCTGCCAGAACTGTGATTGGCCAAGCATGCGGGGTCACAGTGCATGCTTGGCCAATCATCATCCAGGAATGCAATGTGATGGCGCAGTGCATTTTGGGCCGTGAGCGCCACACGAACATGGCGGGAATGGCCCATAACGTTCGGAATTAGCCGAACAGGCGAACAGCCGGTGTTTGACTCGAACACCAAGCTCATCCCTAGTGGGCAGGGTGTCAGCAGAAAGAAGAAGTGTGCGTTGGTGGGAGTGGGCCAATGTTCATAAAAGAGAGAGTAAATCCTTCTCAGCGCTCTGTTAACTAGACAGATAATATACCTGGGTGGGTGATATTTCTCTCTGTGTTTGTCAGACGGTAAGAAAGGATCAATTATGTAGACTGATTAAACATAAGTATTCATACAACAACAACACCTTTCACTTGTCAACTACCCTTCTTTTCTATACTGCAAAGTAGCAATTATCAGCGCTTATATAAAAAAAGACGCACGCTTGTAGTTGGGTACGAGAAATGCCACAAAATGCCTCTCTGATGATCTCCAGCAGTCTACATTGGAAGCCCATAGTTCAGGGTGACAACATGGAAGCACAATTAGGAGACAGGTACAGAGAGTTGTCACCTACCTGAACAAGGATTCTCATGACGGGGTCACCGGGGACAAAAGTTGGAGATTGAAAATTACTTTTTAATATGACTTCATGAAACTCTAGTGACTAGCTTCACATCTTCTTTGATGCTTACCCATAACCCAGACGTAGCAAAACACATCACGGCGGCAAAACATTTTCTACATCTAAAATGATTGTTTATTTACTTGATGATTGTGTTCCCAGGGCTAAAATGCATTTAAAAGCCTCATCATTTTCCTCCTAAAGTGGTTAAAAATGGTAAAAATGTTTCCAAGGCCAACAGCTGTACGTACTTACCAGGCAAAATGGGCAAAAATACTATTCTGGGCTGTCGCACAGCTATTCCCATTTATCATTTGCTTTATGGTTTTGGCATCCATCACAGCAAGGGCTGAAAAGTGGAATATTAATATTATGGAATAAATTGAACTTGGTAAAAAAAATAGCAATCAAAATAAAATAAAAAAGGAATACTACAGAGTAAAACAGCTGGTTGTCATGCAGAATTTATGACATGTGGCACTTTATTAGGTATGCCTGTTCAATTGCCTGGTAATACAAACTGCTAATCAGCCAATCTAATGGCAGCAACTCAATGTATTTAGGCATCTAGACGTGCTGAAGACAACTTGCTGAAGCTCAGACTGAGCATCAGAATGAGGAAGAAAGGAGATTTAAGCAACTTTTAAGCTGGGTTCACATATATGCAAATTGGATGCAGGTTTCCAATTCGCATGACAGGCGAGTCTGAACGGCTCTCAATAGAGCTGGTTCACACAGGCCTGGGGTGGCTTCGGTGTGGATTGTAAAAGGGTCCTGTGCATGTATGGGTCTGGTTCAGAATCTAGTTCAGGCAAAAAATTCGGACCTGAATTGCACCTGAACCGGTGAACAGACATGCACCGGACCACAGGCACGAACCCGTGGCCGCACATATGGGAACCCAGCCTGAACGTGGCATGGTTGTTGGTGCCAGACGGGCTGGTCTGAGTATTTCAAAAACTGCTGATCTACTGGGATTTTCACACACAATCATCTCTAGGGTATACAGAGAATGGTCCAAAAAAGAGAAAATATCCAGTAAGTGAAAGCTGTGTGGACAAAAATGA
This sequence comes from Lithobates pipiens, assembly GCF_037356315.1. Taxonomy (NCBI): domain Eukaryota; kingdom Metazoa; phylum Chordata; class Amphibia; order Anura; family Ranidae; genus Lithobates; species Lithobates pipiens. Next base: position 602,940,816 of record NW_027507758.1, read on the forward strand.
CTTTTTGATGTCAGAGGTCAGTGGAGAACAGGCAGACTGGTTCCAGATGATAGAAAGGCAACAGTAACTTAAATAACCACTCATTACACCCAAGGTATGCAGAATACCATCTCTGAATGCACAACACATCCAAACTTGATGCACATTGGCTACAGCAGCAGAAGACCACACTGGACGCCACTCCTAAGAACAGGAAACTGAGGCTATGCACAGGCTCACCAAAATTGGATAAAAGATGATTGGAAAAACATTGCCTGGTCTTATGAGTCTTCGGGTAGTGGGGTCAGAATTTGGTGTAAACAACATGAAATCATGAATCCATCCTGCCTTTTATCAATGGTTCAGACTGGTGGTGGTGTAATGGTGGTGGTGGGGGGGGTTCTTGGCACACTTTGGACCTTTAGTACCAACGAATAATTGTTTAAGCCCCACGGCCTGAGTATTGTTGCTGACCATGTCCATCCCTTTATGACTACAGTGTCCCCATCTTCTGATGGCTCCTTCCAGCAGGATAATGCACCATGTCACAAAGCTCCAATCATCTCACCACTAGACAATGAGGTCACTGTCCTCCAATGGCCTCCACACTCACCAGATCTCATCCAATAGAGAACATTTGGGATGAAGTGGAAAGGGAGATTCGCATCATAGAGGTGCAGCTGACAAATCTGCACCGGCTGATGCTATCGTGTCACTATGGACCAAAATCTCTGAGGAATGTTTAAAACACCTTGTTGAATCTGTACCATGAAGAATGAAGGCAGTTCTGGAGGCAAAAGGGGGTCCAACCCTGTAATACTAGCAAGGTGTACCTAATAACGTGGCTGGAGAGTCATTTTGTAATAAAGAAAAAACACGAAGAAAGGCAGAGAAACCTAATAGCTGTAAAAGGAGGACCATGACAGTACAGGTGGATTTTACCTGAGTACCTGTCATCAGCCCATCAGAGTCCCCGAGTACCTGTCACCAGCCCATAAGAGTACCCGAGTACCTGTCACCAGCCCATAAGAGTACCCGAGTACCTGTCACCAGCCCCTCAGAGTACCCGAGTACCTGTCACCAGCCCATCAGAGTACCCGAGTACCTGTCATCAGCCCCTCAGAGTACCCGAGTACCTGTCACCAGCCCATCAGAGTACCCGAGTACCTGTCATCAGCCCATCAGAGTCCACGAGTACCTGTCACCAGCCCATCAGAGTACCCGAGTACCTGTCATCAGCCCATCAGAGTACCCGAGTACCTGTCACCAGCCCATCAGAGTACCTGTCACCAGCCCATCAAAATACCCGAGTACCTGTCACCAGCCCATCAGAGTACCCGAGTACCTGTCACCAGCCCATCAGAGTACCCAAGTACCTGTCACCAGCCCATCAGAGTACCCGAGTATCTGTCACCAGCCCATCAGAGTACCCGAGTACCTGTCATCAGCCCATCAGAGTCCCCGAGTACCTGTCACCAGCCCATCAGAGTACCCGAGTACCTGTCACCAGCCCATCTGAGTACCTGAGTACCTGTCATCAGCCCATCAGAGTACCCGAGTACCTGTCACCAGCCCATCAGAGTACCCGAGTACCTGTCATCAGCCCATCAGAGTACCCGAGTACCTGTCACCAGCCCATCAGAGTACCCGAGTACCTGTCATCAGCCCATCAGAGTACCTGAGTACCTGTCACCAGCCCATCAGAGTACCCGAGTACCTGTCATCAGCCCATCAGAGTACCCGAGTATCCTGTCACCAGACCATCAGAGTACCCGAGTACCTGTCACCAGCCCATCAGAGTACCCGAGTACCTGTCACCAGCCCATCAGAGTACCCGAGTATCTGTCACCAGCCCATCAGAGTACCCGAGTACCTGTCATCAGCCCATCAGAGTCCCCGAGTACCTGTCACCAGCCCATCAGAGTACCCGAGTACCTGTCACCAGCCCATAAGAGTACCCGAGTACCTGTCACCAGCCCATAAGAGTACCCGAGTACCTGTCACCAGCCCATAAGAGTACTCGAGTACCTGTCACCAGCCCATAAGAGTACCCGAGTACCTGTCACCAGCCCATCAGAGTACCCGAGTACCTGTCACCAGCCCATCAGAGTACCCGAGTACCTGTCACCAGCCCATCAGAGTACCCGAGTACCTGTCATCAGCCCATCAGAGTACCCGAGTACCTGTCACCAGCCCATCAGAGTACCCGAGTACCTGTCATCAGCCCATCAGAGTACCCGAGTACCTGTCACCAGCCCATCAGAGTACCCGAGTACCTGTCACCAGCCCATCAGAGTACCCGAGTACCTGTCACCAGCCCATCAGAGTACCCGAGTATCTGTCACCAGCCCATCAGAGTACCCGAGTACCTGTCATCAGCCCATCAGAGTACCCGAGTATCTGTCACCAGCCCATCAGAGTACCCGAGTACCTGTCATCAGCCCATCAGAGTCCCCGAGTACCTGTCACCAGCCCATCAGAGTACCCGAGTACCTGTCACCAGCCCATAAGAGTACCCGAGTACCTGTCACCAGCCCATAAGAGTACCCGAGTACCTGTCACCAGCCCATAAGAGTACTCGAGTACCTGTCACCAGCCCATGAGAGTACCCGAGTACCTGTCACCAGCCCATCAGAGTACCCGAGTACCTGTCACCAGCCCATCAGAGTACCCGAGTACCTGTCACCAGCCCATCAGAGTACCCGAGTACCTGTCATCAGCCCATCAGAGTACCCGAGTACCTGTCACCAGCCCATCAGAGTACCCGAGTACCTGTCATCAGCCCATCAGAGTACCCGAGTACCTGTCACCAGCCCATCAGAGTACCCGAGTACCTGTCACCAGCCCATCAGAGTACCCGAGTACCTGTCACCAGCCCATCAGAGTACCCGAGTATCTGTCACCAGCCCATCAGAGTACCCGAGTACCTGTCATCAGCCCATCAGAGTCCCCGAGTACCTGTCACCAGCCCATCAGAGTACCCGAGTACCTGTCACCAGCCCATCTGAGTACCCGAGTACCTGTCATCAGCCCATCAGAGTACCTGAGTATCCTGTCACCAGCCCATCAGAGTACCCGAGTACCTGTCATCAGCCCATCAGAGTACCTGAGTACCTGTCACCAGCCCATCAGAGTACCCGAGTACCTGTCACCAGCCCATCAGAGTACCCGAGTACCTGTCACCAGCCCATCAGAGTACCCGAGTACCTGTCATCAGCCCATCAGAGTACCCGAGTATCCTGTCACCAGCCCATCAGAGTACCCGAGTACCTGTCATCAGCCCATCAGAGTACCCGAGTATCTGTCACCAGCCCATCAGAGTACCCGAGTACCTGTCACCAGGCCATCAGAGTCCCTGAGTACCTGTCACCAGCCCATCAGAGTACCCAAGTACCTGTCACCAGCCCATCAGAGTACCCGAGTACCTGTCACCAGCCCATCAGAGTACCCGAGTACCTGTTATCAGCCCATCAGAGTACATGAGTACCTGTCACCAGCCCATCAGAGTACCCGAGTACCCGCCGCGTACGTGGGGGAGGGGGTTTGGTGGGCACAGTGGCTGCATATGATGGGCAGAAGTGGCTGCATTTGATGGGCAGAAGTAGCTGCATATGATGGGCACAAGTGGCTGCATATGATGGGCACAAGTGGCTGCATATGATGGGCATAAATGGCTGCATTTGACAGGCACAAGTGGCTGCATATGATGGGCACAAGTGACTGCATTTGATGGGCACAGTGGCTGCATTTGATGGGCACAGTGGCTGCGTTTGATGAGCACAAGTGGCTGCATTTGATGGGCACAAGTGGCTGCATATACTGGACACAAGTGGCTGCATTTGACAGGCACAAGTGGCTGCATATGATGGGCACAAGTGGCTGCATTTGATGGGCACAGTGGCTGCATTTGGTGGGCACAGTGGCTGAGTTTTATGGGCACAAGTGGCTGCATTTGATGGGCACAAGTGGCTGCATATACTGGACACAAGTGGCTGCATTTGATGGACACAAGTGGCTGCATTTGATGGGCACTAACCTTCCTCCTTGCCAATCAGAAGGCAGGGCATCAGACCTGTTTCCTGATTGGCCAAAGCGCCAGGCCACACTATTGGATGGGTGGCGTTTAGGAACAGGAGCGGAGGAGACACGCGCTGGAGCGGAGGTCGCCGCCGCTCTGGTGCACGGAGCTGCTGTCTGGAGGGGTACATGTCAGGGGGGTCCTGTCAGAGCTGCACGCGGGGGGTTGGGGGTGCTGTAAGAGCCACGCACGTGGGAGAGGGGGGTTGGTGGGCACGAGTGGCTGCATTTGATGGGCAGAAGTGGCTGCGTTTGACGGGCAGAAGTGGCTGCGTTTGACGGGCAGATGTGTCTGAATTTGATAGGCACAGTGGCTGTGCTTGATGGGCATAATGGCTGCATATGATGGGCTTGGTGGCTGCATTTGATGGGCTTGGTGGCTGCATTTGATGGGGGGGTTCAGTATTTTTCAGTTCGTTTGCGCCTCCCCAAAAAATTTTGAGCACCAGCCGCCACTGCAGGTTTCCCTCATCCAATTTGTTTGTCAGGAGCCGGTTCACACATCTACGGACCGTCTCCGGTGCAAATTGCACAAGAATCCAGTGCGTCTATTGGTACATTTCAGGTCCGAATTCAGCCAAAAGTTCGGACTGAAATCATAACTGAGATGGTGAACAGGGAACGGGGACGCACCGGACCCCCACTGCGAGCCCCTCCGTACTGCAGTATGAACCCAGCCTTAAAGTGTGAAGAGCACTGAAAGCTGAAAATTGGTCTGGGCAGGAAGGGGGTGAAAGTGCCCTGTATTAAAGTGGTTAAAGGGGGGATGATAGAAACTCTGATGTACAGTGGATATAAAAAGTCTACACACCCCTGTTAAAATGTTAGGATCTGTGATGTAAAAAAAAATGATACAAAGATAAATCATTTCAGAACTTTTTCCACCTTTAATGTGACCTATAAACTATACAACTCAATTGAAAAAAAAACTGAAATCTTTTAGGTGGAGGGAAGTAAAAATAAAAAAATAAAATAATATGGTTTCATAAGTGTGCAAACCCTTAATGAATACTTTGTTGAAGCACCTTGATATGATTACAGCACTCATTCTTTTTGGGTAGGAGTCTATCAGCATGGCACATCTTGATTTGGCAATGTTTGCCCACTCTTCTTTGCAAAAACACTCGAAATCTGTCAGATTGCAAGGGCATCTCCTGTGCACAGCCCTCTTTATATTACCCCAGAGATTTTCAATCGGATTCAGGTCTGGGCTCTGGCTTGGCCATTCCAAAACTTTAATCTTCTTCTGGTGATTAGGATGTTTGCTTTGGGTCGTTGTTGTGCTGAAAGATGAAGTTCCTCTTCATGTTCAGTTTTCTAGCAGAAGCCTGAAGGTTTTATGCCAATATTGACTGGTATTTGGAACTGTTCATAATTCCCTCTACCTTGGCTAAGGCCATTGTTCCAGCTGAAGACAAATGGCCCCAAAGCATGATGCTGCCACCACCATGCTTCACATTTGGTATGGTGTTCTTTTGGTGATGTGCAGTGTTGTTTTTGCACCAAACATATCTTTTGGAATTATGGCCAAAAAGTTCAGCCTTGGCTTTACCAGACCATAATGCCGCTTACACACGACCGTTTTTTCCATTAGAATAAACTCTGATGGTTCTTCCAACAGAGTTTCTGACTGAGTTCCGCTGAAACGGTCTTGCCTACACATGATCACACCAAAGTCCGATCGTCTATAACGCGGTGATGTACAACACGTACGACAGGACTAGAAAAAGGAAGTTCAATAGCCAGTAGCCAATAGCTGCCAATGCGTTGTTTTTGGTCCGTTGGAATTAAAAGATTTCAGTTTGCTTTTCAACTGAGTTGTACAGTTTATAGGTCACATTAAAGGTGGAAAAAGTTCTGAAATTATTTATCTTTGTGTAATTTTTTTACACCACAGAAACCTGACATTTTAACAGGGGTGTGTAGACTTTTTATATCCACTGTAAGTGGGGGCTTGGTGAGCAGAAACCCCCTTACACCCCCTTACACCAGTCCACAGCCTTCCCCCTTTAAAAAAAAAGAAAAAAATTATGTGTGCCGTTAAAGTGTTCGGGTTTGGCTTGAAGGAAAGATGGCAACCCTAGTTTCCACAAATTTTTAGAGTGTACCTGTAGGAATTTGTGTCAATTCAGCCAAGGAGGCCAGGTACTGATGTTGAACGAGAAGATCTGGCTCCCAACGGGCATTCCAATCCAACTGAAAGGTGTTCTGTACGGTTGAGGTCAGGTAGTGATATTGGATGAGAAAACCTGGCTCCCAATTGGCATTCCAGTTTGTTCCAAAGGTGTTTGGTAGTGTTGAAGTCAAAGGTTCTTGCAGGATACTTGAGTTCTTCCACACCAAATTCACCAAACCATGTTTAATGGAGCTGGCTTTGTACATGGGGGAACAGGCATGCCTGAAGAGAAAAGGATCTTCACCAAATTGTTACCACAATGTTGGAAGACCACTGTTGTCTACCATGTCTTTATATGCTGTGGCATTACCAATACCCTTCTCTGGAAACATCTGAACTCAATAATTTGGAGGGTACTCCTCATACTTTGGGTCATATACTAGGTCAGGGATCTGCAATTAGAGAACCTCCAGCTGTTGCAAAACTACAAGTCCCATCATGCCTCTGCCTTTGGGTGTCATGTTTGTGGCTGTTAGAGTCTTGCTATGCCTCATGGGATTTGTAGTTCTGCAACAGCTGGAGGTCCGCTAATTGCATATCCCTGTACTAGGTGTAATGATCGGGTGTCCAGACTTTTATTCATATAGTGTTCCTTCAACATCTATTGCGGTAAGTATTGTATTTCTCATCCCTCAGCTCCAGCCCCTCAATTGTCCTCTTTAATGGATGTTTATTAAAACAATAAATGTCAAGCGAAACTAACATCAAAATTGTTTCACTGGATGTCTGCTAAAAGCTTACAACACAATTGTTTCTGTTTGAATAAAAATGCCGCATTTGTAAAGAAAGAGCAACCATCGAGCACAGAGGAAGACGAGGAAGGATAATGTGAGGCATCAAAGCTAATTAGCTAATACAAAGCGTGTTTCAGACGATTGCATGTTCAAAGAGCAAGTTATTTCAATTAAATGCAAATCAATGCGGGATTATTACATTGCCGCATGCGGCTCATAACCAGGCTCTCCATTTCCATGACATTTGCTGGAAGTTTCAGGAAATAAATGCAGTTGTACGGCTGCATCGTCTCTTTAAAGTTTTTTTTTTGCTTAGGTTTATAGGTGGGATTCATCAATGTAATGGTTATATTGTTATTAGTAAAGTCTCGTGTCTCACTGTTCATTCTCACTGCTGTTGACGGTGTAGGGATAAAAAACCTCCAAATACCCTAAAGAGAAATTCCGAGTATGAATATTTTATACTGTACTGTACATAGTGGGGCAGTGACATCACGCTTTCCACCGTCCAATCAGAGAACATTTTGCATTTATTCAGAAAACGTATACACACAAACCGTCCCTTGTAAAACACAGGTCCAACTAAATAGGTAATAATTGCTCCCTTGGCAATCAGCAAAGCTCACACTCCTTGCTGGCTGGAGAATTCTGGCTCATCAGGGGGTGTGTCAGACCTCTGCAAAGAGACCACTGCTTCCACACAGAGAGAAAGGGTCCTTCTCTAGAGCATGTGGGCAGGGGACAAGCATTTCTACTCAGGTTCTAGTTGCTTTCTAAAGAAAACAAGCTGCAATACTTTACATACCCGCTCACCAATGTAAGGGACATTCTTCTCACTGATCACCAATGTAAGGAACATTCTTCCCACTGATCACCAATGTAAGGAGCATTCTTCCCACTGATCACCAATGTAAGGGACATTCTTCCCACTGATCACCAATGTAAGGGACATTCTTCCCACTGATCACCAATGTAAGGAGCATTCTTCCCACTGATCACCAATGTAAGGAGCATTCTTCCCACTGATCACCAATGTAAGGGACATTCTTCCCACTGATCACCAATGTAAGGAACATTCTTCCCACTGATCACCAATGTAAGGGACATTCTTCCCACTGATCACCAATGTAAGGGACATTCTTCCCACTGACCACCAATGTAAGGGGTATTCTTCCCACTGATCATCAATGTAAGGGACATTCTTCTCACTGATCACCAATGTAAGGAACATTCTTCCCACTGATCACCAATGTAAGGAACATTCTTCCCACTGATCACCAATGTAAGGGGCATTATTCCCTCTGACCACCAATGTAAGGGGTATTCTTCCCACTGATCACCAATGTAAGGAACATTCTTCCCACTGATCACCAATGTAAGGGACATTCTTCCCACTGATCACCAATGTAAGGAACATTCTTCCCACTGATCACCAATGTAAGGGACATTCTTCCCACTGATCACCAATGTAAGGAACATTCTTCCCACTGATCACCAATGTAAGGCACATTCTTCCCACTGATCACCAATGTAAGGGGCATTCTTCCCACTGATCACCAATGTAAGGGACATTCTTCCCACTGATCACCAATGTAAGGAGCATTCTTCCCACTAATCACCAATGTAAGGGACATTCTTCTCACTGATCACCAATGTAAGGAACATTCTTCCCACTGATCACCAATGTAAGGGACATTCTTCCCACTGATCACTAATGTAAGGATCATTCTTCCCACTGATCACCAATGTAAGGAACATTCTTCCCACTGATCACCAATGTAAGGGGCATTCTTCCCACTGATCACCAATGTAAGGGATATTCTTCCCACTGACCACCAATGTAAGGGGCATTCTTCCCACTGATCACCAATGTAAGGAACATTCTTCCCACTGATCACCAACGTAAGGGGCATTCTTCCCACTGACCACCAATGTAAGGGGCATTCTTCCCACTGACCACCAACGTATGTGGCATTCTTCCTGCTGATCACCAATATAAGGAGCATTCTTCCCACTGAATGTCAGAAACTATGAAGCAGACTGAGACAGAAGTACAGTTAAATCTCACTTGTTTAATAATAATAAAAAAAGGTAAACAGAGTAAACGTAGTCAAAACATAGCCAGAGTTCAGGAATCAGGACGGATAGTCAGACAAGCCAAAATATCAGGGAGCCAGAGATGAGTGTAGTAGAACGGCAAGCAGGATCTGGAGCCAAAAGGAATGTCAGCCAAGCAAATTTTTTTTTATTGTGAACAAACACAAAAAACAAACAACTTTTTCATTTCACTACAAAGAACAAGTCCTATACTTGGGAGGACACAGAGGTATCAATGTTACATGACCAACCAGCCTGCCAAGCAAGTCTTTAATAGGAACACAGGAGAGCGTCTCTAGAGATGTGACCAAGGCGAAGGCCGAGATCATCTAGGCAGGGCGGCTTAAGTAGGCAGGACTGACAAACAGGATATCATCAACAGGTGAGTGACTCTGGAGAGAGAGGAGCTGGCAATTAGCCAACAGCTGAGCGGCCAGCTTAGAGAAGAAAGGGGTCAGCTCAGCTCTGACAGTACCCCCACCTCAATGAGCCCCTCCCCCTCGGAGAACCACCAGGCTTGAGGGGAAAATGTCTATGGAAATCACGGGGATGACAGGGGCATGTAGGCGAGGATGAGACCCAAGAGCATTCCTTGGGACCGTACCCTTTACAATGCACCAGGTGCTGTATGTGCCCACGGAATCTACGGGAGTCAACAATGGTACTTCATTATCTTCTTGGTTCTCAACCTGTACAGCGGGAGGATGAGGCACAGGAGTGGTAAAGCTGTTGCAAACCGAAGGTTTTAATAAGGAGACATGAAATACATTCAAAATACGCATATTAGAAGGAAGGTCTAATGTGTAAGCCACTGGGTTAATCCGGCAAAGAATATGGAAAGGCCAAATAAAGCGAGGTGCAAACTTCAGTGAGGGAACACGAAGTTGGAGGTTGCGAGATGACAGCCAGACCCTGTCCCCAACCTGGTAGGAAGGCGCAGGCAGGCGTCTGCGGTCAGCATGGAATCTGTACCTATCATTAGCATGTCGCAAAGCCTCCTGAACTTGTGCCCAAGTGGAACGAAGACCACGAATATGCTCCTCTAACACAGGAATTCTCTGCGGAACAAATGAGTCAGGCAACATGGAAGGTTGGAAAAAATAGTTCGCCATAAACGGGGACAATCGGGAAGCAGAATTCAAGGCACTATTGTGAGAAAACTCCACCCACGGTAAGAGGTCTGACCAGTTGTTAAGATGGCCAGAAATATAGCAACGTAGGAATTGATGCAAGGACTGATTGGCTCGTTCTGCAGCCCCATTAGACTGCGGGTGATACGCATGGGGGGAAAGAAAGCTGAATTCCCAACTGTACACAAAAGGTTCACCAGAACCGGGACACAAACTGACTACCCCTATCCGAGACAATCACTATAAGGACAACTGTGTTGCCCTGGGGATTGGGTTATGTCACATACACACGACCGGACTTTTTGACAGCAAAGGTCCGACGGAACAAGCCCTTTGGACAATTTGATCGTGTGTGGGCTCCATCGGACCTTTGTGTGCCAAAAATCCGGCGGACTTTAGAAATAGAACATGTTTTAAATTTTCCCACCGGAACTCCGCCGGACCGAGAAATCCATTTGTGTGTATGCTAGTCCAACGGACAAAAACCTACGCTAGGGCAGCTATTGGCTACTGGCTATGAACTTCCTTATTCTAGTTCGGACGTAGGTCATCACGTTTGAATCCGTCAGACTTTGGTGTGATTGTGTGTGTCCAAGTCTGTTCATTCAGGAAGTCCACCGAAAGTCAGTCGGAAAGACTGTTGGACCTAGTCCGCCGAAAAAGTCAGGTCGTGTGTAAGTGGCTTAACTCCACAATTAAATCCATAGACAGGTGGGTCCAGGGCCTCTCTCCATTGGGTATGGGTTGTAGGAGGCCCGCTGGAAGGTGTCGTGGAGTCTTACTCTGAGCACACACGGAACAGGCAGCTACGAAGGCAGTTACAGCAGCACGTAGACTAGGCCACCAGAATTGTTGGGAAATGACCCAAAAAAGAGTTGATTCTTCCCAGGGTGGCCAGCAGTCTTGGGAGAATTGTAAGTCTGGAGCACGGCAGTACGGAGACTCTCTGGGACAAAGCAGCGGTCAAAAGGTTTCTCAGGAGGAGCATGGACCTGAGCAGCAAGAATTTTGTCACCCAGAGAAGAAGTGACACTGGTGCGAACTGTAGCCAGAATAGGAGGAATCACAGGAACCAGAACCGACTCCATCTTGAAAGTGGAGGAAAATTGTCATGGCAAAGCGTCAGCACTTACATTTTTAGTACCGGGTAAGAATGAGACAATTTAATTGTAACTAGACAAGAAAAGAGCCCATTGTGCCCTTCTGGGAGAGAGGCGTTTAGCCTCAGACAAGAATGTGAGATTCTTATGGTCAGTAAGAATGAGAACCGGCACAGTGGTACCTACAAGGAGATGTCTCCATTCTTCCAGGGCTAAAATGATTGCTAACAGCTCTCCAATATCTCATAATTGCATTCCTCAGGTGACAATTTCTTGGAAAAGTAGCCACAAGGATGTATAGCGCTCTCAGAGGTAGGATGTTGAGACAGGAGGGTGCCAACTCCAGTCTTATGTCGCGTACACACGACCGGACTTTCCGGCAGACTAGGTCCGATGGTCTTCCCGAACGGACTTTCTGCGGAGTTCCAACGGACTTTCCGAACTAAAGGACTTGGCCACACATGAACGGACTTAGTCCGTTCAAAAGTCAGTTTTGAACGTGATGACGTAAAACGGGACTAAAAAGGGAAGTTCAATAGCCAGTAGCCAATAGCTTCCCTTGCATCGTATTTGGTCTGTCGGACCAACATACAGACAAACGTTTTTCCCGATAGGAATTGAGTCCGTCGGACATATTTGAAACGTTCTATTTCTAGGTCGAAAAATGATCGGATTAGCCGACACACAATCGGATTGTCCAATGGACTGATTCCGTCGGAACTAGTCTGCCGGAAAGTCTGGTCGTGTGTACGCGGCATTAGAAGCATCAACTATCTGGAGCAGAAGGAATGTCAGCCAAGCATGTCTTTAATAGGAACACAGGAGAGCGTCTCTAGAGATGTGACCAAGGCGAAGGCAGAGATCATCTGGGCTGGACGGCTTAAGTAGATAGGACTGACGAGCAGGATATCATCAACAGGTGAGTCACTGTGGAGAGATAGGAGCTGGCAATTACCTGACAGCTGAGTGGCCAGCTCAGAGAAGGAAGGGCTGAGCCCAGCCCTGACACTGACCACCAATGTAAGGGACATTCTTCCTACTGATCACCAATGTAAGGAGCATTCTTCTCACTGATCACCAATGTAAGGGACATTCTTCCCACTGACCACCAGTGTAAGGAACATTCTTCCCACTGCCCACCAATGTAAGGGGCATTCTTCCTACTGATCACCAATATAAGGGACATACTTCCCAATTTTTTTTATTAAAAGCCTTGCAATCAATAAGCATAAAAACCATATATATATATATATATATATATATATATATATATATATGTATATATATATATATATATATATATATATATATATATATATATATATATATATATATACACACAAGTACATATATATTTACATAAAAATGAAAATAAATATAGAAAATCTGCTCACAGACAAAGAAAGACTTTACAGCAAAAGCAAAAATCTCAAAATAATTATGTCATTAGTGGGGAAGATAAATCTTACTACAACTTACACCACTACACCAGACAAACCTGCGAGGTCAAGAAACAAACCCGCACCCATTATGCATGCAGCCCTTCTTCAAACCAACAAAAGCTAAGGGAGTGAAAGAAACAGAAAAAGAAAAGAGCTCCTCACCCAGAGATGGGCAGTTCACCAAAGGCAGGTCTGATATTCCTCCACGTTATTATTTGGAGAAAACAGCTTCTATAACTCCCTGTGACATCATCACCAGGCTTGTAAAATTCGTGATGGGGCTGTTATTGGGAAATTACATCTTACTGATATACGCAACCCCCCAAACTACATCTCCCGAAAGCCCTTCCCTATCCTGTATTGTATTACTCCCAGTTTGCATTACTCTCTGTGACATCATCACCAAACTTGTAAAATTCATGCAGGGACAGCCGCTGGGAGGCCAGTTCCTACTGACAAAGGGACGCCCCCAGAACTACATCTCCCGAGAGCCCTTACCTTTCCTGTATTGTATTACTCCCAGTTTGCATTACTCTCTGTGACATCATCACCAAGCTTGTAAAATTGATGCAGGGACAGCCATTGGGAGGTCAGTTTGTACTGATGAAGGCACACCCCCAAAACTATGTCTCCTAAAAGCCCTTTCCTTTCCTGTATTGATGTGAGCAACCCCCACAATTACATATCTCAAGAGCCCTTTCCTTGACTGTATTGTATTACTTCTAGATTGTATTACTCTCTATAACATCATCATTAAGCTTGTAAAATTCTAACAGTAGCAGCTGCTGGGACATCAGTTTCTATTAATGTAGGTACGTCCCCAGAACAACATCTCCCAAGAGCCCTTTTCTTTCCTGTATTGTATTACTCCCAGCTTGTATTGAGTTCCTGTGACATCATCACCGATTTTGTAAAAATTCTTGTAATAACAGCCATTGGGAGATCAGGTTCTATTGACAAAGGCATGGCCCCAGAACTACCGTACATCTGCCAAGAGCCCCTCCCTTTCCTGTATGGTGTTACCCCCAGCTTGTATTACTCTTCTTCCATAACCAAGCTTGTAAAGTTCTTGCAGGGGCAGCTTTTAAGAGGTCAGATCCTATTGATTTAAGCACCCCCCCCAGAACTATATCTCCCAAGAGTCCTTTCATTTTCTGTATGGCATTTCTCCCAGCTTGTATTACTCTTGGTGACATCATCATCAAGCTTGCAAGCAACTGGGAAATCAGTTGCTATTGACGAAGGCATGCCTCCAGAACTCCATCTCCCAAGAGCCCTTTCCTTTGTTGTATTGTGTTACTTCCAGTGACATCATGGCCAAGCTTGTAACAGCCTCTAAGGGGTCAGTTCCTATTGATGTAGGCACCCTCCTCTTCCCCCCAGAACTACATCTCTCAAGGGCCCCTTCCTTTCTTGTATTTTATTGCTTCCAGCTTGTATTACTGTGACATCATTACCATGCTTGTAAAATTCTTGAAGGAGCCGTTGGAAAGTCAGTTCCTACTGACAAAGGAACATCCCCAGAACTACATCTCCCAAGAGCCCTTTTCTTTTTTGTATTGTAGTACTCCCAGCTTGTATTACTCACAGTGTCTTCATCACCAAACTTGTAAAATTCTTGCAGGGACAGCCACTGGGAGGTCAGTTCCTACAGTTCCAACATATGTTGGACTTGATGGACTTGTGTCTTTTTTCAACCCCACCTACTATGTAACTATGTAAGTTCCTATTGACAAAGGCATGCACCAGAACTACATATTCCAAGTGCCCTTTTCTTTCCTTGATGGTATTAGTCCCAGCTTGTATTAACCCCTGTACCATCATCACCAGGCTTGTAAAGCTCATGCAGGGGCAGCCATTGAGAAATCAGGTTCTATTGATATGGGCACCCCCCCAAAACGACATCTCCTAACAACCTTTCCTGTATTGTATCATTCCCTATTCCCAGGTGACATCATCAGCAAGCTTGCAAAGTTCTTGCAGGAGTGGATGCTGGGAGGTTAGTTTCTACTGACAAAGGCATGCCCCCAGAATTACATCTCACAAGAGCCCTTTCCTTTCCTGTATTGTATTATTCCCAGGTGACATCATCAGCAAGCTTGTAAAGTTCTTGCAGGGGTGGCTGCTGGGAGGTTAGTTTCTACTGACAAAGGCATGCCCCCAAAAATGACATCTCTCAAGAGTTATTTCCTTTCCTGTATTGTATTATTCTAAAGTGACGCCATCAGTGAGCCTGTAAAGTTCTTGCAGGGGTGGCTGCCGGGAGGTCAGTTCCTATTGGCATAGGCATGCCCCCAGACCTACATCTCCCAATAGCCCTCTCCCTACAGACCCCGTATTGACAGGCTCTTGTGAATCAGGGCACCAACATTCTTGTTGAGAATGTCAAAAAGAGGGAGGGGTGAGAGGGAAAGAGAGAGAGAGAGAGAGGGAGGGAGGGAGAGAGAGAGGAAAGAGAGAGGGAGAGAGAGAGAGAGAGAGGGAGCGAGAGAGGGAGGGAGAGAGTGGGAGGGAGATGGAGGGGGAGAGAGAGAGAGATGGAGGAAGAGGAGAGAGAGGAGGAGAGAGAGGGGGGAGAGAGAGAGGAAAGAGAGAGAGAGAGAGAGAGGAGAGAGGGAGCAAGAGAGGGAGGGAGATGGAGGGGGAGAGAGAGAGAGATGGAGGAAGAGGAGAGAGAGGAGGAGAGAGAGGGGGGAGAGAGAGAGGAGAGAGGGAGGGAGGGGGAGAGAGAGAGGGGGAGGGAGAGGGCGGATAGAGAGAGGGGGAGAGAGGAAAGAGAGAGAGAGAGAGGGAGAAAGAGGGAGGGAGAGGGAGAGAGAGAGAGAGAGAGAGAGAAGAAAGAGAGAGAGGGAGGGAGAAAGAGGGAGGGAGAGAGAGAGGGAGAGGGAGAGAGAGAAAAAGAGTGAAAGAGGGTGGGGAAGAGAGAGAGAGACAGAGGGAGGGTGGGGAGGGGGGGAGAGAGTGGGGGAGAGAGATAAACAGAGAGGGTGGGAGTGAGAGAGATGGGGAGGAAGAGTGAGAGAGAGAGAGGGAGGGTGGGTGGGGGAAAGGAGGTGGGAGAGAGGGAGGGAGGGAGGGAGAGAGGTAAGGAAAGAGGGAGAAAGGAGAGAAAGAGGGAGAGAAGAAGAGAGGGTGGGAAACTATAGAGAGGGAGAGGGGTAGAGGGAGAGAGAGAGAGGGGGAGGGAGAGAGGGAGGGTATAGGGAGAGAAAAAGGGAGGGGGATAGAGAGGGAGGGGGAGAGAGAGAGGGAGGGGGAAGAGGGAGCGAGAGCGGGAGGTAGAGAGGGGGAGAGAGGGAGGGGGTCAGGGAGAGAGAGGGGGGGAGGGAGAGGGGAAGAGGGAGAGGGGAGGGAGAGAGGGTGAGGGAGAGGTAGAGAGGGGGGAGAGGGAGGGAGAGAGAGAGAGGGGGGAGGGAGAGAGGGAGGGAGAGAGGGGGGAGAGAGGGAGGGGGTCATGGAGAGAGAGGGGAGGGAGGGAGAGGGGGAGAGGGAGAGCGGGAGGTGAAGAGGGGGAGATAGAGAGGGAGGGGGATGTGGGTGGGAGGGAGGACTTTTTTGGCTCCTACATCTGTCCTTCTTTAGGGTAAAACAGAAGAGGGAATGACACTAAAAGATGCTTGTTGACAGTTTAGAAAACTCTGCTTTGTTATACCCGCCGCAGGAACTCGTTATTATTTTTTATTACTAGTTGTTGTCTTTTCTATTAGCGCTCATATAAGTGATGGCTGAATACATAAATCCCTCGGCGGGATATTCTCACCTTAATGGCTGATTTGTCAAATCATTTGTAAAAACTGTCAGCACACGGGTTAAACTAGAAATCATACAAAAATACAACCTTATTAGCTGCGCTATGAATGCCACCATTGTAAAATAAAGCCATTGAATGTTAAACGCTCAATTATACCAAATCACCAATGTACTGATTTCCACTGATTTGAATGTACAAGCTGAGGTCATTATTACAAGCAATTTCTTCATGTCTTCTCAAAGAGCTGTGCCATTAAACCTGGCAAACAATAAGCCGTCGCTTGTGCTGAGAGATCATAGCCTCAGATTGTGTGAAAAAAAAGAAAAGAAAGCAACAAGCAGAAGAAAAGGAGCCTTTAAATGTCCGCGTTCCACGTATCTATAACAGAACACGAACGTTACCTTTGTTCTGGTATGTTTATAGAGGCAGCGGGTAGCTGGCTATAATTAAAGTGTGTCTAAACCCAAGAGCAAAAATGTAATACATTGCAGCTAACCAGCCTTTAGATGTGGTGGCTGCATTCGTTTTTCTTAATCAAGCTAAAAATAAAAAAATAAAAAAAATAAATAAAAAAAACTGTTGATCCTGCCAGAAATTCAGTGCACTGGACTGAAATCATAAAGGGTGCGTTTTCAAATTTTCCAAAAATCCCCCTATGCAATTTGATTTTTTTCTCAAAAAGGACATACCAGCGCCCCTCCTATTTCAAATGCTACACCTCCTCCCATTACACATGCAGCTGCGGGGAGACCTACAAAAGAGAGCATAAGTTCTGTACTCATGTGACCCAGATTCAGCCAACAGTTGGCTAAACCGCGTTGTTGGCTGACATCACAGAGCCACCCCTGGTTCTGCAGGGATCCTAACAATAATGTTGGGACCAACCAAGATGCCTGACCAGCAGCTGACTCAGCCTCTCAGCGCAGGACTGGGAGCCAGAGCCAGTCACTCCCACCCCTGCACACAGCCCGGCGCTCCAGTGAGCACTGGAGGGGCACAGCTTGGATAATGGTGGCTGACAGTCACTGCGCTCCGCTCAGAGCGGATCTGAGAACGGAGCGATCCGCAGTCTTTGTACGCTCAGTTCTTGGTGTAGACGAGCCAACAAAGGACAGCTGCAACATTGCATCGAGGCTGCGGCCATCTAGATGGGTTTGGAGGTTTGTTTTTTAAATCCCTGCACTTCTCTTTTAAATAGAAGCACAAAGATACCACTCACCGGCCACTTTATTAGATACATGTTGCTAGAACTGGGTTGGACCCTCTTTTGCCTTCAGAACTGCCTTCATTCTTCCTGGCATAGATTCAACAAGGTGTTGGAAACATTCCTCAGAGCTTTTGCTCCATAGTGACATGATAACATCACGCAGTTGCTGCAAATTTGCTGGCTGCACATCCATTATGGGATTTTCCAGTTCCACCACATCCCAAAGGTGCTCTATTGGATGAGATCTGGTGAGTGTGGAGACCATTGGAGGACAGTGACCTCATCGTCCAGTGGTGAGATGATTGGAGCTTTGTGACATGGTGCATTATCCTGCTGGAAGGAGCCATCAGAAGATGAGGACACTGTAGTCAAAAAGGGATGGACATGGTCAGCAACAATACTCAGGTAGACCGTGGGGGTTTAAACGATGCTCAATTGGTACCAAGGGGCCCAAAGTGTGCCTAGAAAATATCCCCCCACACCATTACACCACCATCACCACCAACATGAACCATTGAGTCAAAACATGGATTCCTCAGATTGGGACTTTAAACTGGGCCACAAACAGTCTGATGGTAAAAAAAAAAATATTCAATTTGTATTACACATCGATAATTTATAGCACCATGAACATGGGGATATACGCAACAAACACAAATATTGGGAGCAGAAATGGAAACCAGCTGCAAGGAAAAGCCCAGAGCTTTGTCAGACAGACAGAACGTCCAACGTGTTTCGAAAAACAAAATGCAGATCTTCTTCAGGGACAGAGGGCTTGCGGGTTCCAGATCTGTAGCTTATATCCCAAATGTTGATGCTCCGCCCATAAAGACAAAGAACATAACTCAAAAATGAAAAGAAACCTATGTCCGTCAGAGCAGCGCACAAGCAACTGAGAACGTGAAAGACATCAACCAGAAGTCCATATATTGTGGGATGGACTTATTGTATAACTTAGTGGCATAACTCTATATAGACCGGAGCTATAGAGGAGAGGTGGAATAGTACTTTCCCCTTGATGCAGGTCCGGTTGATTGAGAGTGTATCAAAACTTATTTATCTTTGAAAGGAAGATCAATTAGATTTTCCTTCACCACTAAACGTGGCTCCCTGGTGTAATCACAGCCCGATGTTAAATGATCCTCTTGTTCCAGATCAGGGCGTATTGTAAAGTGTTTTTATCCTATGAATTGATTTACGGCATTTCACTGGCTTTGAGGATCGAGATGACACAGGACATCGTGAGTGCTGGAAATATAATACATATACATTGCTAGGCAATAAAAGATGCAGTGTCTTCTGTTTCTCAGGGGTCTGCACACCTGCAATGGCGATTATGAGAGGTCATCACCATCCCTGCACTGAGTTTCCAGGTCTGTACACCTGCAGTGCCCATTATGAGGGGTTCCCACTATCCCTGTACTGAGTTACCGGGTCTGTACACCTACTGTGCCCATTATGAGGGGTTACCACTATCCCTGTACTGAGTTACCAGGTCTGTACACCTACTGTGCCCATTATGAGGGGTTCCCACCATGCCAGCAAACAGTATTCTGGATCTGCACATCTACTGTGTCAATTATGAGGGGTTTCCACCATCCCTGTGTTGAGTTCCAAGGTCTGTACACCTGCTGTACCCATTATAAAGGGTCCTCACCATCCCTGTGCTGAGTTTCTGGCTCTGCATACCTGCTGTGTTATAGAGTTATAGAGCATCCCACCCCAAATTTTTCATATCGGTAATAGTGCTGTTTAGGCTGCATGTTTTGGGGAAAAATGCATTTGAAGGAGGTGACAGAGCGGGTTTTGAGGGAACTACTACATTCGTATGCATGGGAGATGGAAAGCTTTAAGTGTCTGTGTGTATCTTCTCCCAGGTCTGAACACCTGCTGTGCCCATTATGAGAGGTTCCCACTATCCCCGTGTTGAGTTCCTGGGTCTGTACACCTGCTGTGCCCATTATGTCAGTTTCCCACAATTCCTGTGCTGAGTTTCCAAATCTGAACATCTCCTATGCCCATTAGGAGGTTTTGTTACCAATCTTGCATTAAATCTCTGGTTCTGGACACTTGCTGTGCCCATTATGAGGAGTTCCCAACATTCATGTGTTGAGTTCCCAAGTCTCTACACCTGCTGTGCCCGTTATGAGGGGTTCCCGCCATCCCTGTGCTGAGTTCCAAGGTCTGCACACCTGCTGTGCCCATTATGAGGAGTTCTCACCATCCCTGTGTTGAGTTCCTGGGTCTGTACACCTGCTGTGTCCATTATTTCAGCTTCCCACAATTCCTGTGCTGAGTTTCCAAATCTGAACATCTCCTATGTCCATTAGGAGGTTTTGTCACCAATCTTGCATTAAATCTCTGGTTCTGGACATTTGCTGTGCCCATGATGAGGGGTTCTAACATCCTCAGACTGAGTTCCTGGGTCTTCAAGCCTTATAAGTCCATAATGAGGGGTTCCCACCATCCCAGCAAACAGTATTCTGGATCTGCACATCTGCTGTGTCTATTATGAGGGGTTCCCACCATCTCGGTGCTGTGTTCCCGGGTCTGTACATCTGCTGTGCTCATTATGAGGAGTTCCCACCATTCATGTGTTGAGTTCCCAGGTCTGTACACCTGCTGTGCCCATTATGAGAGGTCCCCACCATCTCTGTGCTAAGTTCCTGGGTCTGTACACCTGCTGTGCCCAATATGATGGGTTCCCACCGTCTATGTGTTGAGTTTGAAAAAATGAACCACTTGCCGCCCGCCATATAACAAAATTAAAGAGGAAGTAAACCCTCACAGGTTTACTTCCTCTTTGATTCCCTGCAAAGGTAAAGCATAATGGACTACAATGCATTGCATAGTAGCCCATTATGTGTCACTTACCTGACACAGGAGCCAGCGAAGTCACCGCTGTCCCCTGTAGTTCCGAGCGTCCATCTTCTTGGTGGGTCTCGCTGCTCCGGCACTGTGATTCGCTGGAGGAGCGATGACGTCACTCCCGCACATGCGCACGGGAGCCGACACTCGCTGCATATCGCCGCGATCTGCGGCTTACCCAGTGCGCCTGCGCACCGCGGCGCATGCACCGTAGACAGCGGTGGCTGTCTACAGGTAAATATCTCTGTAGGTTTAGGAGATATTTCTTGGACCTACAGGTAAGCCTTAATCTAGGCTTACCTGTAGGTCAAAGTGGTTTGTAAGGGTTTACAACCACTTTAAGTGGTTGTGATATCCTGACTGGATGTCATATCTCAGGATATCAACAGACAGAGTCTCTTAACCATGTGATCAGCCATGTCCAATCACGGCTGATCACGATGTAAAACAAGAAGAGCCATTGATTGACTTCTGACAGACCCAAGTAGATCAGCAGCTCTCCTGACAGGGAGGGGGCTGCGCTGATTGTTTATCAGCGCAGCCCCCACTCAGATGCCCGTCCAGGACCACCAGGAATGGCCACCACACTGGACCAGCAGGCATGCTACCCTAGACCACCAGGGGAATACCAATCAGTGCCCAGGCAGCTGCCAATCTTTGCCAGTGAAAAATGCATACTAGTGCCAGTGCCACTAGTGACAGCCAGTGCCAGCCATCAGTGCCCATCAATACTTATCAGTGCCACCTTTCAGTGCCCATCAGTGCCACCTATCAGTGCCCATCAGTGCTGCCTATCAGTGCCACCCATGAGTACCCATCAGTGCAGCCTTTCAGTGCCCATCAGTGTCACCTATCAGTGCCCACCAGTGCCACCTATGAATGCCCAGTGCCGCCTATCAATGCCCATCAGTGCTGCATATCAGTGCCACCTAGCAGTGCTGCCTATCAGTGCCCATCAGTGCTGCCTATCAGTGCCCATCGTCAGTGACACCTCAGCAATGCCTTCTCATTGGTGCCACCTCATCTGTGCCACCTTATCAGTGCCCATCAGTGCAGCTTATCAGTGCAGCTCATCAGTGCCGCCTATCAATGCCCATCAGTGCCGCATATCAGTGCTGCCTATCAGTGTCGCTTATAAGTGCCCATCGTCAGTGCCACCTCATCGGTGCTGCCTTATCAGTGCCTATCAGTGCAGTGGCCATCAGTTCCGCCTATCAATGCCCATCAGAGCCGCATATCAGTAGTGCCCATCAGTGCCGCCTATCAGTGCCCATTGTCAGTGCCACCTCATCAGTGCAATCTCATTGGTGCCACCTAATCAGTGCCCATCAGAGCAGCTTATCAGTGCTCATCAGTGCCACCTATCAATGCCCATCAGTGCCCATCGGTGCCACCTCATCAGTGCCATCTCATTGGTGCCACCTCATCAGTGCCGCCTCATCAGTAAAGGAGAAAACTTACTTATTTACAAAATGTTATAACAAAAACAAAGAAAAACGTTAAAAAAAATCTTTATTTATTTTTTAATTCGTTTAGCAAAAAATAAAACCCCCAGAGGTGATCAAATACCACCAAAAGAAAGCTCTATTTGTGGGAACAAAATGATAAAAACGTAGTTTGAGTACGGCGTCGCATGACCGCAATTGTCATTTGCAAAGTGACAGCGCCAAAAGCTGAAAATTGGCCTGGGCAGGGAGGTGCGAAAGTGCCCGGTAATTGAAGTGGTTAAATTTGGTCGAAATAATGAAATTACAATTTGATTCAAATTTGGAAACGTTAAACCGATTGCAATTCGGTAACCGCGTTCAAACTGAAAAACAAAAAATTGGAATGCCGATTTCGAATTTTCTCAGAATTCGGCAGAACTGAATTCGATTCTGTCGGAATTTCAGAAATGCAAATCCAATTTGAAAATGAATAAATGAAACAAAACGAATTTAGCAAAATAAACTGAACAAAAATAGTTAATTAAAGGAAACAAAATGAAAAACATATATATTTTTTTATCATTATGCAAATGTTTCATTTAAATTAACGCAACATTTTTACAATATCTGTAACACTTTATCTTAGGAAATGACACTGTGATTGCAGAATCAATAGATCAATGACTGAAATGTAATAATTGCTCTGGTCCATGGGATTAGGGGGGTGTAGTGGGGGGAGAGCTGACCCGGCCCCCCGTTCCTCCAATAGAGAAGTCGGAAAAGGACGTTCCCACTGTGACTAGACACGACTTGTCTTTATTGGTTTCTGTTTTATATGCGGCATTTTACGGCTCCCCTTGTGCTCATTTCATTGCAGGTTTGGGGTCGAGCCTTTATCCCTCCTATGAGCTGGCGGTGATTAGCGCTAGCTGCCTGTTTGCCTCATTTCCCAGAAGACTATGCAAATGACGGGCATCGGATTATGAACGATTGTAAAACAAACGGAGAGCGATTCTTCATTTATAAACTGTGAATAAGCATAACATTTTTGATTTATTCCATGGTAAACGCACAACAGCCCTGGAAGTATATCCTGCATGCTAATGGAGGGCTGGCAGTTGTATTCTGATTTCTGTATTAGCGCCTCTACAAATCCATAGCTCCCAACGAGGAGCGGACTCACAAGTCATGGGGCCTCCGGGCAATAGGAGATTATGGGGCCCCCAGGCAATCAGAGATTATGGGGCCACACAGTATATACACACACACACACACACACACACACAGTATACAATCACACAGTATACACAGACATGTTTCTATTGGCTGAGAAGGTACTGGAGAGGTGGGGCAGCTATAATCTTGGAATTTTAGACCAAAAGGATGTCGGTAAGGGACATTTCAGGGACAGATGTAAAAAGAAACACACATTTTTACATACTGTCCCTGGTTTTACAGAAGGCTGGCAACCCTGATGGGGCCCCCTAGCGGCATGGGTCCCTCGGGCAGTGCCTGAGTGCCCCAATGG
Organism: Lithobates pipiens; assembly: GCF_037356315.1. Classification (NCBI taxonomy): domain Eukaryota; kingdom Metazoa; phylum Chordata; class Amphibia; order Anura; family Ranidae; genus Lithobates; species Lithobates pipiens. Next base: position 602,964,332 of record NW_027507758.1, read on the forward strand.
CCAGTCCGCCCCTGCTCCAACTGTCCCTGATTTCGAGGGGCTGTCCCTGATTGGAGCAATGTCCCTCTATTCCTCCTCATTTGTCCCTCATTTTGGTCTGATCTCTATAGTTGTATATAAAATGCATTTTTTATCTAGCAAAAAGTGTTTCCCATCGCTAAACCTTTCATCTAATTTCTATATTGCTGCATTTATACATTTCAAAAGCCGATATAAAGGAATAGTAGTGGTAAAAAAGCACTTGTGGGTTTATCCAATCTTGTTGTTTTTTTTTTGTACAATTCTCCTTTAAGGGGGTGTGTCCAATGCCTGCATACTTTTGCTGATAGGTGTCCCTCATTCCCATCTCAAAAAGTTGGGAGGCGGGCGGACTGACAACTCATGGGGCCCCCGGGCAATAGGATATTATGGGGCCCCCAGGCAATCAGACATTATGGGGCCACACAGTATACACAAGCACAGTATAAAATCACACAGTATACACAAGCACAGTATAAAATCACACAGTATACACAGACATGTTTCTATTGGATGAGAAGGTACTGGAGAGGTGGGGTAGCTATAATAGAAGGATTTTTAGAACAAAAGGATGTCGGTAAGGACATTTCAGAGACAGATGTAAAAAAAAAAACACAGATTTTTACATACTTTCCCTGGTTTACTGAGGCTGGCAACCCTGATGGGGCCCCCTAGTGGCATGGGGCCCTTGGGCAGTGCCCGAGTGGCCCAATGGTCAGTCCACCCCTGTTGGGAGGTATGCTATTCTCTTTCTTTAGAATTCAGGGTCTCCAAACTATGGTTCTCCAGATGTTCAGGAACTACAAATCCCATCATGCCTAGTCATATCTAAGACTGTCAGAGTTTTGCAATGCCCCATGGGACGTGTAGTTCCGAAACAGCTGGAGGGGCCTAGGTTGGAGATCCCTGCTTTAGATAGTCCTGATTTTCCAGCCTGAGAGTGCAAGTAAGTAACACTCTGTTTCATATACTTACAGTGCCTTGAAAAAGTATTCACACCCCTTGACATTTTCCACATTTTGTCATGTTACAACCAAAAACGTAAATGTATTTTATTGGATTTTATGTGATAGACCAACACAAAGTGACACATAATTGTGAAGTGGAAGGAAAATGATAAATGTGTTTCAATTTTTTTTTACAAATAAATATGTGAAAAGTGTGGGGTACATTTGTATTCAGCCCCCGGGGGCAATACTTTGTAGAACCTCCTTTCACTGCAATTACAGCTGCAAGTCTTTTTGGGGATGACTCTACCAGCTTTGCACATCTAGAGAAGTGACATTTCTGCCCATTCTTCTTTGCAGAATAGCTCAAGCTCTGTCAGATTGGGTGAGGGACGTCTGTGAAAAGCAATTTTCAAGTCTTGCCACAGATTCTCAATTGGATTTAGGTCTGGACTTTTACTGGGCCATTCTAACACATGAATGTGCTTTGATATAAACCATTCCATTGTAGCTCTGGCTGTATGTTTAGGGTCCTTGTCCTGCTGGAAGGTGAACCTCCACCCCAGTCTCAAGTCTTCTGCAGACTGTAATGCCGCGTACACACGAGCGGAATGTCCGACAGAAAAAAGTCAGATGGAATCTTTTCATCATATATTCCGATCGTGTGTGGGCTTCATCTGACTTTTTTTTCCGAAAATTCTGATGGACCTAGAAATAGAACATGTTTTAAATATTTCCGACGGAACCAATTCCTATTGGGAAAACCGCTCGTCTGTATGCTGTTCTGATGGACCAAAAACGACGCATGCTCTGAAGCAAGTACGAGACGGAAGCTATTGGCTACTGGCTATTGAACTTCCTTTTTCTAGTCCCGTTGTACGTGCTGTACGTCACTGCATTCTTGACAATCGACTTTGGTGTGATCGTGTGTACACAAGACAGTTTCAGCGGAACTCCGTCTGAAAAATGTTTATTCCGATGGGAAAACCGGTCGTGTGTACGTGGCATTACAGGTTTTCCTCTAAGATTGTCCTGGTATTTGGCTCCATCCATCTTCCCATCAACTCTGATCAGCTTCCCTATCTCTGCTGAATAAAAGCATCCCCACAACATGATGCTGCCACCACCATGTTTCACGGTGGGGATGGTGTGTTCAGGGTGATGTGCAGTTTTAGTCTTCCTCCACACATAGCGTTTTGCTTTTAGGCTAAAAAGTTAAATTTTGGTCTCATCTGACCAGAGCACCTTCTTCCACATGTTTGCTGTGTCCCCACATGGCTTCTCACAAACTGCACACACAACTTCTTATGACTTTCTTTCAACAATGGTTTTCTTCCTGCCACTCTTCCATAAAGGCCAGATTTGTGAGTGCATGGCTAATAGTTCCATAGAAAGTTCAGGCCAGCAACTCCACAGCTTCTCCATAGAAAATATTTATTAAGCATTACAGTAGTAAGATCATCCAAAAAATACTGATGCGTTTCAGCCTTAGGCCTTCATCAAAACAAAGGCTTTTGATGGAGGCCTAAGGCCAGAAACGCCGTCAGTTTTTGGCAAAGATTTCAAACAAACTTCTTTCACATTGTCATTATGGGGTTTTGTTTGTAGAATTTTGAGGAAAATAATTAATTTAATCCATATTGGAATAAGGCCCCTTTCACACGTAGTGGATCCGCTGGATGGAGTCCGCCAGCACAGTGGGGGATCACTCCGTTGATCCCTGCTGAGCAGGCGGATGACAGATCCATCTCTGCTCACTGTGCAGGGAGAGGCCTTTCAGAACCCCACTGTTCTCTATGGTGAGATTGGATGAAAAAGGACAGCATGTCCGTTTTCATCCGATCCGCTGGACGGATGGCAAACCCATAGCCATACATCTGTTTTGAGCGGATCTTGTCGGTTCAGATGGCAGGTGGATGTCAGTGGACAGATCTCCATTGATATCCGCCTGCCCATAGAAGTCAATGGGTGGCCTGCTCGGATCTGCCTGAAAAACAGACAGCAGATCCGGGCAGGCCGATCGTCTGAAAGGGGGTCTAAGGAGGTAAGCAAAATATGGAAAAGGTGAAGCGCTGTGAACACTTTCCAGATGCACTGTATATAAAAAAAAAATATATATATATATATATATATATATATATATATATATATATATATATATATTATTTTTTTAATATATCAAGATTGTTCTGATCCATAGGGGGTTTTGGTTCTAGTTAATATTATTATTATATTATATTAATGTTATTTTATACTGGGGACTGAGAAAGTTGGAGGCATTTAAATAATTTTTTTTGCTAATTAGCACTAATCAAAAATATATATATAAAAAAATAAAAAAATTGTTACAGTCCTTGTCTACAAATTGCAGAAAAATAAAGTATTTTTTTTTAATGAATGAAAAACTAAAATGTAATTATTAAAATAAAATAAATAATTAAAAAATAAAATACATTTTGAAAGACAGTATATATATATATATATATATATATATATATATATATATATATATATATAATATATTAGAGGTGCGGAAATTAAAGATTAATTCCTCGATTAATCAATTCATTTTTTGATCGATCAAAATACTCACCTCTCCGCCGGCTTCCGTGTCTTCAAGGAGTTCAGACGGAGATCCGGTAATGTCACGGACATCGACGTCACCGGACTCCTCCCTCCTTCCCCAAGTGCTTCCGTCTGCTAACGAAGGGAAGGGGGAGGAGTCCGGTGACGTTGAAGTTCTGATTGAACGTAACGTGTACGGGGGAGGAGCTACGCATGACGCCACCCGCTGCTGCCCTATGAAACTAACACGATTGTCGGCTTTACATGCTGTGTTTTTATCATCTTTATGTGAGTAGTTTGTGTTTGAACACAAATATTAAATCTTATACTTAAGCGGTGATCACTTAGATCTTTTCTTTCTACCCATGACCTGGCGTCCTTGCTGAGATCTACGGAGACGTGAGAGAAGTTTATGGTCCGTGTTAACCCTTTTGATACCCCCTTGCATGACCACCTGTTTGTACAGGGGTCCATGCCATAAGGTGAGAGTGATTAGTTGACCGGAGGTGGAGGGATTGTCACGCTACTGTGGAAAAAAGAAATTACTTACGTCAGTGCTGCAGTTTGAATTTAAAAAATATTGTGTGAACTGTGAAGTTAAGTCATGGATTGTGGAAACGAACTAGTGTCGTGTGATTGTATATAGTGTATACCACATTTATCACTGACTAATGCAGAGTTGCAATGCAAGGAGATCAGCTAAAAGTAGTTGGATCTGTATGTGCGTTATAATTAATCAAATTAGTCGATATTTAAAAAAAACGATTAATCGAACACGAAAATTTTAATCAGTAACAGCCCTAAGATATATATATATATATATATATATATATATATATATATATTTTTTTTTTTTAATCTGTTACCACAGGCTGCATAAAAAAAAAAAAAAATATATATATATATATATACATATATATATATATATATATATATATATATATATATATAATATATATATATATATATATATATATATATATATATATATATATATATATTTATATATATATTTATCTATTTTTTTTTATTAACCAAAAATGAAATAAAAATGAAAAAGAAATAAAAAAAAAAATGAAAATAAAATTATTAAAAAATAAATTTTGCCTTTTAGTAATGACAAAGTTATTACAAATAAACAGCCCCTTAGCAGAAATGTAAAGATTGCTCTGGCCTATAGGGCGTGTAAGGGGTAAGGGGTGGATTGGCTAAGTACCCAAATGTCAAAAGGGCACCAAGAGACAACATCTGCCTGTCATGACCCTCAGTACTATACTGAATGGCTTATTTCACATAGAAGAACCCCAGGGGCAGCAGTACCATGAGTAGCTCAGTGCTGCCAGGAATATAGACAGATGTCACTAGCATTGCATGGTGATAGAAGTTTTGTATATTGCCTGAAACTATTTCAAGATAAACGTTTTCCTTGTCTGATGGCTGGCGTGCTGGGAGAGATCCCTGCGTGTGCGGCGATAATGTTCAGGCATTGTATATGCTTTTAATCGCTATTAATTATATTCATGCTGCTTTCAGTTGTTACCCCATCATAATAAACACTTTGCGCTGCTGTATAATAATGAATTTTAGTTAATTAGAATGTTTCCCTAGGGCATTCCCTCATCCTCGTCTTCACTCTTTATACATACTCGAGGACAGCTGTTGTTTTTTTCTTCTTTTACGGCAGTGTTTCCAAAGTTCAGTGAAAAAAAAGAAAAAACCCAAAGCCCTAATTTATATATTTTATGATCATTTCTACAGGCGGAATCCAAACGTGAAAATATTGTATCCAAAACTGAACTCCGGGCACACAAACTTTCACTAAAATATATTCCTCTCTAGCCACAAATGATAACAATGTTTGCCTTAATGTTGTAAAGCGCTGCACAAATTGTTGGCGCTATAGAAATCATGTATAATAATAATAATAATCCACTTTGTGTGCACCAAATGCCTTGTCTGTCTAGCACCCCCCCCCCCCCCACCTGTAAAAAATGCCCCCCTTTCGTCCTACTAACACCACTGCCCCCATTTCGCTCGATTGAACATCACTAACTCCCCTTTTTCCCAATTAAACATTTGTCCCTTTTCCCTCACTGAGTACCAATGCCACTACTGCACACCAATGCTCCCCAATCCCCCACTGAACACCAATACTTCCCTATACCCACACTGGACTCTAATGCTCCCCTATCCCGCACTGAACACCAATACTCCCCTATCCCCCACTGAACACCAATGCTCCCCTATTCCCCACTGAACACCAATGCTCCCCTATTCCCCACTGAACACCAATGCTCCCCTATCCATCACTGAACACCAATGCTCCCCTATCCCCCACTGAACACCAATACTCCCCTATCCCCACACTGGACACCAATGCTCCCCTATCCCCCACTGAACACCAATGCTCCCCTATCCTTCACTGAACACCAATGCTCCCCATCCCCACACTGAACAGCAGTGCTCCCCTATCCCCCACTGAATTCCTTTTCCCTCATTGAGCACCTATAACCCCTCCCTTTCCCCCCCACTGAACGCTAATGCTCCCCTTTTCCACCAATGAACACCAAGGCTCCCCTTTAGCATACTGAATGCTAATACCAATCTCTTTCCCACTCTGAGCCACAATTGAATTCCAATACCCCCTTATTCCTTTCCACCCACAGAGCACCAATTCCTCTCTTCCCTAGTAACACTTTCCCCACCTTTGAGCATAATGCCCCCCACACTGTAAACAAAGGCTCCTCTTTATCTCCACTGAACAATGCTCCCCTTTCCCAACACTGAATACTAAGGCTCCCCTTTCCCACCACTGAACACCAATGCTCCCCTTTCCCACCACTGAACACCAATGCTCCTCTTCCCCACTACTGAACAACAAAGCTCACCTTTCCAACCAATAAACACCAATGCTCCTCTTCCCCACCACTGAACACCAAAGCTCCTCTCCCCCCCCCCCCCACTAAACACCAAGGCTCCCCTTTCCCACCACTGAAGACCAAGGCTCCCCTTTCCCACCACTGAACTCCAATGCTCCTCTTTTCCACCACTAAACACCAATGCTCCCCTTTCCCACCACTGAACACCAATGCTCCTCTTTCCCACCACTGAACCCCAAGGCTCCTCTTTCCCACCACTGAACCCCAAGGCTCCTCTTTCCCCCCACTGAACATCAATGCTCATCTTTCCCACCACTGAACACCAAGGCTCCCCTTTCCCACCACTGAACACCAAGGCTCCCCTTTCCCACCACTGAACACCAAGGCTCCCCTTTCCCACCACTGAACACCAATGCTCACCTTTCCCACCACTGAACACCAATGTTCACCTTTCCCACCACTGAACACCAAGGCTCCCCTTTCCCACCACTGAACACCAAGGCTCCCCTTTCCCACCACTGAACACCAATGTTCACCTTTCCCACTACTGAACACCAATGTTCACCTTTCCCACCACTGAACACCAATGTTCCCCTTTCCCACCACTGAACACCAAGGTCCCCCCCCCCCACTGAACACCAAGGCTCACCTTTCTCCTCACTGAACACCAATGCTCCCCTTTCCCCACACTGAGCACCAATGCTCCCCTTTCCCCACACTGAACACCAATCCTGCCCTTTCCCCATACTGAACACCAATGCTCCCCTTTCCCCATACTGAACACCAATGCTCCCCTTTCCCCACACTGAACACCAATGCTCCCATTTTGTCCCATTAGGCAGTATTGCCCCCTCCCCCCAATGAGAACCAATGCCACTACTGTACACCACTGCTCCCCCCCCCCCCACTGAACACTAACGCTCCCCTTTCCCCCACTGAATTACAATACCCCCCATTCCCAATCTGTGCACCAACAACCACTCTTTCCCCCACTGAGCACCTATAACCCCCCCCCCACTAAACACCAAAGCTTCCCCCCGCCGACCACCAAAGCTTCCCTTTCCAACCACTGAATACCAATGCTCCCCTTTCGCTCACTGAATGCCAATACCTCCTTTTTCTCTGAACCCCAATAGCCACTCTTTTTCCCACTGAGTACCAATGCTCCTGTTTTTCCCCACTGAGCACCAAGAACACCTCTTTTCACTCACTGAGCACCAATGCCTCCCTCCTACTTTAAACAAATGCTCCCCCTTCTCCCACTAAATTCCAATACCCCCTATTCCCAATCTGAGCACTAATAATCCTGCTTTCCACCCACTGAGCACCAATGTGCCTCTTCCACACTGAATGGCAGTACCATCCCTTCCCGCCATTGGGCACAGTGCCTCCACACTGTAAACAAAGGCGTCTCTTTACCTCCACTGAACACCAATGCTCCCATTTCCCTGCACATATTACTAAAGCCCCGTACACACTATCAGATTGTCTGCTGAGTTTTTCCTTCAGATTTACCAAAAGCATATAATATGAGGTCAAACCTTAGGAGTTTCAATGTGTATGCAATCAGGCAGGCCCTTCTACTACATGGTTTTGGTAAATCTGAAGGAAAAACTCAGCAGACAATCTGATAGTGTGTACGGGGCTTAAGGCTCCCCTTTCCCCCTATGAATGACAATACCCCCCTTTTCCCACTCTGGGCACCAAAAACCTCTTTTTCCCCCACTGAGCACCAATGCCCCCCTTTCCCCCCACTGAGCACCAATACCCCCTTCCCCACTTAACACCAAATTCTTCCATTTTCTCTACTGAATTCCAATACCCCTGTTTCCCCACTCTGAGCACTGATAACCCCCCCTCCTCCCAATGAGCACCAATGCCCCCCCCAGCACCATCCCAATGGAACACCAATGCCCCCCTTTCCCCTACTGAATGCCAATAGCCCCCTTTCCCCCTCTAAGGCACAATAACCTGAGCACTGATGCCCCCCCCCCCCACTATAAACAAATGTTATTTTTCTCCTCCACTGAACACTAAGCCCTTGTACACACGGTCGGATATTCCGACGGAATGTGTCCTATCGGACCGTTTTGTCGGATATTCCGACTGTGTGTGGTCTCCATCGGACTGTTTCCGTCGGAATATCCGACGGACCAACTTTTCCAACCTGCCGGTAAAATTTTCCGACAAAATGCTCCGATCAGACATACTCTGATCATGTGTAGCCTACTCCGACGGACAAAGTGCCACGCATGCTCAGATCAACTTCCTAGACCAAAGCTATTGGCTACTAGCCTGAACGTAGTCCCGTCGTAACGAAATAACATCATCACGTTATGTACAATCGGATTTTCCGACAACTTAGTCTGACCCCTTGTATGCAAAATCACTTCCGGACCTCTTCCGGAACTAATCCATCGTGATTACTCTGACGGATTTTGTTGTCGGAATCTCCGACAGTGTGTACAAGGGCTTATGCTCCTCTTTTCCCAACTGAATGCCAATACCCCCTTTTCCCACTCTAAACAGCGATAGCTGCTATATCCCCAACTGGGCACCAATGTCCCTTTTACTGCCCGTTGAATACCAATGCCCCTCTCACTGTAAACCAATGCTCCCCTTTCCCCTACTGAACACTAATGCCCCCTTCCCCACACTGAGCACCAATAACCCTGTTTCCCTCCAATGAGCACCAATACCCACCATTGTAAACAAATTAACCCTTATCCCGACACAAAAAAACAATACTCCCCTTTCCCCCCCGCTGAATGCTAATTCCCCTCTTTTCCCTACATTAAGCACCAAAAACAACCCCCCCCCCCCCCCCCAGTACACAAATGCTCCCTTTTCCCCTCACTGAAGACCAATGCCCTCTGACTCCCTGAACTTCGGCAACATTGGGTCATTTTTCCTTCCAATGACCACAAATGTCAACTAGCAATATAAAGGACCCATTAATGACCTCTATAGCGGTACTGCTTGGACTGAGAAGAATGATTGAGATGCCTAAAAGCTTCTCTTGAAAATATAACTTTTAGTGCAAATAAAAAAAAGCATAACAGACAGTATATTGTTACAGGAGCACGAACATGGCTACAGTCACCTTAGGCTTTCATCCACACAATCCCAAAATAGTTTTTGTCACCAGCAACATGCTACTAACTTTTGGATTCGACTCAACTTTGGAAAACGTTGCCTCCAGCTGGTTTGTAAGTGTAGTTGGATATTGCAGTGCAGTGTCCTCAGAATGCAATCTCCTCCTTGTCTGTTCTATATATGATTTTAAATAAAGTGCCTGTATGCAATTGTTTTCTATCCGAGAGTAGAACCTTTGGAATCCTTTTCCACATAAAACACCGGATAACGCACAATCTCTTCTACATTTAAGGCTACATACAGAGCTAATGCAATTTAAACCACTATTCATTTCTATTTAAGTATCAGGATGGAAAGTTAGTCCTTACACTTTTAGAGCTGTCTTGCATTAGGCAAATATAATGTACCCACAATCCCATTGCTTTTTAGATGCCAGAGTAATTAGTTATAGCTTTATAGAATATTGTCCTTTCTAGTCTGAAACTATATCCTATTACTGTACATAAAAATGTACTCAGAACGAATACATTCAACTTACTAATATATAGATATTATTATTGCACTGCTATGTAATTACTAATATATAGATATTAATCAGCAAAAAAAGCTCACTGCGCTAAATCCAATATAATAATAATAATAATAAAAAAAAGTGAATACTGGTAACTAAAATAGAGTATCTAAAAAATGAAACAAAAAAAATTATATATTATACATTCGTGTTCTACAAATGTGGTAGGTTGCCGATAATCACTGACATTTGTTCCGACACCAAAGCATACTGTATATATAAAAAACAATAGTGCAGCGTAGCCCAAAAATGTCTCAATGATCAATGAGCAACATTTTTTTTTCTAATAAATATACACAATTTCTATAAGTGATCATAAATATAAAAATATAAAAAAATCCCACACTACCAAATTCATACATATCATACAAATTCATACATATAGTGGATAATAATAAAAAATGAAAAAAAAAAACAAAAAAAAAAAAAAATAATATATATATATATATATATATATATATATATATATATATATATATATATATATATATATATATATATATATATATATATATATATATATATATATATATAATATATATATATATATATAGAGTACACACTGTGACAGTACGGTTCCCTGTCATGGTGTTTGTCACCCAGGATTGTCAATCAGACAGGTTGAGGGGCTCCAGGATGAATATTTAATGTGGAGGAATCTGTTTTGTCTGTTTCCTTGAAAGTTTGCAGCGATCTGGGTGATCAATCCTGTGAGCAGGTCTTGGGAACAGCCGGCACACTGATTGTGCAGGTGTGTCTGGGTCTTTTAGTAAAGACAGGACCAAGGTTCTGGGCTTCACCCTGGTGTGCAAGGGAGAAGTGGCTCACCGCTGCATGGCTGCACAGTACAGTCTGTCGGAGCAGATGGAGGGCCCAAGACTGTGGGCAGGAGCACCAAGGAAGCTGGAAAAGAGAGTGCCAGCAGAGGCACAGAGTGTGTACCAAACAGGGACACTATTACAGGGTCAACAGGACTGAGCCCAAAGCCTGAGCAGCAGTGCTGACCAGAGAGCCAGGTGGTTCGGTATTTTTCGTTTTTTAATGACATTACTGCTGTGAAGTTGATACCCACTGCGCTAGAATCCTGGATGGACTGTTTGTTTTCGTTTTAATAAAAGTGGGCCAACAAGCCCTTAAATGGCAGAACTGGCATGGACTCACACATAACCACCTTAAAATGTCATTGTGACAGACTCCGGTACTCAAGAGGAGTATGTCTGCTGTATATGCTTCCCTTGCCTGATAACATAATGATACCAGATCCTGCAGCCCACCCAGTCACTTGTCGTGACACAGCGTAGGGTGGCGCAGAACATCAACTGTTTATTGAAACACAGGCACAAAGAGATATACACGCTGGGACAATTCCCCCCTTCTTTGCATAATGACACAGGGCGGGGTAAACTGTACATCCAGTAACATGAAACATAGGTACATTCAAACATTTCAACAAATAATTCAATTAGTAACTGGGCACATAGACAGCCTTGTCAGCAGGAAAAATCACCCTCTAGCAACTAATAGTTGACAGTGCAACTAATAGTTGACAGTGATATAATTAACATGAGCTAATTAACTAGTCACTTAAAGTGGTTGTAAACCCTTACAAACCACTTTGACCTACAGGTAAGCCTAGATTAAGGCTTACCTGTAGGTCCAAGAAATATCTCCTAAACCTATACGGTTTAGGAGATATTTACAAAAAGCATGCTCCATAGACAGCGGCGTGCAGGCGCACTGGGCAGGCCGCAGATTGCATGCGTGGGAGTGACGTCATCGCTGCAACGGCGAATCACAGCGCCGGAGCAGCGAGACCCGGAAGTCACTCCGGGATCCATGGCAGCGGCGGACATGAAGACGGAGGACCTCTTCGGGGGCTTCGTTCTCAGGTAAGTTATTCATAATGACCTCATTATGCCTTTGCCTTGCAGGTTCCTTTTTTTATTTTATTTTTTCAACTGCCTTTACTTCCTCTTTAAACCAACCTAGGTGACCAAACTATTCGACACCTACAACCCTGAATACAAGTACAGTACAAAACACATTATTAGAAGCATAAAACATAAGCTCTCACAAAAGTTCCATAACAAGTTAAAGTGTTCACAAGATTAATCTCATCTACAAGAAATGCTCAGACAGACAGAAACAATAGGGGACCCAGTTAGCAATGGGGAAAGACACTTAACAATAATCACATAACAAACCCCACCCCACCTCAGACTATCCAGCACAAAAGTCTACAACAGTCTATGGAACCAACACCTACAATATCCCAGTAGTATGAAAATGTGGAATTCATTTATCTTCATAGATTTCTTAAGGGATATTGTTGCTAAATAGTTCTGTCCCCTGTGAAGGCATCTCTCCAACCCAGTCTGCAGGAGGGCCACCATATTTCCTCTGACCATTAACCTGTACAAGATTAAAATTACCTGGTCCCATCCACTCCAGAAGGGAAGATTTATTGTCCTTATTCAGAGAATGAATCTGAACCACTCTCTCAGCATTCATTAAGTAATTGTCCATCATTTTCTCTGTCACCCTGTGCCCCTAATAGACACAGGGTGGCTTTCACATAAGAGGGGCCTGGGGAGCTGAAAAATACGTTTCTCGACCTCTCTAAGCCCCTGTACACACGGTTGGACATTCTGCCAACCAAATCCGTCGGATTTTGTCCATCGGATTTTGCCTGTTGGATCTTGTCCGAAACTGTTGCATACACACGGTCGGACTAAGTTGTCGAAAAATCCGATCATTCAGAACGTGATGACGTAATTTCGTTACGATGGGACTAGTAGCCAATAGCTTTGATGTAGGAATTTGATCTGAGCATGCGTGGCACTTGGTCCGATCAAAATTCTCTACACATGATCGGAGTATGTCCGATCAAACCAGTTGGTCGGAAAATATTTCCAACATGTTGGAAAATTGGGTCCGACGGATATTCCAACGGAATCAGTCCGATGCATACCACACACAGTCGGATTATCCGACAACACGGTCCGATAGGACACATTCCGACGGATTCTACGACCGTGTGTACAAGGGCTAAGGTAAGCTGGGTTACACGAGCCCCCTGCACAAAAGTGACTCCCGTCACAGTAATATCATTGAATAATGAACAAATAAGTGAATAAATAATTCATACAGATCATATAAAACAGGCTGGGGTGCACAGGTCTACACTGGAGAGAGTGGAGAGCACAAGGACTCACAAGGAGCTGAATACAGGCCAGGGGCATGCAGAGATCCTGGGAGAATGCAGAAGGCATACAGGAGCTGGAAACAGGCAGAATGATACTGGCAAACCCTTGGTGTACAGAGATCACACTGGAAAGTAATGGGGGACACTCATGAAGTCACTGGGAACATAGAGGGGTCTGGCTGCTAGCATGCCTCAAACACCACACTAGAGAACAAAAGTTTCTGATATAAACAGATTTCAAATGTGTGCCACATCCCATATAGAACATGGAAAAGAGAAAACCCCTAGGGTGGGATTTTGAAGGCACTAACAAAAAAGAAATTTACTAATATCATATACATTTATTGTAGAATAATACACTAGAATATAATACATGATAATGGATAAAACAAAATCTGAAATATATACAAATTGGGGATACAGAATCCTATATCCTAGGACAGGGTTTCTCAACCAGGGTTCCATGCAACCCAAGGTTTCCTCCAGAGGTTGCTAGGGGTTCCTTGAACAATGAGCAATTTCTGTCTCTCAGATATGTTCCCACTGACACCATTGATCTTTTTTAGCTATCTGTAGGGAGGCATTTCTTCCCAACGACCACAAGTGTAAGAAGCATTATTCCCACTGACCATCACACAAATATATTATGAGTTGTAGATATAGTCATTTTTAGCAGGGGTTCCCTGAGACCGGAATGTTATTTCAAAGGGTTCCTCTGTGTTAAAAAGGTTGAGGAAGGCTGGCCTCGGGTATAGGATTCTGTATCCCCAATCTGTATATATCTTTGAATTTTTTTTGTATCCATTATCATGTATTATATTCTATGTATTTGTCTACAATAAATGTATATGATATTTGTGGATTTTTCTTTTTCTTTTGGTAGTGCCTTCAAAATCCTCTTTCTTTTTTTTTTTTTTAAACACCACACTAGATGGCACCCTTTTCTCTGTGGTGTCGGCAAAAGCAGGAAGCCATTAACCACCCACGGAGGGAAAACCTCAGCTCTAAAGCAGGTGAGTGTGACGTGTTTGGAGCACACGGACAACATAAAACAGGATAAAAGTTTGATATTTAAAAAAAAATCTAATTTAGGGGAGGGAATACCTTAAAAAAAAAAAATTATCCGGCTGTACAATATATCAAAGATGGAGCTTCAAACGAGAGCACGGAAGAAAAAATTGCCTAAACTTTTAGAAATCCCATCGGATTGTCGACAAACTTGTGGTTTTGAGCAATTTGCATAACTAGCATTCATGATTTATTTATAGTGAATATGCAAATTATGGATTAAATCTAAAGAATAACCCTACTAACCAAACCTTTACTGATAAATTGATTACATAACTCCAAAGTATAAGTTCAGAAAAATGACAACTTTTTTTGTGACAAGAACATTTTGTAGTCATGGCCTATGACCTATAGCAGCCACATACATGTGAAAAGAAAAACATTGCAAGCTTCTGGGTCCATTTATAAAATAAAAATTACCATACGCATGTCTCAGCATTTGCAGAAAAGTCACAAATAATTCTTGTAATATGTGTCAAATGTCAATTTCTAGTTATTGCCCTTTGCAGGATGAATATAACTTTCCCTAACATTCGACCCTAAGAGAAAATGGTCTTAAGAACATTTAACCAGAACAACTAAAGAACCCCGTTTTTTGGGGGGTGAAGACCTTAAGACTTTTTTCTCTGTTGGTCAATGTTACCAACAGAGAAAAAAGTCTTAAGGTCTTCACCCCCCAAAAACGAAAGCCCCATACACACTATCAGTTTTTCTGCTGAGTTTTTCCTTCAGATTTACCAAAACCATGTAGTACAAGGGGCCTGTCTGATTGCATACAGATTGAAACTCCTAAGGTTTGACCTCATATTATATGATTTTGGTAAATCTGAAGGAAAAACTCAGCAGAAAAACTGATAGTGTGTATGGGGCTTTAGTGTATCTGGCTTCGACCCTCTTTCTCTCCCACCATTGGAAATTTTTATTTTCCTAATCTATTTTTACTTTTTTGTGCTGCAGGGAAGCACTTTCTCCTTTCTCACCTAGGCCGGAATTACGTTGCGCCTCAACTACGCATGTGCAGATGTGCTGAAGGGCCTTCAGTACCTGGCAGAGAGCTTTGGCACATCTGTGCCCGTATGGATGCAGTTACACATTCATGAACACAATGTGCTTGGGAAGGTACAAGACTTTGCATTTGGTCTGCGCAGGCATCAAAGAATTGGCACTACGCAGACTGAACGCAATTTCTTCTACCTTCCTAATCGTGCTGAATTCGCGTACACGTGTATATGCAGATCTGCCACGTGGCTCTTTCTGGTCCAAAAGGACAAAGTGAGAGGGCTTTGGCACATCTGCGCAAGTGCCAGACCATCTAAGATGGGGGCGCCAGTAGGGGCACAGGGCCAGCAGTAAAGAGGTTCTGAAGTTCCTCTTTAAGAACATTCGACCAGAAGAATTTAGGAACATTCAACCAAAAGAGAAAATAGCCTAACACTATAGAATAAGAACATTAGATCAGAAGAGGAAATAATAAGGGAGACCTCTGCTCTCTAAGCTAAGTGTATGTATATTTCTGTGCTCACCACCAACAATGTAAAGAATCAGCTGCTGCAGAGAGAACAGATATACAGAATGCAGTGATTCTGTGAATATTGGAGGACCTAGTAATCTTGCAAGACCTGGCAGGAGTTCTGTGAGTATTGGAGGACTTAGGAGCCCTGAAAAACCTGTCAGCAATCCTGTGAGTACTAGATGACCTAGGAGTCCTGGAACACCCGGCAGTGATCCTGTGGGTACTGGAGGACCTAGAAGTCCTGGAAGAGCTGACAGGAATCCTGCAAGTACTAGAGGGCCTAGGAGTCCTGGAAGACCCGACAGTGATCCTCTGAGTACTGGAGGACCTAGGATACCTGGAAGACCCAGCATGGATTCTATGAGTACCAGAGGACCTAAGAGTCCTGAAAGACCCAGCAGTAATCCAGTGTGTACTGGTTAACCTAGGAGTCCTGGAATTCCTGGCAGGGATTCTGTGGGTACTGGAGGACCTAGAAGTTCTGGGAGACCTGGCAGGAATCCTGTGAGCATTGGAAGACTTAGGAGTCCTAAAAGACCCAGCATGGATTCTGTGAGTACTAGAGATCCTAGGAGTCCTGGAAGATCTGGCAGTAATCCTGTGATTACTGGATGACCTAGAAGTCCCGGCACAACCGTCAGGGATCCTATGAGTACTGGTGGACCTAGAAGTCCTGAGAGACCCAGCATAGATTCTGTGGTTACTGGGGGACCAAGAATATTGGAAGACCCAGCAGGAATCCTGTGACTACTACAGTTTGGAAATCTTGGAATATCTGCAAGGTATCCTGTGAGTACTGGTGGTCCTAGGAATCCTGAAAATCATAATAGACCCAGGAGGGATACTGTGAGTAATGGGAGTCTTAGGAATTCAAGAAGACCTGGCAGGTATCCTGTGAGTACTGGAGGTCCTAGAAATCTTGGAAGACCATCTAAGATGGCGGCACCAGTACGGGGGTCAGGGCCAGCAGTAAGGAGACTGAAGTTCCTCTTTAAGAACATTCAACCAGAAAAATTTAGAAACATTTGACGAAAAGAGAAAATAGCCTAACACTATAAAATAAGAACATTCAATCAGAAGAGGAAATAATGAGGGAAATCAACTGCACTCTAAGCCCCTGTACACACGGTCAGACATTCCAACGGAAAATGTCCGATCGGACCGTGTTGTCGGATAATCCGACCGTGTGTGGGCTCCATTGGACTTTTTCCGTCGGAATGTCCGACCAACAAAGTTTGAGAGCAGGATATAACTTTGCTGATCATTTGTAGAGAATTCCAATCGGACAAAGTGCCACGCATGCTCAGATCAAATTACAAGACCAAAGCTATTGGCTACTAGCCTGAACGTAGTCCCGTCATAACGAATGAACGTCATCACCTTCTGAACAACCGGATTTTCCGTCAACTCTGTCTGACCGTGTGTATGCAACACCAGTTTCGGACAAAATCTGTCTGAAAAAATCCGACAAATTTTATTGTTGGAATGTCCAACCGTGTGTACAAGGGCTTAGCTAAGTGTATGGAGATTCCTGTGCTTACCAACAACGATGTAAAGAATCAGCTGCTGCAGAGAAAACAGATATACAGAATGGATACAACGTTGCAGAGACATAACTCCATTGTTTATTCTGTTGCTCCTCTGTGAAGAGTTTCAAGTCAGTAAATGTGTCAAACAACAGAGTTCTGTCTCTGCAACATTGTATCATTTCTTTATAGCAGTTCATTCTCTGCAATAGTTGATTCATGATACTGTTGGTGGAAAGCACCAAAATGTCTATATGCGCCATCTAGTGGCCAAATGTGGTAGTTTCTGTTTTAAATCAATCATTTACATTCAAACAGCAAAGGATATGGCCTATTTACATTTATTTTTTTTTGCCCCATTTGCACAAAACAAATGTAAATGCATTTTCAATGAGCGAATGGTTAGTCAAATTCTTTATAAATCAACCCATTCGTTTACAGTTCAGAAGTCTCCCTCGTGTCATTTCCTCTTTTGATTGAATGTTCTTAACCCTTCGTGTTAGGCTATTTTCTCAATTGGTTGAATGTTTTATTTTTTCATGTTGAATGTTCACCAAGGCTATTTCAAGCCAAAAGTCAGTAACGAGTGGTTGCAGGTTGGGATTGAGTAGAAGAGCAGTCGAGAAATAAACCAAAGGTCGGTAGCGAGTGGTTGCAGGTTGGGATCGAGCTGAGGCCTAGTCGAGTACCAAGCCAAAAGGTTAGTAATGAGTGTTTGCAGGTTGGGATCGTGTGGACGCGTAGTCGAGGAACAAGTCAAAGGTCGTAACGAGTGGTTGCAGGCTGGGACTGAGTGGAAGCATAGCCAAGTAACAAGCCAAAAGTTGGTAACGAGTGGTTGCAGGTTGGGATCGAGTGGGAGCGTAGTCCAGAAACAAGCCAAAGGTCGGTAATGACTGGTTGCAGGTTGGGATCGAGTGGAAGCATAGTTGAGGGACAATCCAAAGGTTGGTAATGAGTGGTTGCAGGTTGGGATCAAGTGTAAGTATAGTCAAGGAACAAGACAAAGGTCGGTAATGACTGGTTGCAGGTTGGGATCGAGTGGAAGCATAGTTGAGGGACAATCCAAAGGTTGGTAATGAGTGGTTGCAGGTTGGGATCAAGTGTAAGTATAGTCAAGGAACAAGCCAAAGGTCAGTAACGAGTGGATGCAAGTTGGGATCGAGCTAAAGTATAGTCGAGAAACAAGCAAAAGGTCAGTAATGAGTGGTTGCAGGTTGGGATCCAGTAGAAGAGTAGTTGAAAAACAAGCCAAAGGTTGGTAACGACTGGCTTCGGGTTGGGATCAATTGGAAGCATAGTCGAGAAACAAGCCAAAGGTCAGTAATGAGTGGTTGCAGGTTGGGATCCAGCTGAAGTGTAGTCGAGAAACAAGCCAAAGTTCAGTAAAGAGTGGTTGCAGGTTGGGAAGGATTGAGCGGAAGCGTAGTTGGGGAACAAGCCAAAGGTCAGTAATGAGTGGTTGCAGGTTGGGATCCAGCTGAAGTGTAGTCGAGGAACAAGCCAAAGGTCAGTAATGAGTGGTTGCAGGTTGAGATCCAGCTGAAGTGTAGTTGAGAAACAAGCCAAAGGTCAGTAATGAGTGGTTGCAGGTTGGGATCCAGCTGAAGTGTAGTCAAGAAACAAGCCAAAGTTCAGTAAAGAGTGGTTGCAGGTTGGGATCGAGTGGAAACGTTGTCAAAGAACAACCCAAAGGTTGGTAACAAATGGTTTCACGGGTGGGATCGAGTTGAAGCGTATTAGAGAAGTTGCGACTTTTCACCTGGAGAAAGTCTGAAAACTTGTGCAAGCATAATTAAGGACATGTAAGCTGCAATATATATGATTATTTTTGTTCTTGGGTTTTAATACTCTTTAAAAGGATAGCATAGCCACCAGGCAAAAAGACTGAACTTGTGAAGAACGTCACAAAAGTGCTATCAGTGTAACACTTTAATTACCAACTGTAAAAACGTGTTAAAATAACAGCAATTTTTACTTCTTGACATAATGGAGCTGATAGGTTCAGTACAAAAATAACCCAGTACATAAAAATAAAATATTTCCTTTGTTAAAGTTGACAACCGACTTGAGCGATGAGATGACCTGCGGTGCTGGGTTGGCAGGCGGTCATTGTTCTGGATGAACGCTCTCCATTAACAGCCATAATTGAAGAGCAGGAGAGGTTAAATCTTTGTGTCACCCCTTTCTTTGGCACTCTCTATCTTTCTATCCTCCTTCACCCTTTACCACTCAAATGTGTCAAGGAAAAAAAAAATTATATATATATTTTTATTTTTATTATATTATTATATTATTATTATTATTATATATTATTATTTATTATATTTTTATTTTTTCATGTTGAATGTTCACCAAGGCTATTTCAAGCCAAAAGTCAGTAACGAGTGGTTGCAGGTTGGGATTGAGTAGAAGAGCAGTCGAGAAATAAACCAAAGGTCGGTAGCGAGTGGTTGCAGGTTGGGATCGAGCTGAGGCCTAGTCGAGTACCAAGCCAAAAGGTTAGTAATGAGTGTTTGCAGGTTGGGATCGTGTGGACGCGTAGTCGAGGAACAAGTCAAAGGTCGTAACGAGTGGTTGCAGGCTGGGACTGAGTGGAAGCATAGCCAAGTAACAAGCCAAAAGTTGGTAACGAGTGGTTGCAGGTTGGGATCGAGTGGGAGCGTAGTCCAGAAACAAGCCAAAGGTCGGTAATGACTGGTTGCAGGTTGGGATCGAGTGGAAGCATAGTTGAGGGACAATCCAAAGGTTGGTAATGAGTGGTTGCAGGTTGGGATCAAGTGTAAGTATAGTCAAGGAACAAGACAAAGGTCGGTAATGACTGGTTGCAGGTTGGGATCGAGTGGAAGCATAGTTGAGGGACAATCCAAAGGTTGGTAATGAGTGGTTGCAGGTTGGGATCAAGTGTAAGTATAGTCAAGGAACAAGCCAAAGGTCAGTAACGAGTGGATGCAAGTTGGGATCGAGCTAAAGTATAGTCGAGAAACAAGCAAAAGGTCAGTAATGAGTGGTTGCAGGTTGGGATCCAGTAGAAGAGTAGTTGAAAAACAAGCCAAAGGTTGGTAACGACTGGCTTCGGGTTGGGATCAATTGGAAGCATAGTCGAGAAACAAGCCAAAGGTCAGTAATGAGTGGTTGCAGGTTGGGATCCAGCTGAAGTGTAGTCGAGAAACAAGCCAAAGTTCAGTAAAGAGTGGTTGCAGGTTGGGAAGGATTGAGCGGAAGCGTAGTTGGGGAACAAGCCAAAGGTCAGTAATGAGTGGTTGCAGGTTGGGATCCAGCTGAAGTGTAGTCGAGGAACAAGCCAAAGGTCAGTAATGAGTGGTTGCAGGTTGAGATCCAGCTGAAGTGTAGTTGAGAAACAAGCCAAAGGTCAGTAATGAGTGGTTGCAGGTTGGGATCCAGCTGAAGTGTAGTCAAGAAACAAGCCAAAGTTCAGTAAAGAGTGGTTGCAGGTTGGGATCGAGTGGAAACGTTGTCAAAGAACAACCCAAAGGTTGGTAACAAATGGTTTCACGGGTGGGATCGAGTTGAAGCGTATTAGAGAAGTTGCGACTTTTCACCTGGAGAAAGTCTGAAAACTTGTGCAAGCATAATTAAGGACATGTAAGCTGCAATATATATGATTATTTTTGTTCTTGGGTTTTAATACTCTTTAAAAGGATAGCATAGCCACCAGGCAAAAAGACTGAACTTGTGAAGAACGTCACAAAAGTGCTATCAGTGTAACACTTTAATTACCAACTGTAAAAACGTGTTAAAATAACAGCAATTTTTACTTCTTGACATAATGGAGCTGATAGGTTCAGTACAAAAATAACCCAGTACATAAAAATAAAATATTTCCTTTGTTAAAGTTGACAACCGACTTGAGCGATGAGATGACCTGCGGTGCTGGGTTGGCAGGCGGTCATTGTTCTGGATGAACGCTCTCCATTAACAGCCATAATTGAAGAGCAGGAGAGGTTAAATCTTTGTGTCACCCCTTTCTTTGGCACTCTCTATCTTTCTATCCTCCTTCACCCTTTACCACTCAAATGTGTCAAGGAAAAAAAAAAATTATATATATATATATATATATATATATATATATATATATATATATATATATATATATATATATATATATATATATATACTGTATATATATTGTATATATATATATATTAAAAAACCTTGGCTGGTAAAAGTGTGCCCATTCCAGGACAAGCAAGGTTGGGGTGGTGAACATTTGAGGGGGTTGGGGGCAAGAGCAGGAAGGGGGGAATGGGGTTCAGGGACATCGACTGCATTTCCTGCAGGGTGGGCATGCAGGCATTGAAAGATGGGGTGCATATTAGACAATTGGAATTTTTTTTTAAATATTTGTCGTTTACTACTCTTGCATTTATTGTCTCTTCTGTGTGGCTTTCAGTACCATTTTCGGGAATTGCATATAGCTTCAAGAAGGGATCTAAGGCACCCAGAAAGATTGAATTTTTAATTAATTAAGTTAGCCAATAAATTATATCACCTAGGGGATGTTTATAATAAAAAGAAATCACTGCAGATGTTTATTTCTTATGATCATCAGCTCCATCTAGTGGCCATAATGCAGTATACTGCATTATGAACAATCATAATTAATAAACATATTGGACACATTACGGGGATTATTTGCAACGGCTGTAAGAATTGATGATTTCCTGGCAAAGCACATGGTCCTGGTAGTGAATTCAAGCCGGCAACTCAGTATCATCCATAAAATGCTGATCTTTATTGGCTAAATGATAAACACAACTGTGACCGGCTATCATGTTTCAGCTATAGCAGTCTTTCTCGAGGCTGCTATAGCTGAAACGTGTTAGAAGTTAGATTTCCTGGCAAAGCGCATTGTTGTGGTAGCAAATGCAAGCCGGATACTTGGTGCCACCTATAAAATGTTAATCTTTATTGGCTACATGACAAGACACAACTGTGACAGGCTAACGTGTTTCGACTTTAGCAGCCTTCCTCAAGCCTGTCACAGTTATGTTTTATCATGTAGCCAAGGCTTGGACCTGGAAGAAGAGGACATACGAAAGCTTGTTCTGAAAAAATGTATGTAAGTGCAAATAAAAAAAGTATCATGGACAGTAACCAATAAAGATTGGCATTTTATGGATGACACCAAGTAGCCAGCTTGAACATACTAGTTGTGTTATCTGATTTTGGAGGCACTTCAGACAGAGTACCAGTTCTTGGCCAAAAGAAGCCGTACTTGCAGTTGAGCGTGGGTATTGTTTTTCACTTCAAAGCACATTGTCCTCATGTCAATGAGAGCAAGAGCCACTTTCTCGCAAAACCCTGGCCGGTGGTTGTGGGTGGTCCGGGGGGGCTTATTAGAATCTGGGAGACCCATTTAATAATAAGGCTTCCCCTAGATAATGCCCCCTTCATGTGAATGAGTATGGGGTATTTTGTACTCCTACTCATTCGCAGTACAAAAAAAAGTCACCTACTTATTCATAGTTAGTTAGGTTGAATAAAGACACCAGTTCATCCAGTTCAACCTGAGTGAGTGTCTACAATTGTCCCTATCCCTGTACATTGCACACTCACATCAGTCCCTACCCTCAAGGAGCCCACAATCCAAGGTCCCCATTCATATACTAGGGCCAATTTTGGACAGAAGCCAATTAACCTACCTGCATGTCTTTGGACATACTACTGTAGACCCTAAAGACCCCAAACCTTTAACCAGTCCAGATGACCCTACACACACGACTGATACACATACCCAAACAATGGCTTCCTGAAGTGGCCAGTTGCCATATTTGGGCAATGATGTCATTACTATCCCCACAACCTTTAGTAACATGGCTGGGATTCCTGGTGACATTAGCGGTTCCTAGGGATGCGGCGTGTGCAAGCACCTGCTGCTTCCTTAGTAACCATTGGCAGCAGGAAGCCATCATACATAGAAGAGGTGTGTCCTTTGTCAGGCTTTACGGCTCCCCAAACGCTTCCATTGATGTCAATGTGTATTTGAAGTGTATTTGGAAAGCGTTACCAGCCAGGGTGATAACACAAAAACCCATCCAATAGAAAAAGTCTGCCAGGCGGTCTTTAACGTGACGCAAGCGTGTCAAACGACGCATTGAAAACATGCCATTAATGCATCTTATCACATTAGGTTAGGTGTTAATGAGTACTCAAAATTTTTGTGCACATCAAAATGAGCTCTTAAGGCACCAACACAAACACGTGAAAAAAACAAAAAAACAAAAAAAAAAAATGCGTTTTATTCTAACAATTCCAATAGGTCATTTTTTATTAGCTACATTGTCAGTAAAGGGGAAAACAGGCTAACTTGTTTCGGCCGCCAGGCCTTAGTCATTGTAAGTTTTCTTGGGGGGGGGGGGGGGATTTTGCCAGTAGGGATGATATGGGGTTATTGGTGCTAAGAGGGGAAATTGTGGGGGGGGGGGGGGTTCTGCTAGGAAGGGGGATTTGTGCCCGTAGAGGGGGGATTTGGAGTGGGGAGGGAGAGGATATGTACCTGGGGGGGGGGGGTTTATGGGATAGAAGATTTGTGCTTGGGGGAGTGATTTTTTTGGGGGGGGGGTTGCTGGGTGGATTTGAGGAGAAAGAGGATTGGGGCTGGGAGGGGGGATAGGGGGGTAAAGTTTTGTGTCCTGGGAGGGTATTTCAGTGGGGGAGGGGTGGATTTGTCCTGGGAGCAGGAGGAATTTATGATTTGGGGGTAAGAGCATGCAGATTAGTGCTCAACTAGTTTTTTTTTTTTAGAGGGGGGTGGATTTTGCTAATGCTCATATATCTTGGTGAAGAGGGGGCACAGTTTGGCATGTTCGCTCTGGGTTCTAGATGGCCTTGTACCAGCACTGGTGCTTTGCATTTGCATTTGCATGCAGCTTGCCCACGGTAATGCCTATATGTGATACCGAGTTTCCAGAAATGAAATACCCAAATCTAAAGAAAGAAAGGCACTGGCTATGAACAGTCGGGTTGGGGAGAAAAGGGCTACTAGATAAGTCAGGACATCCTCCTGTCAGGAAATGAGGCGGGCTCTATCTGACTTGCTGCAGCTTCTAATGCACACTGTGAGAAGCTCACAGTGTGCAGTGAAATCAGAGTAAGCCGTTTCAATCCAGGAGAGGAGCAGGTACAACTGTGCAAGACTGAAGGGAAGACTCTGTATATATACTCGGTAACTGAGTATATATCTGCCCCGGAGTTCAGTCTTGCACTGACTGCAGATTTATCCAGAGATTGTTTCCAGGCTTTAGAAGTCACGCCGGATGCCGCATTACAGCGCTAATCATCGTACAACAAATAACGCTCGCCCACTGTAAAAAGTCGAGTGTGTCATCATAACAAGACGAATGCTCTTCAGGCAAACAGGTAATCATTTTATTTTCCTTTCTTCCTCATGTGGATGTAATGCAGGAAAGATGTTCAGATCTTGGATACCAAAAATAGCCCGCCATGTCACAAGCCATCAGTCACTTACCAAGCTAATTCCCTTGTAAATTAGGAAAAGTTTAAAGCAACTTGACAAGTAAAAAAAAAAAAAAAAAGAATAACATATCTGACAGTTTACTTGGATCGTGCCGCCAAAACCTTAAGATGGCTGGAGGAGTTAAAGTGGACCTGTCAGTAACGTTTACATGGGGCTTCTTCAGGGCTTGAAAATTTGGTTCATAATCATTATTTAAACCATTTCTCCTTCATGAGGATACACCAACATCTCAGCTCAATTTTGCCCAAAAACAAGCCTTCAAGTGATTTTTTTTTTTTGGTGATTGATAATAGGTTATTAAGAACATCAATTACAACACATTTCAAGGGTAAAGGGGGCTTCCTCAGGTCTTGAACATATGGTTCATTATTTAAACCATTTCTCCTTTATGAGGATACACCAACATCTCAGCTCAATTTTGCCCAAAAACAGGCCTTCAAGTGATTTTTTTTTTTTTGGTGATTGATATAGGTTATTAAGAACATCAATTACAACACATTTCAAGGGAAAAAGGGGCTTCCTCAGGTCTTGAACATATGGTTCATTATTTAAACCATTTCTCCTTTATGAGGATACACCAACATCTCAGCTCAATTTTGCCCCAAAAATAGACCTTCAAGCGATTTTGTTTTTGGCGATTGAGATAGGTTGTTAAGAACAACAAATAAATACAACACATTTCAAGGGAAAAGGGGGCTTCCTCAGGTCTTGAACATATGGTTCATTATTTAAACCATTTCTCTTTTATGAGGATACACCAACATCTCAGCTCAATTTTGCCCAAAAACAGGCCTTCAAGAGATTTTGTTTTTGGTGATTGAGATAGGTTGTTAAGAACATCAGATAAATACAACACATTTCAAGGGAAAAGGGGGCTTCAACATATGGTTAATTATTTAAACCATTTCTCCTTCATGAGGATACACCAACATCTAAGCTCAATTTTGCCCAAAAACAGGCCTTCAAGTGATTTCTTTTTTTTTTTGGTGATTAATATAGGTTGTTAAGAACATCAAATAAATACAACACATTTCAAGGGAAAAGGGGGCTTCCTCAGGTCTTGAACATATGGTTCATGATTTAAACCATTGCTCCTTCATGAGGATACACCAACATCTCAGCTCAATTTTGCCCAAAAACAGGCCTTCAAGTGATTTCTTTTTTTTTGGTGATTAATATAGGTTGTTAAGAACATCAAATAAATACAACACATTTCAAGGGAAAAGGGGGCTTCCTCAGGTCTTGAACATATGGTTCATGATTTAAACCATTGCTCCTTCATGAGGATACACCAACATCTCAGCTCAATTTTGCCCCAAAAACAGGCCTTCAAGTGATTTTTTTGGGTGATTGAGATAGGTTGTTAAGAACATCAAATAAATACAACACATTTCAAGGGAAAAGGGGGCTTCCTCAGGTCTTGAACATATGATTCATTATTTAAACCATTTCTCCTTTATGAGGATACACCAACATCTCAGCTCAATTTTGCCCAAAAACAGACCTTCAAGCGATTTTGTTTTTGGTGATTGAGATAGGTTGTTAAGAACATCAAATAAATACAACACATTTCAAGGGAAAAGGGGACTTCCTCAGGTCTTGAACATATGGTTCATTATTTAAACCATTTCTCCTTTATGAGGATACACCAACATCTAAGCTCAATTTTGCCCCAAAACAGGCCTTCTAGTGATTTTCTTTTGGTGATTGATATACGTTTGTTTTTTTATAAAGAACATCAAACACAGCTAACACATTTCAAGGGAGAAGGGGGGCTTTCTCAGGGCTTAAACATATGGTTCACCAACATCTGAGCTCAATTAAGCCCAAAAACAGAACTTCTAGTGATTTTTTTTGGGCGATTGATATAAATTGTTTTTTGATTAAGAGCATCAGATAACCGTTAAAACTATGAAGGATTGACTGTACCCTTGGTGTTCTAGCGGTTTCTTTTTTATATATGTTTAAAATTTTGATATAATATGATATAAAGATTGTATTTATGAAGAAAATGAATAAAGAGTATCTAAATTAAAAAAGAGCATCAGACACAGCTATCGCTTTTCAAGGGAAAAGGTGGCTTCCTCAGAGCTTAAACTTATGATTCATTATTTAAACCATTTCATCTTTATGAGGATGCACCAACATCTGAGCTCAAATAAGCCCAAAAACAGACCTTCTAGTGATTTTTTTTTTGGGGGGGATTGATATAAATAGTTTTTTGATTAAGAACATAAAATACATCCAATGCGTTTCAGTGGGAAATAGGGCTTCTTCAGGGCTTAAACATATGGTTCATTATTTTAAACCATTTCATCTTTATGAGGATGCACCAACATATCAGTTCAATTGTGCCCCAAAACAGGCTTTCATTTTTTTTTATTTTGGTGATTGCTATAAGTTTTTTTTTTTTTTTATTAAGAACATCAAATACAGCCAATGTGTTTCAAGGGACAAGGGGGCTTTCTCAGGGCTTTAACCACTTAAACCCCCTTCCTAACCACACCCATTTTCAGCTTTCGGTGCTCTCACAATTTGAATGACAATTACTCAGTCATGCAACACTGTACCCATAGGAAATTTGTGTCCTTTTTTCACACAAATAGAGCTTTCTTTTGGTGGTATTTAATCACCGTTGAGTTTTTTTATTTTTTGTGCTATAAATCAAAAAATACTGAAAATTCTGTAAAAAAAAAAAGTCTTTGTTTCTGTTAAAATTTCACAAATTAGTAATTTTTCTTCATACATTTTGGCCAAAATGTATACTGCTATACATCTTTGATAAGAAAATAATCAAAATTGGTGTAAATTATTTGGTCGGTGAGAAAGTTATAGAGTCCACAAGCTATGGTACCAATCTCTGCAAATTGATCACACCTGACGTACTGACGGCCTATCTCATTTCTTGAGACCCTAACATGCCAGAAAAGTACAAATAGCCCCCCAAAAGAGGCACGGTGAGGTTTTTAAAATTTTAATTTTTTCCCACAATTTTTTGCAAAATCAAGTAATTTTCTTTCTTTTTTTTTAAACAAAATTGTCATATTATCAGGTTATTTCTCACACACAGCATATGCATACCACAAATTACACCCTGAGTTACTTACACAATTATTCATTTGTAACTTAACTAATTACTTTTAAGATGACCAACACTGAATAACACACTTTCCCACATGCTTTTGGGGGACTTTTTTGCAAGATTTAGCCAGACTTCACTGTGTTCCATGGTATATCTAATGCCTTGGAAATTCTACTGACTGATACCTTCTAACAACGAGATCCCTCTGATGCTTGGAAGCTCTCTGTAGAGTGTAGACCATGGCTTTTGCTGTAGGATGCGACTGAGAAAATGTCAGGAAAGACCTACTAGAACAGCTGAACTTTATTTGGGGTTAATCAGAGGCATTTTTAAATGATGGCAGATGTGTACTGACTCCTATTTAACATTGGTTTAAATGTGATTGCTTAATTCTGAACACAGCTACACCCCCAGTTATAAGAGGGTGCTCACACTTATGCAACCACATTATTTCTATTTTTTTCTATTTTTACTCCCCCCCCCCTTTTTAATTTTTTTTTTCAATTGAGTTGTACAGTTTATAGGTCACATTAAAAGGTGGGAAAAGTTCTGAAATGATTTACCTTTGTCTAATTTATTTACATCACAGAAACCTGACATTTTATCAGGGATGTGTAGACTGTTTATATCCACTGTATTTTCGCACTTATCCAACTAATAAAACAAAACGCGTTGAGCAGTATATTTAAAGCTGAGCTCTGGCCTTCCCTTCAGTCTTGCACAAACTCCTTTCCTCTGATTTCACTGCACACTGTGAGCTTCTCACATTGTGCATTAGAAGATGCAGCAGATCATATAGAGCCTGCCACATTTCCTACCTGGAGGACATCCAGCATCATCTAGCCCCTTAAATCCCCCAGCTTGACTGTCCCTGACCCCGCCTCTTTCATTCATTCATTCATTCATTTTTTCATTCTTTCAATCATGGTGGCTCAATATGGGACAAGGGGTGGGCGGGAGGGTAATTTGCCCGGGTGTAATGGTTTACTGAAGGGATGGGCGCACATTCCTTCTGCTGCTGGGTGTAGGATCCCCTAAGCAGAGCCGATCCGTCCTATACGCACACTACGCAAGCTGTGTAGGGCCCCGCCGCTGTGGGGGGCCCCCCAAGACCCAGCATCTCCCCCTGCTCCTCTGGCTGGCCGTTTAGAGGGCAGTGGGAGGAGGTGGAAGGTGGCGATCGGCAGCTCTATGGTGCCTGTGTGGGCGGCGGGATCTCCCTTGGGCTTGTAGTACTCTCAGTGTATACAGTGGAGAGGAGAAGGGCGGGGTCTCTGACCTGGGCAGGTATCAGTTTCACTTTCACTCTGCTTGAACACTGTTGCTGATGCCCGGGTCAGAGGCCCCTCCCCTCTCCGCTGTATACATTCAGAGATAGAACTACTAACCCCAGGGAGATCCCCCTGCCTGTGGACACCATAGAGCTGCCGATTGCAGCCTCCCACCTCCACCAGCCAGGTACAGGGGAACCTCTGCAAGGGGGGAGTCAGCTGTTTGGGGACCCTGATGTAAGGGGGGGCTTTCTGGGGACACTAATCTAAAGAAGAGGCCCTCTGGGGACACTGATGTAAAAGGGGGGCCTCTGGGGACACTAATGTAAGGACGGGCCCTCTGGGGACACTGATGTAAGAGGGGGGCCTCTGGGGACACTGATGTAAGAGGGGGGCCTCTGGGGACACTGATGTAAGGACGGGCCCTCTGGGGACACTGATGTAAGAGGGGGGCCTCTGGGGACACTGATGTAAGAGGGGGGCTCTCTGGGGTCACTGATGTGAGGATGGGGCCCTCTGGGGACACTGATGTAAGAGGGGGGCTCTCTGGGGACCCTGTGTAAAGAGGGGCTCTCTGGGGACCCTGTGTAAGGAGGGGTTCTCTGGGGACACTACTGTAAGAGGGAAGGCTCTCTTGGGACCCTGGTGTAAGGGGGGCTCTCTGGGGACCCTGATGCAAGGGGAGGCTCTCTTGGGACCCTGGTGTAAGTAGGGAGGCTCTCTGGAGACCCTGGTGTAAGTGAAGGCTCTCTGGGGACCCTGGTGTAAGTGAAGGCTCTCTGGTGACCCTGGTGTAAGGAGGGGCTGTCTGGGGACCCTGATGTAAGTAGGGAGGCTCTCTGAGGATCCTGATGTAAGGAAGGGCTCTCTGGGGACACTGGTGTAAGGGGGCTCTCTGGGGACCCTGATGTAAGGAGGGGCTTTCTGGGGACCCTAATGTAGGGGGAGGCTCTCTGGGGACCCTGATGTAAGGGGAGGGGCTCTCTGAGGACCCCAATGTAAGGGGAGGCTCTCTGGGGACCCTAATGTGGGGGGATGCTCTCTCGGGACCCTGAAGTAGGGGGAGACTTTCTGAGGACACTGATTTAAGTGGGGCTCTCTGGGGACCCTTGTGTAAGGGGGGGCTCTCTGAGGACCCTGATGTAAGGAGGGGCTCTCTGAGGACCCTGATGTAAGGAGGGGCTCTCTGAGGACCCTGATGTAAGTGGAGGCTCTCTGGGGACCCTGATGTAAGGAGGGGCTCTCTGGGGACCTTTATGTAAGTAGGGAGGCTCTCTGGGGACCCTGATGTAAGTGGGGCTCTCTGGGGACCCTTGTGTAAGGGGGGGCTCTCTGAGGACCCTGATGTAAGGAGGGGCTCTCTGAGGACCCTGATGTAAGTGGAGGCTCTCTGGGGACCCTGATGTAAGGAGGGGCTCTCTGGGGACCTTTATGTAAGTAGGGAGGCTCTCTGGGGACCCTGATGTAAGTGGGGCTCTCTGGGGACCCTTGTGTAAGGGGGGGACTCTCTGAGGACCCTGATGTAAGGAGGGGCTCTCTGAGGACCCTGATGTAAGTGGAGGCTCTCTGGGGACCCTGATGTAAGGAGGGGCTCTCTGGGGACCTTTATGTAAGTAGGGAGGCTCTCTGGGGACCCTGATGTAAGTGGAGGCTCTCTGGGGACCCTGATGTAATATATATATATTGTTGTACTTATTCTTTGACTCTTTTGTTTAAATTATTGGGAGCATTGAAGTGTCAGGTGTGACTGTGTGGCAATGGCAAATGATTTACATAGCTCACGACATCACGGGTCAGGTAGCAGAATTTTGCTTAGGGCCCCAGGGAGGTCAGGATTAGTGATGGCCGAACGGTTCGCCCGGCGGTCGTTTCGCGGCGAATTTCCGACTTTCGCCGTCCGCGGGTTCGAACGCCTTTTTCCGTCGTTCGCCCCGGCGGACTTACGTGTTTAATGTATACAAGAACTTTAACCTTTCGTGACACGTTTATCATGTGTTACAGGACAACCAATTGAGACATGACAGCTCATGGACACTTGGACATTCCCCCTAACCTATAAATACACCCGATCCGGTGGCCATTTTACATTCTTTCTTCTGTCACTGTAGGGAAAGGATCCTGTGTGGAGTAGGGACAGAGAAAACGCTAGCTATTTGGTACACAAAAGTTCTTTTCAGGACTGGTATAGGTGTTAGGTCAGCAGCCTGAGTTTCTTTTGTCAGTTTAGATAAAGGGACAGAGCGCTGTATGCTGCTATTTTAGGGACAGCTCAGCCAGATTAGTCTTTCTTCATCATCATCATCATCATCATCATTAGCTGTTACTATCAGGTCCACAAAAGAGCTGTTCCAGCTAATCGTTCCAGCCTACTCTTTTTTGCCAATTTGTATAGGGACAGGCAGGAAGCAGTGTGTCAGGCAGTGAGGATAATTTTAAAGACTTGCTGTTACTATTAGTTCCACAAAGGTTCTTTTCAGGACTGGTATCAGTGGTACGGTAATAGGCTTGTACACGTATAATATTCTTTCTTCCAAATATAGAAAGAATATTATACTTGACTGCTGCCCTTCTGCTGCAGTCTGCTAATCATTCACAACTCACTTGTTCCACAAAGCTCTTTATCAGGACTGGTAACTTGGTCTGTCTAGGGTGCTACGGTACATAGGCTTGGGTGCGGTACAGTCTGCTGTTCTGTAAGGACCACTATCGGTCCACAATAGATAGGGTTGCCGTGCACTACTGCTGACCGCTGCCCTATACTGCAGCAGTCCTTCAGCGGTATAGGGACTGACGCACAGTCTGCTAAACACTAATACACAACCTGCTTGGTCCACAAAAGTTCTTATAAGGACTGGTAACTTGGTATAGGGTGCTACGGTACATAGGCCTGAGTGCGTTACAGTCTGCTGTTCTGTAAGGACCGCTATCGGTCCACAATACATAGGGTTGCCGTGCACTACTGCTGACCGCTGCCCTATACTGCAGCAGTCCTTCATTGGTATAGGGACTGACGTACAGTCTGCTAATCACTAACACACAACCTGCTTGGTCCACAAAAGTTCTTATAAGGACTGGTAACTTGGTATAGGGTGCTACGGTACATAGGCCTGAGTGCAGTACAGTCTGCTGTTCTGTAAGGACCGCTATCGGTCCACAATACATAGGGTTGCCGTGCACTACTGCTGACCGCTGCCCTATACTGCAGCAGTCCTTCAGCGGTATAGGGACTGACGCACAGTCTGCTAAACACTAATACACAACCTGCTTGGTCCACAAAAGTTCTTATAAGGACTGGTAACTTGGTATAGGGTGCTACGGTACATAGGCCTGAGTGCGTTACAGTCTGCTGTTCTGTAAGGACCGCTATCGGTCCACAATACATAGGGTTGCCGTGCACTACTGCTGACCGCTGCCCTATACTGCAGCAGTCCTTCATTGGTATAGGGACTGACGTACAGTCTGCTAATCACTAACACACAACCTGCTTGGTCCACAAAAGTTCTTATAAGGACTGGTAACTTGGTATAGGGTGCTACGGTACATAGGCCTGAGTGCGTTACAGTCTGCTGTTCTGTAAGGACCGCTATCGGTCCACAATACATAGGGTTGCCGTGCACTACTGCTGACCGCTGCCCTATACTGCAGCAGTCCTTCATTGGTATAGGGACTGACGTACAGTCTGCTAATCACTAACACACAACCTGCTTGGTCCACAAAAGTTCTTATAAGGACTGGTAACTTGGTATAGGGTGCTACGGTACATAGGCCTGAGTGCGTTACAGTCTGCTGTTCTGTAAGGACCGCTATCGGTCCACAATACATAGGGTTGCCGTGCACTACTGCTGACCGCTGCCCTATACTGCAGCAGTCCTTCAGCGGTATAGGGACTGACGCACAGTCTGCTAAACACTAACACACAACCTGCTTGGTCCACAAAAGTTCTTATAAGGACTGGTAACTTGGTATAGGGTGCTACGGTACATAGGCCTGAGTGCAGTACAGTCTGCTGTTCTGTAAGGACCGCTATCGGTCCACAATACATAGGGTTGCCGTGCACTACTGCTGACCGCTGCCCTATACTGCAGCAGTCCTTCATTGGTATAGGGACTGACGTACAGTCTGCTAATCACTAACACACAACCTGCTTGGTCCACAAAAGTTCTTATAAGGACTGGTAACTTGGTATAGGGTGCTACGGTACATAGGCCTGAGTGCGTTACAGTCTGCTGTTCTGTAAGGACCGCTATCGGTCCACAATACATAGGGTTGCCGTGCACTACTGCTGACCGCTGCCCTATACTGCAGCAGTCCTTCATTGGTA
The DNA here is from genome assembly GCF_037356315.1 of Lithobates pipiens. Lineage (NCBI taxonomy): Eukaryota > Metazoa > Chordata > Amphibia > Anura > Ranidae > Lithobates > Lithobates pipiens. The sequence continues at coordinate 602,997,895 of NW_027507758.1, forward strand.
TAGGGACTGACGTACAGTCTGCTAATCACTAACACACAACCTGCTTGGTCCACAAAAGTTCTTATAAGGACTGGTAACTTGGTATAGGGTGCTACGGTACATAGGCCTGAGTGCGTTACAGTCTGCTGTTCTGTAAGGACCGCTATCGGTCCACAATACATAGGGTTGCCGTGCACTACTGCTGACCGCTGCCCTATACTGCAGCAGTCCTTCAGCGGTATAGGGACTGACGCACAGTCTGCTAAACACTAACACACAACCTGCTTGGTCCACAAAAGTTCTTATAAGGACTGGTAACTTGGTATAGGGTGCTACGGTACATAGGCCTGAGTGCAGTACAGTCTGCTGTTCTGTAAGGACCGCTATCGGTCCACAATACATAGGGTTGCCGTGCACTACTGCTGACCGCTGCCCTATACTGCAGCAGTCCTTCATTGGTATAGGGACTGACGTACAGTCTGCTAATCACTAACACACAACCTGCTTGGTCCACAAAAGTTTTTATAAGGACTGGTAACTTGGTATAGGGTGCTACGGTACATAGGCCTGAGTGCAGTACAGTCTGCTGTTCTGTAAGGACCGCTATCGGTCCACAATACATAGGGTTGCCGTGCACTACTGCTGACCGCTGCCCTATACTGCAGCAGTCCTTCATTGGTATAGGGACTGACGTACAGTCTGCTAATCACTAACACACAACCTGCTTGGTCCACAAAAGTTCTTATAAGGACTGGTAACTTGGTATAGGGTGCTACGGTACATAGGCCTGAGTGCAGTACAGTCTGCTGTTCTGTAAGGACCGCTATCGGTCCACAATACATAGGGTTGCCGTGCACTACTGCTGACCGCTGCCCTATACTGCAGCAGTCCTTCATTGGTATAGGGACTGACGTACAGTCTGCTAATCACTAACACACAACCTGCTTGGTCCACAAAAGTTCTTATAAGGACTGGTAACTTGGTATAGGGTGCTACGGTACATAGGCCTGAGTGCGTTACAGTCTGCTGTTCTGTAAGGACCGCTATCGGTCCACAATACATAGGGTTGCCGTGCACTACTGCTGACCGCTGCCCTATACTGCAGCAGTCCTTCATTGGTATAGGGACTGACGTACAGTCTGCTAATCACTAACACACAACCTGCTTGGTCCACAAAAGTTCTTATAAGGACTGGTAACTTGGTATAGGGTGCTACGGTACATAGGCCTGAGTGCGTTACAGTCTGCTGTTCTGTAAGGACCGCTATCGGTCCACAATACATAGGGTTGCCGTGCACTACTGCTGACCGCTGCCCTATACTGCAGCAGTCCTTCAGCGGTATAGGGACTGACGCACAGTCTGCTAAACACTAACACACAACCTGCTTGGTCCACAAAAGTTCTTATAAGGACTGGTAACTTGGTATAGGGTGCTACGGTACATAGGCCTGAGTGCAGTACAGTCTGCTGTTCTGTAAGGACCGCTATCGGTCCACAATACATAGGGTTGCCGTGCACTACTGCTGACCGCTGCCCTATACTGCAGCAGTCCTTCATTGGTATAGGGACTGACGTACAGTCTGCTAATCACTAACACACAACCTGCTTGGTCCACAAAAGTTCTTATAAGGACTGGTAACTTGGTATAGGGTGCTACGGTACATAGGCCTGAGTGCGTTACAGTCTGCTGTTCTGTAAGGACCGCTATCGGTCCACAATACATAGGGTTGCCGTGCACTACTGCTGACCGCTGCCCTATACTGCAGCAGTCCTTCATTGGTATAGGGACTGACGTACAGTCTGCTAATCACTAACACACAACCTGCTTGGTCCACAAAAGTTCTTATAAGGACTGGTAACTTGGTATAGGGTGCTACGGTACATAGGCCTGAGTGCGTTACAGTCTGCTGTTCTGTAAGGACCGCTATCGGTCCACAATACATAGGGTTGCCGTGCACTACTGCTGACCGCTGCCCTATACTGCAGCAGTCCTTCAGCGGTATAGGGACTGACGCACAGTCTGCTAAACACTAACACACAACCTGCTTGGTCCACAAAAGTTCTTATAAGGACTGGTAACTTGGTATAGGGTGCTACGGTACATAGGCCTGAGTGCAGTACAGTCTGCTGTTCTGTAAGGACCGCTATCGGTCCACAATACATAGGGTTGCCGTGCACTACTGCTGACCGCTGCCCTATACTGCAGCAGTCCTTCATTGGTATAGGGACTGACGTACAGTCTGCTAATCACTAACACACAACCTGCTTGGTCCACAAAAGTTTTTATAAGGACTGGTAACTTGGTATAGGGTGCTACGGTACATAGGCCTGAGTGCAGTACAGTCTGCTGTTCTGTAAGGACCGCTATCGGTCCACAATACATAGGGTTGCCGTGCACTACTGCTGACCGCTGCCCTATACTGCAGCAGTCCTTCATTGGTATAGGGACTGACGTACAGTCTGCTAATCACTAACACACAACCTGCTTGGTCCACAAAAGTTTTTATAAGGACTGGTAACTTGGTATAGGGTGCTACGGTACATAGGCCTGAGTGCAGTACAGTCTGCTGTTCTGTAAGGACCGCTATCGGTCCACAATACATAGGGTTGCCGTGCACTACTGCTGACCGCTGCCCTATACTGCAGCAGTCCTTCATTGGTATAGGGACTGACGTACAGTCTGCTAATCACTAACACACAACCTGCTTGGTCCACAAAAGTTTTTATAAGGACTGGTAACTTGGTATAGGGTGCTACGGTACATAGGCCTGAGTGCGTTACAGTCTGCTGTTCTGTAAGGACCGCTATCGGTCCACAATACATAGGGTTGCCGTGCACTACTGCTGACCGCTGCCCTATACTGCAGCAGTCCTTCAGCGGTATAGGGACTGACGCACAGTCTGCTAAACACTAACACACAACCTGCTTGGTCCACAAAAGTTCTTATAAGGACTGGTAACTTGGTATAGGGTGCTACGGTACATAGGCCTGAGTGCAGTACAGTCTGCTGTTCTGTAAGGACCGCTATCGGTCCACAATACATAGGGTTGCCGTGCACTACTGCTGACCGCTGCCCTATACTGCAGCAGTCCTTCATTGGTATAGGGACTGACGTACAGTCTGCTAATCACTAACACACAACCTGCTTGGTCCACAAAAGTTCTTATAAGGACTGGTAACTTGGTATAGGGTGCTACGGTACATAGGCCTGAGTGCGTTACAGTCTGCTGTTCTGTAAGGACCGCTATCGGTCCACAATACATAGGGTTGCCGTGCACTACTGCTGACCGCTGCCCTATACTGCAGCAGTCCTTCATTGGTATAGGGACTGACGTACAGTCTGCTAATCACTAACACACAACCTGCTTGGTCCACAAAAGTTCTTATAAGGACTGGTAACTTGGTATAGGGTGCTACGGTACATAGGCCTGAGTGCGTTACAGTCTGCTGTTCTGTAAGGACCGCTATCGGTCCACAATACATAGGGTTGCCGTGCACTACTGCTGACCGCTGCCCTATACTGCAGCAGTCCTTCAGCGGTATAGGGACTGACGCACAGTCTGCTAAACACTAACACACAACCTGCTTGGTCCACAAAAGTTCTTATAAGGACTGGTAACTTGGTATAGGGTGCTACGGTACATAGGCCTGAGTGCAGTACAGTCTGCTGTTCTGTAAGGACCGCTATCGGTCCACAATACATAGGGTTGCCGTGCACTACTGCTGACCGCTGCCCTATACTGCAGCAGTCCTTCATTGGTATAGGGACTGACGTACAGTCTGCTAATCACTAACACACAACCTGCTTGGTCCACAAAAGTTCTTATAAGGACTGGTAACTTGGTATAGGGTGCTACGGTACATAGGCCTGAGTGCGTTACAGTCTGCTGTTCTGTAAGGACCGCTATCGGTCCACAATACATAGGGTTGCCGTGCACTACTGCTGACCGCTGCCCTATACTGCAGCAGTCCTTCATTGGTATAGGGACTGACGTACAGTCTGCTAATCACTAACACACAACCTGCTTGGTCCACAAAAGTTCTTATAAGGACTGGTAACTTGGTATAGGGTGCTACGGTACATAGGCCTGAGTGCGTTACAGTCTGCTGTTCTGTAAGGACCGCTATCGGTCCACAATACATAGGGTTGCCGTGCACTACTGCTGACCGCTGCCCTATACTGCAGCAGTCCTTCAGCGGTATAGGGACTGACGCACAGTCTGCTAAACACTAACACACAACCTGCTTGGTCCACAAAAGTTCTTATAAGGACTGGTAACTTGGTATAGGGTGCTACGGTACATAGGCCTGAGTGCAGTACAGTCTGCTGTTCTGTAAGGACCGCTATCGGTCCACAATACATAGGGTTGCCGTGCACTACTGCTGACCGCTGCCCTATACTGCAGCAGTCCTTCATTGGTATAGGGACTGACGTACAGTCTGCTAATCACTAACACACAACCTGCTTGGTCCACAAAAGTTCTTATAAGGACTGGTAACTTGGTATAGGGTGCTACGGTACATAGGCCTGAGTGCGTTACAGTCTGCTGTTCTGTAAGGACCGCTATCGGTCCACAATACATAGGGTTGCCGTGCACTACTGCTGACCGCTGCCCTATACTGCAGCAGTCCTTCATTGGTATAGGGACTGACGTACAGTCTGCTAATCACTAACACACAACCTGCTTGGTCCACAAAAGTTCTTATAAGGACTGGTAACTTGGTATAGGGTGCTACGGTACATAGGCCTGAGTGCGTTACAGTCTGCTGTTCTGTAAGGACCGCTATCGGTCCACAATACATAGGGTTGCCGTGCACTACTGCTGACCGCTGCCCTATACTGCAGCAGTCCTTCAGCGGTATAGGGACTGACGCACAGTCTGCTAAACACTAACACACAACCTGCTTGGTCCACAAAAGTTCTTATAAGGACTGGTAACTTGGTATAGGGTGCTACGGTACATAGGCCTGAGTGCAGTACAGTCTGCTGTTCTGTAAGGACCGCTATCGGTCCACAATACATAGGGTTGCCGTGCACTACTGCTGACCGCTGCCCTATACTGCAGCAGTCCTTCATTGGTATAGGGACTGACGTACAGTCTGCTAATCACTAACACACAACCTGCTTGGTCCACAAAAGTTCTTATAAGGACTGGTAACTTGGTATAGGGTGCTACGGTACATAGGCCTGAGTGCGTTACAGTCTGCTGTTCTGTAAGGACCGCTATCGGTCCACAATACATAGGGTTGCCGTGCACTACTGCTGACCGCTGCCCTATACTGCAGCAGTCCTTCATTGGTATAGGGACTGACGTACAGTCTGCTAATCACTAACACACAACCTGCTTGGTCCACAAAAGTTCTTATAAGGACTGGTAACTTGGTATAGGGTGCTACGGTACATAGGCCTGAGTGCGTTACAGTCTGCTGTTCTGTAAGGACCGCTATCGGTCCACAATACATAGGGTTGCCGTGCACTACTGCTGACCGCTGCCCTATACTGCAGCAGTCCTTCAGCGGTATAGGGACTGACGCACAGTCTGCTAAACACTAACACACAACCTGCTTGGTCCACAAAAGTTCTTATAAGGACTGGTAACTTGGTATAGGGTGCTACGGTACATAGGCCTGAGTGCAGTACAGTCTGCTGTTCTGTAAGGACCGCTATCGGTCCACAATACATAGGGTTGCCGTGCACTACTGCTGACCGCTGCCCTATACTGCAGCAGTCCTTCATTGGTATAGGGACTGACGTACAGTCTGCTAATCACTAACACACAACCTGCTTGGTCCACAAAAGTTTTTATAAGGACTGGTAACTTGGTATAGGGTGCTACGGTACATAGGCCTGAGTGCAGTACAGTCTGCTGTTCTGTAAGGACCGCTATCGGTCCACAATACATAGGGTTGCCGTGCACTACTGCTGACCGCTGCCCTATACTGCAGCAGTCCTTCATTGGTATAGGGACTGACGTACAGTCTGCTAATCACTAACACACAACCTGCTTGGTCCACAAAAGTTTTTATAAGGACTGGTAACTTGGTATAGGGTGCTACGGTACATAGGCCTGAGTGCAGTACAGTCTGCTGTTCTGTAAGGACCGCTATCGGTCCACAATACATAGGGTTGCCGTGCACTACTGCTGACCGCTGCCCTATACTGCAGCAGTCCTTCATTGGTATAGGGACTGACGTACAGTCTGCTAATCACTAACACACAACCTGCTTGGTCCACAAAAGTTTTTATAAGGACTGGTAACTTGGTATAGGGTGCTACGGTACATAGGCCTGAGTGCGTTACAGTCTGCTGTTCTGTAAGGACCGCTATCGGTCCACAATACATAGGGTTGCCGTGCACTACTGCTGACCGCTGCCCTATACTGCAGCAGTCCTTCAGCGGTATAGGGACTGACGCACAGTCTGCTAAACACTAACACACAACCTGCTTGGTCCACAAAAGTTCTTATAAGGACTGGTAACTTGGTATAGGGTGCTACGGTACATAGGCCTGAGTGCAGTACAGTCTGCTGTTCTGTAAGGACCGCTATCGGTCCACAATACATAGGGTTGCCGTGCACTACTGCTGACCGCTGCCCTATACTGCAGCAGTCCTTCAGCGGTATAGGGACTGACGTACAGTCTGCTAATCACTAACACACAACCTGCTTGGTCCACAAAAGTTTTTATAAGGACTGGTAACTTGGTATAGGGTGCTACGGTACATAGGCCTGAGTGCAGTACAGTCTGCTGTTCTGTAAGGACCGCTATCGGTCCACAATACATAGGGTTGCCGTGCACTACTGCTGACCGCTGCCCTATACTGCAGCAGTCCTTCATTGGTATAGGGACTGACGTACAGTCTGCTAATCACTAACACACAACCTGCTTGGTCCACAAAAGTTTTTATAAGGACTGGTAACTTGGTATAGGGTGCTACGGTACATAGGCCTGAGTGCAGTACAGTCTGCTGTTCTGTAAGGACCGCTATCGGTCCACAATACATAGGGTTGCCGTGCACTACTGCTGACCGCTGCCCTATACTGCAGCAGTCCTTCATTGGTATAGGGACTGACGTACAGTCTGCTAATCACTAACACACAACCTGCTTGGTCCACAAAAGTTTTTATAAGGACTGGTAACTTGGTATAGGGTGCTACGGTACATAGGCCTGAGTGCGTTACAGTCTGCTGTTCTGTAAGGACCGCTATCGGTCCACAATACATAGGGTTGCCGTGCACTACTGCTGACCGCTGCCCTATACTGCAGCAGTCCTTCATTGGTATAGGGACTGACGTACAGTCTGCTAATCACTAACACACAACCTGCTTGGTCCACAAAAGTTCTTATAAGGACTGGTAACTTGGTATAGGGTGCTACGGTACATAGGCCTGAGTGCAGTACAGTCTGCTGTTCTGTAAGGACCGCTATCGGTCCACAATACATAGGGTTGACGTGCACTACTGCTGACCGCTGCCCTATACTGCAGCAGTCCTTCAGCGGTATAGGGACTAAGAGTTTTGTCACAGGGTGATTTAAAAAATGACAGGCAGAGGAAGAGGCAGGCCCTTCCGCAGGGGTGGTAGGGGTAGGGCAGGAGCAACAGCCTTGAGCCAAAGTGGGAAGTTGCAGAAGGTGCGTTCAATTACTTTAAAGGACGCACCAGACTTGGTTGAGTGGCTCACTCAGCCTTATTCTTCTGCACCCTCCTCATCCTCTCGATCTGCACCCTCTTCTTCACTCTCTGCTATGTGCACCCCCAAAGACACTACCACCAACAACACCACCACCACCACATACCTTCCGCTTGAGTGCAAATGGGGGCCTTCATGCTCCAGTGTTTTAATAGGGACCCCCGTATAAAAAGCATGAGGGTCAAGGACCAGTACTGGGTGGCAACGTACTTAGATCCCCGGTACAAACACAAAATGGCGGAAATGTTACCGCCGTCGCAGAGGGCTGTCAGAATGCAGCACTTCCAGGCCTTGCTTCGAGAAATGCTGCATTCTGCTTTTGCGTGCGCTGGCAGAGGAGCAATTCCCACTCCCAGAGAAGGATTTGCGGGTACCAATCCAACAGCGCCTGCAAGAAGAGGCCGGTTTGAAGATGTGTTGGTGACTTCGGATATGAGGTCATTCTTTCAGCCGACCCATCGACAGGTGTCATCCGGATCCAGCATCAGGGAACGCCTAGACCGTCAGGTGTCCGACTACATTGGGTTAACGGCCGATGTGGACGCTCTGAGGAGTGATGAACCCCTAGACTACTGGGTGGGCAGGCTTGACCTCTGGCCAGAGCTTGCCCAATTTGCAATCGAACTGTTGGCTTGCCCCTCATCCAGTGTCCTGTCCGAAAGGACGTTCAGCGCAGCAGGGGGGATTGTGACCGATAAGCGTACTCGCCTAGCTCACGACAGTGTTAACTACCTCACATTTCTAAAAATGAATGAGGCATGGATCTCGGAGGAATTCAACACATGTGATCAGTAGACCATGTATATGTCTATAAACAATTTTTGGAATCAAGCACACAGACCTTCTTAATTCATTTGGCTCACTTCCCTGACCCAAAAAAGCACACCGTACTATATGCCCCTACCCTCCTCTTTGAAGAGGTTGAGCGGTGTCATATTTCTACTGGGGCTGCTTATTATGAGGGGTTCCCACCATCCCTGTGCTGTGCTGACTTCCTCCTGGGTGTTCTTATTATGAGGGGCTCCCACCATCCCTGTGCTGTGCTGACTTCCTCCTGGGGGTTCTTATTATGAGGGGCTCCCACCATCCCTGTGCTGTGCTGACTTCCTCCTGGGGGTTCTTATTATGAGGGGATCACACCATCCCTGTGCTGTGCTGACTTCCTCCTGGGGCTGCTTACGGTGCTGCTGTCAGCGCTGTATGTCACGGAGCTGCTGTCAGCGCTGTATGTCACGGAGCTGCTGTCAGCGCTGTATGTCACGGAGCTGCTGTCAGCGCTGTATGTCACGGAGCTGCTGTCAGCGCTGTATGTCACGGAGCTGCTGTCAGCGCTGTATGTCACGGAGCTGCTGTCAGCGCTGTATGTCACGGAGCTGCTGTCAGCGCTGTATGTCACGGAGCTGCTGTCAGCGCTGTATGTCACGGAGCTGCTGTCAGCGCTGTATGTCACGGTGCTGCTGTCAGCGCTGTATGTCACGGAGCTGCTGTCAGCGCTGTATGTCACGGAGCTGCTGTCAGTGCTGTATGTCACGGAGCTGCTGTCAGCGCTGTATGTCACGGAGCTGCTGTCAGCGCTGTATGTCACGGAGCTGCTGTCAGCGCTGTATGTCACGGTGCTGCTGTCAGCGCTGTATGTCACGGAGCTGCTGTCAGCGCTGTATGTCACGGAGCTGCTGTCAGTGCTGTATGTCACGGAGCTGCTGTCAGCGCTGTATGTCACGGAGCTGCTGTCAGCGCTGTATGTCACGGAGCTGCTGTCAGCGCTGTATGTCACGGTGCTGCTGTCAGCGCTGTATGTCACGGAGCTGCTGTCAGCGCTGTATGTCACGGAGCTGCTGTCAGCGATGTATGTCACGGAGCTGCTGTCAGCGCTGTATGTCACGGAGCTGCTGTCAGCGCTGTATGTCACGGTGCTGATGTCAGTGCTCTGTATTACGGTGCTGCTGTCAGTGCTCTGTATCTCCTGCACCCTCTTGTTTGCCTACCCTGGTCCCTGACCTTCCCTCTCCTCCATTGCCTTCATTAGCTCCATAGTCCTGAATTGTCAGAACAATTTCCCAAATAAAAAAAAAATGCTTGTAGTTATCGATCCCAAATTCACCTCATACATGTATTATGCTATTGTCCAGGTGGTGGGACTACGTGCTACCCCCTAATAATTACCCCGTGGCCGCAAATTCGACCTAAAGGTTTGCGAAATTCGCCTCCCATTGAAGTCAATGGAGCCCGCGGCGAACGGTCGTTTTCGCGAACGTTTGTGTCCGTTCGCGTTTCGCGTTCGCGAAACGTCCCGTCGGAAGTTCGTCCATCACTAGTCAGGATCGGCATTGCCCCTAAGCTTGCACATCATGAACGGAAAAAGAGGGGCGCAGATTGGCATCTTTACCCTGGCCACTGGATGACCTTGTCCCGGCATTGATCACATGTGGGTGTTACCTATGCAAATGCAGCCTGCCTAGGAAAACGTCCTTCTCCAGACTGACATCTACCCATCCAGGCACGTTGATATTCGCATAACTCCTCCCAGAAGCCAGCCCACTGGGTTGAGAAGCACTAAGGAAAGGTGCTGGGATGCTTTCCGGAAGCTAGGTACAGCACTGCGCTGGCCCCTCCCACCAGCCACGATCTGCCCACATTGCATAGTGAAGCACGGGGACCCAGTGATGATGTCACAGGTTATAAAATAAGGCATGTAATGAGAATGGAAAGGGTTTTTCCAAAAAAACAGGTTATTATCAAATTGATGAGGGGGAGAGGAGGAACCAAGGAAGGCAAAGTATAACATATAATCAGACCAAAAGGCAAAAAAAAGTAGGCGGGATGTTACCTACATTTTAACTCTTTTTTTTTTTTTTTTGGATACCGTATTTATGATTTGTAAAAATGTACCTTATATACCTTAATTTTACCTTATTTGCCTTATATCACGCATAAAAAGGTTCCTCCTTGGCTATCTTTTTCCATTCAGATTCCCGGCCCCCCGTTGCTTTGTGTGCTTGTTTATACAAAATATTAAGATCTAGTCATCTCTATTAACAGCCACTGATGCTAAGACGAGGAACAGATTTGCCCTTTAAAGGTTATGTCTTATTAAATTATCATTGTGCCTCATCGTTGGGTACGCTGGCTGCCAGTGGACGGCTACAAAGCCACAATCCGCTTAATTACTTCCTACTGGCGCTATGGAAATACCATTGATAAAACAAACAAATTAACTGCGTTGGATGAATCAGAAGATGTTTACCTCTCAGCTAGGTGGGATGGAGGCTGGGGATAGAGATTTTTTTTTAAATGTATTTGTTTCTTCTTTTTTTTTTTTTTTTTATTACAAAAAAAAAAAAAAACCTAAGCAGAAGTGCCCGATCAAATGTTTGATGGATAAAAAGGAAATGGTGTCTTAGATATAAAATAAAAATATAAAATAGTAAAATAAAAAAATATATAAAATAAAAATATAAAATATTAAAATAAGAAAATATATAAAATAAAAAAATATATAAAATAAAAAAATAGTGCATTTGTGACTCCCTTTAACCACTTCAGCTCACCCCATCCTGCACACCCCCCCCCCTCATGGGGCAGAGCATTTTTACATTTGCGTTATGCCTTGTACACACGGTAAGAAATTCCGACGGAAAAAGTCCGATCGGATTATGTTGTCAGAAAATCCGATCGTGTGTGGGCTCTGGTGTGGGGTCTGTTGTCGGAAATCCCGACGGAAAAAGTTTGAGAGCTGGATCTAAAATTTTCCGACAACAAAATCCGATCGGACTTTTTCCAATCCTTTGTAGAGAATTCCGACGGACAAAGTGCCACGCATACTCAGATTAAATTACGAGGCCAAAGCTATTGGCTACTAGCCTGTACGTAGTCCCGTTGTATGCAACGAACGTCACCACGTTCCGAACGGTTAGATTTTCCAACAACTTTGTCCGACCGTGTGTATGCAAGACAAGTTTGGCACAAAATCCGTCTGAAAAAATCCGATGGATTTTGTTGTCGGAATGTCCGACAAGGCATTATTTGAAGAGTAGCATTTTTTTTTAAGACAAATTATACATTACTTTGGTGATATTATTTTGCAAAAAAAAAAAAAGGATTTAATTTTTTTATTAAATCAATAGACCAAGCAAAACAAAAGAAGAAAAGTTTTTTTTTCTATTTTGATCAGTGTTAGTTTAAACCAAAAAAAATGCCGCTGTAGATAAAAATTATAAATAGATACAAATACAGATAAAAGTGAAAATCAGTCGTCATTAAATGGCTGACCCCGGTCCAAACACGGTCCGGGCGACACTCCTGTCCGGACCGTCAGGCTGCCACAGTGTACAGTGCCAAATCCCCACTCCGCAGTCATTGGTTGCTGGGTTGGGACCGAGAACATCCCTACAACCAATGACGTCATGTGAGGGCCCCACCCCCTGCTGTTTGCTCTCTTGCGGTTCCCTGCCCGGAGTTGCGAAGCAAGACATGACGTCACGTTCACAGCCCACCCCCTGCTGTCTGCTCTCTTGTGGCTCCCAGGTCGGGCCGCCAGGTGAGATGTGACGTCACATGTGTGGCCCCACCCCCCCTGCTGCTTGTCATTTCGCGGCTCCCGGGGGTTCTGCTGAAAACTCCAACTCGCCCAAATCTCCAACCACGTCACTTCCAGTGACTCTCCGGCAGGAATAATTGGAGATTGAAATGAGTTGCCTGTTTTTACAGAACAGCGGCAGCGTATACAGTATGGTACTTGGCTGCTTTGACAGCACACTTTGAAAGGAGGAAAAAAGTGGTTGCTGTCTTGGAGGCGGCCACGTTGTTGGTTAGTATCGGGCAGAGTAACAATGTTCACTCTTTATACGATGTACTGTACGTTATACGCTGTGCCTGTTCTGTCAAAACAGGCAACTCTTCGAAATTTCCACTTGTTGGTGCTGCGGAGTCACCGGAAATGACGTGGTTGGAGAGTTTGGTGAGTTGGAGTTTTCGGCAGAACACCAACTCTCACTTGGCTGGCCGCGAGGTATGATGTGATATGCGCACCCCAAACTATTTTCCTGAGGATCGAAGGACCCTGCCTTGAAATTGCCCCCGAAGTCGCCAAAAGTAGTGCAGGAACTACAGTGTCATTGCCAGCAATAGGCATGCGATTTGACATGTCAAATTGCATCTTAAATTACGCCGATGTGAACGGAGTCTATGGGGAGAAGGAGGTAATTAGGGATGATTGGGTTAACTAAGTATTAATAAGAAATTAAGTAGGGAACAATTTTTATTTTTTTTAATTACTTTTACTGCCATTATATGCAGATTGAAGCTCATCCCCTTTTATAATTTTGCAATTTTTTTAAATTGTGAAGCAGAAAAAGTGAAAATACAAAAAAAATAAAAATGAAAGAATTTTTTTTACATTAATGGTTATAAAAAAATAAATAAATATTTTCGGCTTCATGCACGCTGAACGTTTGCTCAGCACCTCTGAGCACCCCTTTTCTCCTGGCAGCCACATATTGTATACAGGTTTATGTGTGTTTATGCACGCATTCTATTGCCCAGAATATTCATTTATTGTGGCCATTAGATTGAGTTTATATGTGAATGCGGGGATTGTGAGGAGCAGCAGCGAGAGAAGGACAGAATGTTCTATATATGCCCTGTGTACTTTGATGACTGATTTGGGTATGAGTAGCATGCCTGGGGTCCACAAATGGTTAAAAATAATTACTTTGATTTTTCACATAGCTGGCAGTACAAACAAGTCAGGCAGGGGGGACACGGCTGAATTCTTTAACTCTAATGCCGCATACACACGATTGGACTTTTCGGCAGACTAGGTCCGGCAGACCGGAATCCGTCGGACAATTCGATCATGTGTGGGCTCCAGCGGACTTTTTTTCCCCAAAAGTCAGACAGTTCTAGAAATAAAACATGACAGACTCGAGTCCGGTCGAAAAATCAGTTAGTTTGTGTTCTAGTCTGACGGACGAAAACCGACGCTAGGGCAGCTATTGGCTACTGGCTATGAACATCCTTAGTCTAGTCCGGTCGTACGTCATCCCGTTCAAATCCGTCAGACTTTGGTGTGATTGTGTGTGGCCAAGTCCGTTCGTTCGGAAAGTCCGTCGGAAGTCCGTCGGGAAGAACGTCGGACCTAGTCCGTCAAAAAGTCCGCTCGCGTGTACATGGCATAAGAGAAAGCGGTGCCACCCTCCTGGCTGTTCTGTGTTTTGAATTTCAAAAGCGAGCAGACAGATAAAAATCGCTCACATATGTCCCGTTTGTCTTCTAATACTTTTTACACTTGCAATTTAAGCATCATTCCACCCAAATGTAATATATAGGGTAGGGTAGAATGGCTTATATATTTGTGGAAGCAGTGGTCTCTCAGCAGAGGTCTGGCATGTCCCCTGAGCAGTAGCGGCTGGTGGCAAAATTTTTTTTTTTTTGGGGGGGGGGGGGGGGGCACAAACTCCCTCCCAGTCTGCACTCATCAAGAGGATGCCGTGAGACGTACCTACAAACGGAATGCTGGAGGGCTGGGCTGTTAGGGCTTTCCTGATACCCAGCGGCTTCTGTGTTAACCCGGTCTTCTTTACAGGTTCCAAATCTTTAGCTTCCTGATTGGCCGGGATGAGAAGCCGGAAACCGGAAGTGATGCAATAGAGAATATTGATTTGCTAAAATCAAAAGTGGGAGGGTTCCTGGCTCAGTGCTCTGCGCCCCGAGGACAACCTAAAACAAGCCAATTAGAGCCTCAGGCTCATCACATGCTTGTCAAATATTTACGGACCTAATAGACACGCATTAGTCTGGCGCCCTGCACAGTGCAGTGAGTGCGCACACATAGAACGGTTGCTTTTTAAATAAATGATAATATGACGTTAAAAATGTTAGTCATATTATCATTTATTTAAAAAAAAGTCATTCTATGATTAGCTTACTTATTCGGCAAACCAACTTTTGGAACTTTGGGTTGTGGCCCCTTCGCCCCTTTTGGGCCGGGCCGCCACTGCCCCTGAGTCATATCTATGGCTTTGCAATGAGCAAAGCTCTCACTTTCTGCTGTTTTGGAGAGCTGTAGGTCTGACTCAGTAATGAGGAGGGTCACACCTCTGCAGAGGGACTTAGAAAGGGAGATTACACAGCAATAGTTAGTTGCAGTATGTAACACTCACCTGTACCCAGTGCCCAGTCTCTTCTCTGGTATGCAGCTGCATTTAAGCAACATGCCACCACCCCTAAGCTGAGCCCCCTTGTCTCCAGTGTCTGTTCCTGTGCTCCCCCCCATGCTTCCAGTGACTATGGACACCAGCAACCTCTGCATTAGTGTACCTTCAGCGATCTGCATATTCTTATATCTCCAAGACCTTCTGCACTCCTGTGCCTGCAGTGACCCTAGCGCTTCTTTTCCTCCAGTGACCCCTGTGCCCTCCCGTACCTCCAGTGACCCCCCACTCCTGTATATCCAATGACCACTGTAAACTTTTGTGACCCCTGAGGACTCCAGTGGCCCTAGCTCTCTTTTGCCTTCAGCGACTCAATGACCCTTGTCCACTCCTGTGACCTCTGTGTCACCTGGGGCTTCTGCATCTCCAATGTTCTCTGTGTCTCCAGTGACCCCGGTGCCCGTGCCCCTGTATGTTTCCTGTGTCTTTGGTGTCTTCTGTGTCTCTTGTGACCCTGGTCCCCTCTGTGTGTTCCTGTGCTCCCAGTGCCTCCTGTGTCTCCAGTGTCTTCTCTGTCTCAAGTGACCCTAGTCCCCCACCCCCCAATATATTCATCTATCTCTAGTGATTCCTGTGTCTTCAGTGACCCCAATGCCTCCTGTGTGCTCCTGTGACTTCAGTGACTCCTGTGTCTTCTGTGTTTCTAGTGATCGCCCCCTGTTCTGTATCTCTGGTGTCTTCCACGACTCCAGTGGCACCACAGCCCTCATGCGTTCCTGTGTCTCCAGTCCCCCTTGTCAGGGCAGCTGATAGGGCAGTACAACTGGTCCTGTTGTACT
This sequence comes from Lithobates pipiens, assembly GCF_037356315.1. Classification (NCBI taxonomy): domain Eukaryota; kingdom Metazoa; phylum Chordata; class Amphibia; order Anura; family Ranidae; genus Lithobates; species Lithobates pipiens. The sequence goes on from NW_027507758.1 coordinate 603,013,554, forward strand.
GGGTCCAGACCTCAACAGGGGGGGCCTGGGGCAGCTTTATTGTTCATTCTGCCTAAATTAATACATTGATTTTACAAGACCACACCCCTGCTCCTATTTGTTGACCAGGGCTTAAATAACGTTTCCCTGGGCCCCATCACATCAACAGGGTGGCCCAGGCGGTAGGAGCAGAGGAGGGACTTTTCTTTTCATTTTTGGTGAGTGGGTGGATAAAGTCAGTGATGTTCTGCTGCACCTCAAAGTGGGGAGTCAGGAAGACTGTACGGGGCCCCATGATTTCTAACCGCAGTCCTTTGTCTCCAGTGCCCCTTGAGACTCCTTTGCATAATGTGTCTTCCTTTGACTCCAATGTTCAGAGAGCACCTCCCCGACACCTGTGTCTCATGCATGCACCTGTACATGTTGGACTGCCTCTCTTCCTATGGCAGGCAGCACAAATGCTATAAGGAAAAAAATGATCTGCATTGAATTTGCTCTGTTGTACTACCTATCCTTCAAATGGACGGGTTCGCTTTCAGAAAATATTATCAGAAAACAAAATTTTATGTAGACGTTCTCTTGCTACCAGTTGACTGTGAAGATCAGTTAATAAACTGTGCAATGTGTGAAACAGACATTAACATGATGTATGCATCCAATCAAAGTGAATTACGACTGTTATTTAAGCAAATTAGCCCCACAGCTGGTGAGTAATGGGATTATTCATCAGCCCAAACAACCAGCCAAACAGCTGCATATGGCCGTGATAACACTGAGAGCACCCACCTGTGATATGCCTGGGTGTTATATTGTATGTGTTAGCATATGCCATAGGGATAAGGTTCATTGGATAAATCCTCCCTCTCTTCCTTTTTTCCTTTTAGAGATTTTTTTGATTAACTGGATGGGTGTATATAATTATATAGAGGTCCAAATACAAAATTGTGAAGACCGAAACACCAACAAGGTGTCATGTGCCTTCATATTCCCAAGGTGTGCTTGACCCAATAATAGATAAAAAACTTGAATTCTTATAGGGCAGATTTCTGTCAACCGAGATGTCCCTGGGGGTCCTTGGGGTGGCCAAAACAGTGTATATAATGCTGAGCAGTGTATATAAGTTCTGTAATATTTTATTTATTTGGACAATAGGTCAGAGGATAAAGGCAACGTGTTTCGGCAGCTCACAGCTCCCCCCTGTATCAGGACTGAGGGATAAGATAACATAAAAAAAATAAACAGAATCTACAACAGCATGTCCTTTAGGTCTGGTATGAATTTTAAAGGGAACCCCAAAAAAAATGGTGTGAGGTTTCCCCCAAATTCTATACCATACACTTTGGGCCTGGTAAAGACTTAAAGAGTGAACCCTATGCAAAAACCAATAGAAAAAATTCCATTCTACACCCTTATCTGAGTATGCAGCCAGTCTGCTTACATTTGTACCCCTTATTTATTCACGTGGGAAGATGCTATGTGGGGACCTCCTTACTGTAAAAGGGTCTTCCATTTTCCAATAAGCCACCAGTCCCCCACAACCATGGAGCCAGGGTTGTGGGGAAGAGGCTCCTGTCCTCATTCTCCTTTGGAAGAGTACCTACCTTGCTGAGGGCATTAACCTGGTATGGGTCTGGAGAAAGGCCACATGCTCACAACCCCTTCCTGTCCTGTCAAGCTGCATGCTCATATAAAAGTCTAGTAGGGATTTTTGGGGGGCCCCATGCTTTTTTTTTTCACTTGATTTTTCAATGCGGTTTCGTCTTAAAACCCAACTAAACCTGCACCTTCATGCTGCTTTTTTGTGTGCAATGATCCACCATTAAATTCTATATCAGACCCTCATCTAGTATAAGAGTCTGTTATAGATGAAGTGAATCCCTGGCCATAAAAACATGCCGAAAGAAAAAACCTGACAATGGCCAAATGCTGTATATCAGCTGCACAGGCTGTCGTGGGCAATATAAGGAAAAAGGCAGTAATAGTTGTGCAATAATTGCTGATCTATGCCCATGGCCATATTTTGTCAATGTTATTGCCCAAATAGAACCATATGGACATAGTTAAGCAATTATGTCACCTCCTAGTCCCTTACCATTGCTTACATGACTGGCCTTGTATGTGAATGGATCGGGTGATGTCAAAGGTTGCTAAGAATGCAGTAGGTGCAGGCCAGGCACCTGCTGCTTTCTTAGCAACCATTGACAGCTGGAAGCTGTCATGTTCATCTATGCTAAATTCCCTTAATTATTTATTGGACCAAACATTCAGCTCATCCATGTTGTCTAATAATTTGCAGGTGTGCGCTGCTGTTACAGGCATTTGACTTTTTTTCAGCCTCTAAACGCCCCTCTGTGCTAGCCTATGTGGTCATGTGTGCGCTGCTGTTACAGGCATTTGACTTTTTTCGGCCTATAAACGCCCCTCTGTGCTAGCCTATGTGGTCATGTCCATAGTTATTATTATTATTATTATTATTATTATTATAAAGGAGTTACAACATTAGGGCAGACAGTACAATTACAATACAATTCAATACAGGAGGAATCAGAGGGCCCTGCTTATTGGAACTTACACTCTAAGGGAGGGTCAAGTGATACAAAAGATAATTACTATGGGGGATGAACTGGTGCAGAAAATAAAAGAACAGTTGTTAGGTGGGGGCAGGATAGGCTTCTCTGAAGTTTTCAGGGATTGCCTAAAAGTGAATAGAGTTGGGGATAGTTGGACAGATTGGGGTAGGGAATTCCATAGGATCGGAGAGGCTCGGGAGAAGTCCCGGAGGCGAGCATGGGCGGAGGTGATGGGGAAGCTAGAGAGCAGAAGGTCCTGGGAGGAATGAAGAGGACGATTTGGTTGGTATTTTGGGATTAGGTTAGTGATGTACCTTGCTGCTGAGTTGTGAATGGCTTTGTAAGCTATTGTTAGTATTTTGAATTTAATTAGTTAAGGGAGTGGAAGCCAATGGAGTGATTGGCAGGGAGGGGTAGCAGACGCTGAGCGGTTTATACGGTGGATGAGTCTGGCAGCAGCATTCATGATGGACTGAAGGGGGATAGCCTATGTAAAGGTAATCAATTCCACAGGAGGAAGTTGCAGTAGTCGAGGCGAGAGATGACCGGGGGTGTGAATTAGGAGCTTTGTGGTGTCACTGGTTAGGAAGGGACTTATTTTAGAGATGTTGCGGAGGTTGAGACAGCAAGCCTTGGAAAGGGATTGTATATGGGGCTGAAAGGAGAGTCCAGAGTCCAGGATAAATTATAGCACCCTGGCATGCGGGGATGAGTGGACGGTTGTGCCATCGCTCTTCACAGAGAAGTCAGGGGAAGAGGCACATGGGGGAGGAAATATTATGAGCTCAGTTTTTGACAAGTTGAGTTTGAGGAAGTGGTGTGACATCCAGATAGATATGTTGGTTAGTAAGTAAGGGATGCTTGAGGAGACAAATGGGGTGAATTGAGGGGTGGAGAGATAGATTTGGGTGTCATCAGCATAGAAATTATATTGGAGGCCATAGGAGGCTATCAGTTGACCCTGGGAGGAGGTGTCAATTGAAAATAGAAGAGGGCCAAGAACAGAACATTGGGGGACTCCTAACGGAGAAAGGAAATCGCTTACAGACGTATTAGAAAAGGAGTGTTTAAAGGCTCAGAAAAAAAAAACGCACTACCAGTGCTTTCATTTATTATTTATTATTATTATTTACAATTTATATAGCGCCAACAGTTTACGCAGCGCTTTAGAATGTATAGAGAGGACAACACAATTACAGTATAGTTCAATACAAAAGGTACAGGAGGGTCCTGCTCGTAGAGCTTACATTCTAAAGGGAGGGGGTGGTGGTACAAAAGGTAATAGCTGCAGAGAATGATTTGATGTGGGGGGCTCAGGGACAGTTGTTAGGTGGGTGTGGGATATGCTTCCCTGAATAAATGGGTTTTCAGGGATCTCCTAAAGGTGGACAGGGTAGGGGCTGATCGAGCATTTAAATACATTAATTTCAATGGCGATAAATTAATATTCTGGCCAATGGAATCAGTGAATGCCCAAATACTTGACGTGCCTAAATGTGTCTCAGCATGCCAAAGGTGTTTGCAAAACGCTGCTTTGGGCACTTAAAGCTGGGAACAGTGCTAAAGCCTCATGCACATAGGACGTTTTGCTCCAGGGAAGGAGGAGGCCTTTGCTCAAGGGGAGGAAAAAAAAAAAACACCCTGTGTGCACAAGGCTTTAGCACTGTTCCCAGCTATCTCTGTAGACTACAGAACCCCTCTTGTCTATATTATGGAGAAGAAGCGAGGAAGATGTGCTCTGCAGTCCAAACCAGGAGAGCAGCCTTTGGTGTAACACTGCTCCTCCATAGATACAGTACAGTGTGTAAGAGTTGTCACCCTAGGGTACAAAGTGTGTTGATGGCAGGATCACCAGGTGAAAATAAAAAGGAAAAGACTTGAAACAAGTATAGCCACCACATCCAAAGACTAGTAAACTGCAATAGATTACATTTTTATTCATGGGTTTAGATATGCTTTAAAACTGTTTTTGAACAGACCAGAATTCTTTAACGAGTGGAGAATTTCTGATAACATCATGGAAAGTGTCACCTGATAAATCACATTGTATTTACCAGTGGATTATTTACTGTTCTATCGCTGTATGCAGCTGCGGATGCTAATTTCCTTATTTAACATTGATTTAGCTGTGAGCAGAATTTGCCGGCTCAGTCAAGTCGCCGTTTCCTCCATTCTAGAGAAGGATAAACCTAATTTCTTTAAATCAGATGCTATCTGGCTGATCTCATCACCGGGACGTCATGTATCAGCTGTGTACGCCTTATCAGTAGCCGCAGCGTGCGCTGAAATTCACCTTTCTGTGTAAGCATTGCCCCATGGGACAGGCAGGAAACTGCCTCAATAAACTGATAACACCTAATGCCACATATATTGTATTTCCTTGGATAACCTGTCCGAGCGGTCGGATGCTTAGTACAACGGGCATGTTTGGTCTCCCATCACTTGGTAACAAAGCAGTACAAATATTATAGTTATACTCCAGGGGAAAATTAAAGCAGATCTATTGCTACAAACTTCTGGCTCATTCACACCAGCCCCATTGAGCTGCCTTGGGCAGTGTTGACCAACAAAGTCCCAGTGCAAGGAAAAGGCTTTGTATAGAGCCTGTGCACACCAACTCACAGCATTGGCAGGCATTGTGATAAAATAATGGAGGCACACATTCCAGTGTCTGGCCAAGCACTGGTTAAAGCTTGTAGGAGGAGTGTGCAGTCTCCCCTGACTGTCCTATGAGGCTGCATGACCCATTACGTACTGTGGATGGCGCTGTTCTGATCACATGCCCCCTCCCCAAAAACAAAAACAAAAACTCTCCAACAGTACACACAACTCAGCATGTGTGGAGTGCTTCATAGGGATCTGTTCTATTAGAAGATTGATAGGGGACAGTGGAAGAAGGGGAGGATCAAACAGCCTTTTTACACAATGTGGATAATTAACCCCTTAGCTTCACAGCGAGTATAACACGCATGCTTTACAGATATACAGACTGATTTTACTATTGTGGGTTTAGTAACACTTTAAAGCTGAACTCCAGATACAAAGGACACAAATGAATCTGTCTTCATTAATATATTATCAATACATATTTTTAAAGAGATTTTGTATTTGTAAAAGGTCCTCTTCCCTCTGTGTTCTGCCCCCACTTTCATGTAATTTTTCTGCATTGCATTGAACTGCATTAAGTTGCCATTGGCTCCCATTGCTGTCAATCACAGCCTGTGAGGAGGGAGCAGGGGTGAAGCCAAGCCATTTTCTGTGTGTTAATGGAGACACAGAGCTTGAGCTCAGGAGCAAGCCCCCATAAGTGCATCTGTAGCAAGTGGCTTGTATGCTGATCATCATGACCTGACACACAATCGTAGTTTGATGCCCATCATGAACTGACACACAATCGTAGTTTGATGCCCATCATGAACTGACAGTGATTACCAAAACTATGAGTGTGTGTGAATTCCTGATGAGTACCAAACTATGAGTGTGTGTGAATTCGTGATGAGTACCAAACTATGAGCGTGTGAGAATTCCTGATGAGTACCAAACTATGAGTATGTGTGTGTGAATTCCTGGTGAGTACCAAACTATAGGCGTGTGTGAATTGTTGATGAGCTATGAGTGTGTGAGTTAGTGCCTGCCCTGAAAGTCTTGGGAGGGTGTGGACATTCCTGCACAAACCTTCTGGCTTGGTTTGGAGGAGCCCCACCTAGTACTTGGGTGGGTCTGTTTTGGCAGAACTCCCAGAGAATATGGTCCATATGGTTTTGGCCAGAGGGACTAGTGAAAGTACCTCAATCCCCGTCTGGAGCCTAACACACCAGGGGAACAGGTTCACAGTCCTTCCTCTTAGGAGGAGGACTATGTGTACACGCTGTGCACGTTTTGTGTTTCACTTTTTTTTGCACCAGGTGGAGGCTGATACACCAAGGTTTAAAGAATAAAAAATAAATAAATGAGTGTGTGAGTTAGTGGTGAACATTCAACTAGGAGTGTGTGGGTTTCTGGAGTGTGCCAAGTTATGAGTATGTGAGCTACTAGTGAGCTCCAAACTATGAGTGAGTGTGTGTGACTTCCCGGTGAGTACCAAGCTATGGATGTGTGTGAATTCCTGGTGAGTACCAAGCTACAAGTTTGTGTGAACTCCTGGTGAGTAGCAAACTATGAGTGTATACGAGTTCCCAGTGAGTACCAAAGTACGAGTATGTCAGTTCCTGGTGAGTACCAAACTATGAGTGTATACGAGTTCCCAGTGAGTACCAAACTACGAGTATGTCAGTTCCTGGTGAGTACCAAACTATGAGTGTATACGAGTTCCCATTGAGTACCAAACTATGAGTATGTGAGTTCCTGGTGAGTATAAAACTATGAGTGTGTGAGTACCAAGCTATGTATGTTGGAGTTAGTGGTGAACATCAAACTAGGAGTGTGTGAGTTCCTAGCGTGTATCAAATTATGCATGTACTAGTTACTGGTGAGTATGTGAGTTCCTGGTGAGAAAATAGTTAATAATTGTCTTGGTAAAGTGTACATTTCCCCCCTTCTTTTGAGACTTATTAAAAAAGATGCCCGATTTGCCTTGAGGACAGTGGTATTTTCATGTAGAAGAACCTCCATATTCTGCCCAACCTCCCTCAGAGCTCAGATGCATCTGAGGTCTCTAGTCATGTTACCGATAGGAAGGTCACGGATGACCAAATTATATTGATTCTGCTGAACTTTACACTTTAATACTAATATCTGAAAGAAATAAACTTGTGCTGGAGTTGGCAATATCTACAAGAACAATGCATCCAAGAGAGACACGTATATATCTTACTTGTGTTAGTATCAGAAAGTTATAACTCCAGAGCCCGAGTGTAACCAATGTATGAACAATGTCCAATAAAATATACCACGCCGGAAAATGTTCTCATTACACTTCCTCACAGATCCATCTTTAAACAAAGCTGACATTTGCATAGCTCATCCATGCAATTATTGACAGTTTAAAATAACAACCATTCAATATAAATCCAACACATATAGTATATAAAGCATAGTTATATTTTAAATATTTCATAATAATATTTATATTATAAATACTATATATACACAGTATATATATATATATATATATATATATATATATATATATATATATATATATATATATATATATATATATATATATATATATATATATTAGATAATACAATTTATTTTTATATTTTATATATATATATATATATATGTATATATATATATATATATATATATATTAAATATATCATCACGGACTGTGGACATGTTTGCATTTCATTTGGAAATCAAGGTCCCGGAGTCTGGAGAATGAGTGGAGAGGCACAGATTCCTAGTTGCATGTGGTCCAGTGTGAGGTTTCCACAGTCAGTGGTGATTTGGGGAGCCATGTCATCTGTTAGTATTGGTCCACTGTGTTTTATCAAGTCCAAAGATGCCGATTTCATATTTCAGCAGGACTCGGCACCTGCCCACACTGCCAAAAGTACCAATACCTGGTTTAATGATCTTAGTAGCTCTGTGCTTGATTGGCCAGCAAACTCGCCTGACCTAGCCCCCATAGAGAATCTGTGGGGTATTGTCAAGAGTAAGATGAGAGACACCAGACCCAACAATGCAGATGAGCTGAAAGGCGCTATCAAAGCAACCTGGGCTTCCAAAACACCTCATCAAAGCCACAGGCTGATTGCCTCCATAACACGCCGCTTTGATGCAGTAATTCATGCAAAAGGAGCCCGACCATGTTTTGAGTGCATACTATACTGCACATGGACATACTTTTCAGTAAGCCAACATTTCTGTATTTAAAATTGGTTTTATTGGCCTTATGTAATATTCTAATATTCGGAAATACTGAATTTTGGGTTTTCACTAGCTGTAAGCCATGATCATCAAAGTGAAAAAGAAAGAAATGCTTGAAAGACGTGGATGAGCGAGCTTGGGGTGGAGGAACTTGACTGGCCTGCATCCTGATCTCAACCCGATAGTGGTGTGCAGTCATGTTGGAACAGGAAGGGGCCACCCCCAAACTGTTCCCACAACTTGGCTGTCCACAAGGTTTAGGAGTGTGTCTATGAGAATGTTTGATCATTCTTCCAGAAGCGGATTTGTTAGGTCAGGCACTGAAGTTGGACGAGAAGGCCTGGCTCGCACTCTCCACTCTAATTTATCAGGAAGGTGTTCTATTGGGGTGAGGTCAGGACTGTGCAGACCAGTCAATTTCCTCCACCCCAAACTCGCTCATCCTGGTCTTTATGGACCTTGCTTTGTGCACTGTTGCACAGTCATGTTGGAACAGGAAGAGGCCATCCCCAAACTGTTCCCACAAAGTTGGGAGCATGAAATTGTCCAAAAATGGACCTTGCTTTGTAGACTGGTCCAAACCATTTGGTGTAGGGGGGGATTATGGTGTCTGGTTCTTCTTCAGGGGTTGGGCTTGGTAACTTAGTTTTTACTGAAGGGAACGCTTAAAAAGGAAGTAAACCCTAATGGGTTTACTTCCTCTTTGATTCCCTGCAAAGCTAAAGCATAATGGACTACTATGCATTGCAAAATACATTTGCCTGTATTTCGGCAAATATCTCCTAAACCGTGTAGGTTTAGGAGATATTTTTTGGACCTACATGTAAGCCTTAATCTAGGCTTACCTGTAGGTCAAAGTGGTTTGTTAAGCCCCATACACACTATCAGATTATCTGCTGAGTTTTTCCTTCAGATTTACCAGAACCATGTAGTAGAAGGGCCTGCCTGATTGCATACACATTGAAACTCCTAAGGTTTGACCTCATATTATATGGTTTTGGTAAATCTGAAGGAAAAACTCAGCAGATAATCTGATAATGTGTATGGAGCTTAAGGGTTTACAACCACTTTAAGGCGTCAGCTTACCAAGACATTTTGGACAATTTCACGCTCCCAACTTTGTGGGAAGAGTTTGGGGGATGACCCCTTCCTGCTCCAACATGACTGCGCACCAGTGCACAAAGCAAGGTCCATAAAGACCAGGATGAGCGAGTTTGGGGTGGAGGAACCTGACTGGTTCTGACCTCAACCCGATAGAACACCTTTGGGATGAATTCGAGCGGAGACTGTGAGCCAGGCCTTCTCTCCAACATCGGTGCCTGACCTCACATATGCGCTTCTGGAAGAATGATCAAACATTCCCATAGACACACTCCTAAACCTTGTGGACAGCCTTCCCAGAAGAGCTAAAGCTGATATCACTGCAAAGGGTGGGCCAACTCAACCTCAACCCTAATGGACTAAGCCCACGTACACACGGTCGGAGATTTTGCCAACCAAATCCGTCGGATTTTGCCCGTCGGATTTAGTCCGACGGATTGTGTCCGAAACTGTTGCATACACATGGTCAGGCCAAGTTGGCGAAAAATCTGATCATTCAGAACGTGATGACGTAATTTCGTTACGATGGGACTACATTCAGGCTAGTAGCCAATAGCTTTGATGTGGGAATTTGATCTGAGCATGCGTGGGACTTGGTCCGATGAAAATGCTCTACACATGATCGGATTAGGTCCGTCCAGCCCAGTTGGTCGGGAAATCTTTCCAACATGTTGGAAAATTGGGTGGGACGGAGATTCGGACGGAATCAGTCCGATGCATACCACACACAGTCGGATTATCCGACGACACGGTCCGATAAGACTCATTCCGACAGATTCTCCGACCGTGTGTACAAGGGCTAAGACTGGGATGCCATTAAAGTTCATGTGCATCTAAAGGCAGGTGTCCCAATACTTTTGGTAATATAGTGTAGCTACCATTGGATTGCTGATCCCTGCTCTACATAGAAAAGAAGGTTATACTTGGAAAAAATAAATAAATGTATAATTGCCTTCGGAAGCTAGCGCAAACTTTGTTCCCCCGTCATTTAGACACATGTCACCGTCACTGATGACAAAGTCACCCTCGCTCCCTGTTTGCACACACAGCACTTGTCAATGAGTTAATTAAAGCCGATTGAGTACGCTTCAGTTTATTTCATCAAGCAAAAAAAGTCTCTCCTGTATCCCTTTAATTTCCTGTTACACATAAAAAAAAAAAAACGTAAAGGCGGATTTGTAGAAAAGAAAAAGAAAAACAGCGGAGAGAGCGCGTCCGCGCTGTTTGCTTAACACAGCAGATAAGGAAGGGTTGACACCAGTTCAGGCAGAGGATGAGCCGGGCTGCAGAGCACGTCGTTCGTTGTCTTATTGTAGCGATGGCATGCGTTGATCACTCTCTACGCTAACGCCGATCGATCGATCTTACTGTATACGGGAAAAGGTCGGCTTACAGAAAAAGAATACATCTGTCATCTGCTTGTATTACATTTTACAGTGGTGTGAAAAAGTGTTTGCCCCCTTCCTCATTTCCTGTTCCTTTGCATGTTTGTCACACTTAAGTGTTTCGGAACATCAAACCAATTTAAACAATAGTCAAGGACAACACAAGTAAACACAAAATGCAATTTGTAAATGAAGGTGTTTATTATTAAAGGTGAAAAAAAATCCAAACCATCATGGCCCTGTGTGAAAAAGTGATTGCCCCCTAAACCTAATAACTGGTTGGGCCACCCTTAGCAGCAACAACTGCAACCAAGCGTTTGCGATAACGTGCAATGAGGCTTTTACAGCGTCCTGGAGGAATTTTGGCCCACTCATCTTTGCAGAATTGTCCTAATTCAGTTACATTAGAGGGTTTTCGAGCATGAACGGCCTTTTTAAGGTCATACCACAACATCTCAATAGGATTCAGGTCAGGACTTTGGCTAGGCCACTCCAAAGTCTTCATTTTGTTTTTCTTCAGCCATTCGGTGGTGGACTTGCTGGTGTGTTTAGGATCATTGTCCTGCTGCAGAACCCAAGTTTGTTTCAGCTTGAGTACACGAACAGATGGTCGGACATTCTCCTTCAGGATCTCTTGGTAGACAGCAGAATTCATAGTTCCTTTTATCACGGCAAGTCTTCCAGGTCCTGAAGCAGCAAAACAGCCCCAGACCATCACACTACCACCACCATATTTTACTGTTGGTATAATGTTCTTTTTATGAAATGCAGTGTTCCTTCTACGCCAGATATACTTGGACACACACCTTCCAAAGAGTTCCACTTTTGTCTCATCAGTCCACAGAATGTTGTCCCAAAAGTCTTGGGGATCATCAAGATGTGTTGTGGAGAAATTGAGACGAGCTTTGATGTTCTTTTTGCTCAGCAGTGGTTTTCTCCTTGGAACTCTGCCATGCAGGCCATTTTTGCCCAGTCTTTTCCTGATGGTGGAGGCATGAACGCTGACCTTAACTGAGGCAAGTGAGGCCTGCAGTTCCTTGGACGTTGTTGTGGGGTCTTTTGTGACCTCTTGGATGAGTCGTCGCTGCGCTCTTGGGGTAATTTTGGGCGGCCGGCCACTCCTGGGAAGGTTCACCACTGTTCCATGTCTTCGCCATTTGTGGATAATGGCTCTCACTGTGGTTCGCTGGATTCCCAAAGCTTTAGAAATGGCTTTATAACCCTTTCCAGACTGATAGATCTCAATTACTTTCTTTCTCAATTGTTCCTGAATTTCTTTGGGTCTCGGCATGATGTGTAGCTTTTAAGGATCTTCTGGTGGACCTTACTGTGTCAAGCAGCTCCTATTTAAGTGATGCCTTGATTGTGAACAGGTGTGGCAATAATCAGGCCTGGGTGTGGCTAGAGAAATTGAACTCAGGTGTGGACAACCACAGTTATGTTTTAACAAGGGGGGCAATCACTTTTTCACACAGGGCCATGATGGTTTGGATTTTTTTTCACCTTTAATAATAAACGCCTTCATTTACAAATTGCATTTTGTGTTTACTTGTGTTGTCCTTGACTATTGTTTAAATTGGTTTGATGTTCCGAAACACTTAAGTGTGACAAACATGCAAAGGAACAGGAAATGAGGAAGGGGGCAAACACTTTTTCACACCACTGTATGTTACCCTGCAACCAGAGGCTGCGACCGGCGGGGACAGCATGCAGGGAAACAGCGCAGGGACCAGGCAGTACAGCTAAAACCCAACCGAACGTTCAGTTTAAATCAGCTAAATACATCCCAGCCGCTATAAACAAAACGGTGTGCACGGGCTTACATTTTGCATTCCTTTTCATGTAGAAGGATCCTTACTCAGTAGGAAATAGACATGTGCGGTTCGTTTCATTCCCAATTTAGAATTTGGACACATTTTTCGTTATTACGAAAAATCCGGATCGATGTATCCGAATTTCCGACTGACAATAGTAACGAATTTTAAAGGAATCCAAAATAACAAAATTACATTTCGGATGAAATTCAAGTTCGAATCTAATTTGATTTTTTTTCTTATTATTTTCTAATCGAATTCGAAAATCAAATTCAAATTTCTGAATAGAATAGAAAAAAAAACATTTTTTACATTTTTTTTGTGTGTGTTGTTTATTTTTTATTTTTATATTAAGTGTGAGAAAATTTGAGGCACAGGAACACTGTTGGCAATGGGTTATAATATGACGAAACAGATATTGAAATATAGAGAAATAATGCGGGAAGCTTAGATGTCTGTTAAGAGGGGTAGATATGGTTATTATGTCATATATATTATGATATCTCGAAAAGGTTATGATCGAGGCGAACAATGTTAATTTGATATATTTGAATTGTTGTTAGAAGACGCGTGTTTTGTGTTTCTTGAAATAAATAAAAGATTTACAAAAAAAATAAAAAAATAAAAGAATAGAAAAGGATAGAATAGAATAAAATAGAATAAAAAAGGAAAGATTAAAATAAAAAGAATACAACCTTTTTCCAAAATTCTAATTTCTAATAGATCAAATTTGGATTTGAATGAAATAAATTCAAATTTGAATAGAATAGAAAAGAATAGAATAGAATAGAATAGAAAATAATAGAATAGAAAAAAACAATAGAATAGAATAAAAGGAATACAATAATTTCCCCAAATTTGAATAAAATAAATTCAAATTTGAATAGAATAGAAAAGAATATAATAGAATAGAATAGAAAATAATAGAATAGAAAAAACAATAGAATAGAATAAAAAGAATACAATAATTTCCCTAAATTTGAATAAAATTAATTCAAATTTGAATAGAATAGAAAAGAATAGAATAGAATAGAAAATAATAGAATAGAAAAAAACAATAGAATAAAAAGAATACAATAATTTCCCCAAATTTGAATAAAATAAATTCAAATTTGAATAGAATAGAAAAGAATAGAACAGAATAGAAAATAAAAGAATAGAATAGAATATAAAAAATAGAATAGAATAAAAAGAATACAATAATTTCCCCAAATTCGAATAAAATAAATTTGAATTAGAATAGAATAGAAAATAATAGACTGGAATAGAATAGAAAATAAAAGAATAGACCACGGTATAAAATAGAGGAAATCAGAACAGAATATAAAATAAAAGAATAGAAAATAAAGGAAAGGAATAGAAAATAATAGAATAGAAAAGAATAAGAGTATACCATAACAGAATAGAATAGAAAATAAAGGGAAATAATAAAATAGAATAGAAAATAAAGGAATAAAATTGAATAAAATAAAAAAAGGAAATATTCAAATAAAAAGAATATAACCTTCTGTCAAAATGTATAAATTATAAATAGAATAAATTTGGATTTGAAGTAAATAAATTCAAATTTGAATAGAATAGAAAATAAAAGAATAGAATAGAAAAAAAGAATAGAATAGAATAAAAATAATACACTCATTTCCCCAAATTCAAATAAAATTAATTTGAATTAGAATAGAATAGATTAGAATAGAATAGAATATACAAGAATAGAATATAGAGTAAAACAGAACAGAATAGAAAATAAAGGAATGAAATAGAAAATAATAGTAAAATAATAGTGAAAATAGAAAATAGAAAAAAATAGAAAATAGAAAATAATAGTGAAAATAGAAAATAATAGTATAGAATAGAAAAGAAGAGTAAACCATAACAAAATAGAATAGAAATTAAAGGAAAATAATACAATAGAATAAAAAAGAAATAGAATAGAATTAAAAAAGGAAAGATTACAATAGAAAGAATACAACCTTTTTCCAAAATTAGACTTTCTAATAGATTACATTTGGATTTTAATGAAATAAATTAAAATTTGAATAGAATAGAAAAGAATAGAATAGAAAATAAAATACTAGACTAGAATATAAAAAAATATGATAGAATAAAAAGAATACAACCATTTCCCCAAATTCAAATAAAATAAATTTGAATTAGAATAGAATAGAAAATAAAAGAATCGACTATAGTAGAGGAAAACAGAACAGAATAGAAAATAAAACAATAGAAATAATAGTATAGAATAGAAAAGAATAGAGTAAACCATAACAAAATAGAATAGAAAATAAAGGAAAAGAATAGAATAGAATAAAAAAAGGAAAGATTAAAATAAAAAGAATACAACCTTCTTCCAAAATTCAAATTATAAATAGAATAAATTTGGATCTGAATGAAATAAATTCAAAATTTAATAGAATAGAAAAAGAATAAAATAGAAAATAAAAGAATAGTATAGAAAATAAAAGAATAGAATAGAATATAAAAAAACAATAGAATAGAATAAAATAATATAATTTCCCCAAATTCAAATAAAATAAATCTGAATTAGTATGGGAATAGAAAATAATAGATTAGAATAGAAAATAAACAAATAGACTATAATAGAGTAAAAGAGAACAGAATAGAAAATAAAAGAATAGAAAATAAAGGAATGGAATAGAAAATAATAGAATGGAATAGAATAAAAAGAATATAGTAAACCATAACAAAATAGAATAGAAAATAAAAGAAAATAATAAAGTAGAATAGAAAAGAAATAGAATAGAATAAAAAAGGAAAGATTAAAATAAAAAGAATACAACCTTTTCCCAAAATTCAAATTTCTAATAGATTAAATTTGGATTTGAATGAAATAAATTCAAATTTGAATAGAATTGAAAAGAATAGAATATAATAGAAAATAAAAGAATAGAATAGAAAAAAACAATAGAATAGAATAAAAAGAATACAACCATTTCCCCAAATTCAAATAATTTGAATTAGAATAGAATAGAAAATAGATTAGAATAAAATAGAAAATAAAAGAATAGACTAAAATAGAGTAAAACAGAACAAAATAGAAAATAAAAGAATATAAAATAAAGGAATAAGGAATGTAGTAGAAAATAACAGAATAGAATAGAACAGAATAGAAAATAATACATTAAACCATAACAAAATAGAATATAAAATAAAGGAAAATAATAAAATAGATTAGAAAATAAAGGAATAGAATAGAATAAAAAAGGAAAGCTTAAAATAAAAAGAATACAACCTTCTTCCAAAATTCTAATTTCAAATAGAATAAATTTGGATTTGAATATAGAATAAAAAAGAATACAACCATTTCCCCAAATTTTAATAAAATAAATTCAAATTAGAATAAAATAGAAAATAATAGAATATGATAGAATAGAAAATAAAAGAATTGAATCAAATAGAAAAAAAATAGCATTGGACAGAATAAAATAGAAAGAATATAACCTTCTTCCAAAATTCAAATTTCAAATAGAATAAATTTGAATACAATAGAATATAATAGAAAACAATAGCATTGAAAAGCATGGAGCATGAGTTCTTCTGATTGCAGTTGTAAGGTTGAGCAAGAGAGGTGTTGGACCTCTGCAGAGAGACCGCTGCTTCCACACAGAAATTAAAGCAGAACTTCACCTAAAAAGGGAAGTTCCCCTTGTTAGCACCCCCCCCCCCTCCACTGCCACATTTGCCAGAACAGGTACCTGGTTTTGACAGATACTGCCTCCCACTTCCGGTCAGATCACCATGCCCCCCCTCTTTCCCCTGCAGTCTTCTGGGGCACATCACAAGTCCCAGAAGGCTACAGGACCATTCACAAGGCCCAGTGCGACTCAGACATGCACTGTAGGAAACCAGCTGTTAAGCCGTAAGGCTTCACTACCTGTTTTCCTTACTTGAGATGCTGGCGCCTGTACCCAAAGCAGATTGAAAGATCGGCTCGGGTGAGGACATTGCAGGATCCCTGGACAGATAAGTGTCCTTATATTAAAAGTCAGCAGCTACAGTAGTTGTAGCTGCTGAATTTTAAGTTTTTTTTGGGGGGGGGGGAGCCTGGAGTTTCTCCGTAAGCCTAGGTTCACATCTCTGTATGTGTAAAATTGCGGAGGGTTTAAAGCTTAACCTGTTAGGTATCTACTTACTCAGCACAACCTCATCTTTTATATTTTACCAAAAATGTTATAAACATATTGTGTTTTTTGTGCCCTGAACTTTTGCATTTGATAAAAAAATTGGAACTGCCACTATTTTATTCTCCAGGGTCTCTGCTTCTCAGAAAATATATCATGTTTGGGGGTTTTAACTTAACCACTTAAGGACCGCCTCATGCCGATGTAAGTCGGCAGAATGGCACGGCTGGGCACAAGCACGTACCTGTACGTTGCTTTTTAAGTGCCCAGAGCTCCCGACCCGGTCCTGTGCACCGTGACCGTGGCTGTGGGACCAACGGATCCGATCGCCGCTGGTGTCCCGCGATCGGGTCACAGAACTTTTATCCAGCATTGGGAGCTCCAGACCACTTTTTAAATGTTTTCAAAGTTATGTGTATCTGCCTTGATAAAAAAAAAAATGCTTGTTGTTTACAGAGCCTAATAACACAAGCTAAAATGTACACACAACTAAATGAGAACACTGATTCACTCCATACACTTTTTTTTTTTTTTTGCTGCCTGCTCTGTTTAACCACTTAAGCTCCGGACCAATTTGCAGCCAAAGGACCAGGCCCCTTTTTGCGATTCGGCACTGCGTGGCTTTAACTGACAATTGCGCGGTCGTGCGACGTGGCTCCCAAACAAAATTGGCGTCCTTTTTTTCCCACAAATAGATCTTTCTTTTGGTGGTATTTGATCCCCCCTGCGGTTTTTATTTTTTGCGCTATAAACAAAAATAGAGCGACAATTTTGAAAAAAATTCAATATTTTTTACTTTTTGCTATAATAAATATCCCCAAAAATATATTAAAAAAACGTTTTTTTCCTCAGTTTAGACCGATACGTATTCTGCTACATATTTTTGGTAAAAAAAATGGCAATTAGTGATTATTGATTGGTTTGCGCAGAAGTTATAGCGTTTACAAAATAGAGGATAGTTTTATAGCATTTTTATTAATATTTTTTTTTACTAGTAATGGTGGCGATCAGCGATTTTTATTGTGACTGCGACATTATAGCGGACACATCGGACATTTTTGACACATTTTTGGGACCATTGTCATTTATACAGCAATCAGTGCTATTTAAATGCATTGATTCCTGTGTAAATTACACTGGCAGTGAAGGAGTTAACCACTAGGGGGCAGTGTAGTGTTATGTATGACGTTATGTGTTTTTTTTTATTGTGGGGGCGTGGCCTGGCATGTGACGTCACTGATCGTCCTTCCCTATAAGAGGGAATAGACGATCGGTGACAGCCACACAGGGAAGCACGGGGAGAGGTTTGTTTACACAGACCTCTCCTCGTTCTTCAGCTCTGTGACCCCGATCGCGGGACACCAACGGCGATCGGGTCCGCTGGTCCCGCGGCCACGGTCATGGAGCACAGGATCGGGTCGGGAGCGTGCCGCCGGCGGCACGTTCCCGACCCACGGCTGGGCACTTAAAGAATCACGTACCGGTACGTGATTGTGCCCAGCCGTGCCCTTCTACCGACGTATATCGTCCTTAAGTGGTTAAATGGGGCCATGAATTTGCAATTAGAGAGAGATGGTCTGAAAGTAAACAGATTGTGCTGTGCCTTCTTTTTGGAAAACGCATATTGCTTATGATGACAACAGTGTCTGTGTTGCTCCCTGTGTTTAATGTTATTTGTAAAAAATAAAATAAAATAAATGCTTGTATCGACTATAATGGAGTAAAAGAGAACAGAATAGAAAATAAAGGAATGGAATAGAAAATAATAGAATGGTATAGAATGGAAAGAATAGATTAAACCATAACAAATTAGAATAGAAAAGAAAGGAAAATAATAAAATAGAATAGAAAAGAAATAAAATAGAATAAAAAAAATGAAATATTAAAATAAAAAGAATACAACCTTTTTCCCAAAATTAGAATTTCTAATAGATTCAATTTGGATTTGAATGAAATAAATTCAAATTTAAATAGAATAGAATAGAAAATAAAATAATAGAATAGAAAAAAACAGTAGAATAGAATAAAAAGAATACAACCATTTCCCCAAATTCAAATAAAATAAATTTGAATTGGAATAGAATAGAAAATAATAGATTATAAAAGAATAGACTATTATCACTTCCATCCAGCATTGGGAGCTCCAGGCCACTTTTGAAATGTTTGCAAAGTTATGTGTATCTGCTTTGATAAAAAAAATAAAAATAAATGCTTGTTGTTTACAGAGCCTAATAACACAAGCTAAAATGTACACACAACATTAATTTTCAATTAGAGAGAGACGGTCTGAAAGTAAACAGATTCTGCTGTGCCCTCTTTTTGGAAAACGCATATTGCTTGTGACAACAGTATCTGTGTTGCTCCCTGTGTTTAATGTTATTTGTAAAAAAAAAAAACGAAAACAAAACAAAAACAAAAATCAATATGTATTTTAAATAGTAATAAAAAATAAAAACAAATGTATAAACATTTAAGAGTAATAGAATTAACCCCAAACCATTATAGTCTCCTTTCAAGCCAGCCATTCAAAAGCTAGAATTTGAGAGTTTTGTTAGAACCTGATTGTATATAAATCAAATTTGTTTTTTAGTTATTTAGTAACTTTTGCTGATCCAATTGGTCAAACCTAACAAGAATCTAACTGGTGTAGCTAGCTTTGGACAAATGAACATATCTTGAAATTTATGAATTCCTTCAGATGGCTATTTCATCTTTATAGGTAGGCTAAGCCTACTGTGAACTGCACTAAGGAGGGCTTTATCATATTTGTTGCAGATTCTAATGCACATTAGTATACCTGTCGGGTACACTATATACTAAGCATGTATAGACACAACTGACCATCACACCCACTATGTCCAAAAGTGTTATACCCCTACAAAATGATTGAATTCAGGTGTTTCCAGGGAAGGGTATGGTTATTACTACAACGTACAAAGACATTGTATACATTTGTGTACGTCCAACCTTGAAGTAACAGTTTGGGGACGTCACTTTTCCAGCTTGATTGTGCCTCTCTACACAAATTCAGCTCTATAAAGACATGGTTTCACCAGTTGTGTGTGGAGGAACGCAAATGTCCTGTACAGAGCACTGACCTCAACCCCACTGGGCACCTTTGGGATATATTGTAACGCCAATTGGGAGCCAGGTCTTCTCATCCAACCGCAGTGTTTGACCTCAACCTTACGGAACACCTTTGGGATGAACCAGAATGCCAACTGTGGGCCAGGTCTTCTCATCCAACCACAGTGTCTGACCTCAACCTTACAGAACACCTTTGGGATGAACCAGAATGCCAATTGTGAGGCAGGTCTTCTCATCCAACAACAGTGTCTGACCTTGACCCTACAGAGCACCTTTGTGATAAAGCAGAATGCCAATTCTGAGCCAGATCTACTTATCTAACAGCAGTGCCTGACCTCAACGCTACTGACCACCTTTGGGATGAACCAGAATGCCAATTGTGAGCCTTCTCATCCAACAACAGTGTATCACCCAGTGGTGACTGGTGGTTGGCCAGGTTGGCCCTGCACTTGCCCCATCAAGCAGGCAGCGCTTCCCTTTGGGCAACGGCCAGCGGCTTCTCGTGCATCTTCTCCCTCCTCCTCTTAGGTAGCCAAAAGGATTGCCCATCCTTTCAGCCAATAGGGTGACGGGTCCCACTTCCTGATTGGCCAGGAGGAGAATCAGTGTGACAATAGTGAGTGTTCATTCGCTATTGTCACACAACTGGGTGGACTCAAGGTCCAGAGCTCTACGCTCTGAGCCCACCCTTCTTTTAAGCCTATTAGAGCCTCGGGCTTAAAAAAAAACCCCCAAAAAAAACATTTGGAATCCATGTGTCCATGAGCCAAGTCTTCTCATCCACCAACAGTGTCTGACCTTGACCCTACAGAACACCTTTGGGATGAACCAGAATGCCATTTGTGAGCCAGGGCTTCTCATCCAACAACACTGTCTGACCTCAACCCTACAGAACACCTTTGTGATAAACCAGAATGCCAATTCTGAGCCAGATCTTCCCATCTAACAACAGTGCCTGACCTCAACCCTGCTGACCACCTTTGGGCTGAATTGGAATGCCAATTCTGAGCCAATTCTTTCCATCCAACAACATGTGCCTGACCTCAACCCTACTGACCACCTTTGGGCTGAATTGGAATGCCAATTCTGAGCCAATTCTTTCCATCCAACAACATGTGCCTGACCTCAACCCTACTGATCACCTTTGGGCTGAATTGGAATGCCAATTCTAAGCCTAGTCTTCTCATCCAACAACAGTGCCCTTTTGAGATAAATTGAAAATGCCTATTTTGAGTGAGGTCTTCTCATCAAACATAAATACCTGATATCAGAAATGCTTGTTTGGCTGAATTGGCACCTATTCCTGCAGACACGTTCCAAAATTTTTGGGAAAGTCTCCCTAAAGAGTGAAGGCCGTTATAGCCACAAAGGGGGCAGATTCCATATTGGTGGTCAACAAGGTCATATAGGTAATGGTCAAGTGTCCACAATTTTGAGGGATTTCCTATGGACATGATTTTGCATTGCAGGCAGAACAGGTCAATCACAACCTTTGGCTGCATTTTTTTGTTAGAATACATTCTTTGGGCAGTGCCACCCTCAAATTCAGCATTTGACAATAATACCCGTCTACATGAGCAATAAAGAAGCAGATTTTATAGATTACTTCCGGAAATTTGTCAGCTGTGGTTGAACTGGCACTAGGAAATAAAAAGGTTTCAGGCTGTCTGGTTATGCTGTCTAGTTAATCAGCTTATAATTTGAATCTGAGGGTAATTAGCTCATCATTTAATTAAATTTTAGATTGCTCTGCCTTCACGCTACCGCTGTAGCAGGGTGCTATTGCTGAAACACGCAGCCCTCAGTGATGGCCCTTGTCGCTTATTGTTATCCTTCTCTGTGATGTTCATTCCCATGTACATAATCGCCTTTGTCTATACCACACTGGAAATTAATTAATTGGGAAAGTGATTCTTTGTGTCAGACAGTGTACTTGTATCAGTATTGACTGAGCAATTATGATCCTTTACTAAAGCTGGCCAGAGATCGGAGATGAGAGTTGGCCAACGTGTTTTCAGCACTAGTAGATATTGCAAGGTCACAGACCTAAGGACGGGCCATACAATGGATAGGTTAGAAAAGTTTTCTTTGGGGACCTCCCCCTTGGATGGAGATAAGTTGAAGCTGATGGTGTCTCCTTTGACTCCACCACCTGGTAGACCCGTTGTTCATGTTTATGCCAGGAACTGACCAAAAAGATTAGGCCAGTGCAAAAGAGCTTTGATTTGCATCAGAACTTTCCAGAAGAAAAAGCAAAAGCAGCCAAAGCTTAGAAGGAGGTCATATGTGGGTTAGATTGAGGTCCAGTGCAGGTCAAATGAACCTGTCAATAAATTCTGCATGGTCTTATGCCGCGTACACACGGTCGAACTGTTTGACGTACTTAGTCCGTTGAAACACATTTCAGCGGACAGTCCGCTCGTGTGTGGGCTTCAGCTGACTTTTTCAGCGTGCAGTCCGGAGTACTAAGATTTTCGGTTTTTCCAAAAATCTGTCCGTCGTACTTTGGTTTCAGCGGACAATACGGTCGTCAGTATGCTAGTTCGACGGACTAAGAATGGCGCATGCCCAGAAAGGATTTACACGGCGGAAGGGTGCTTTGCTGTGTCTTGGACTTCCTATTTCTAGTCCCGTCGTACATGCTGTACACGTCATCGCGCAAGCTTTCGACGGACTGTTTGTGTATCCGTGTGTGGTCAAGTCCGTTCAGTGGAAAGTACGCCGGATTGTCCGTCGGATTGTATGACGGACTAAGTACGCCATACAATCCGCTCATGTGTACGCGGCATTAGAAGTGTGTTAACCACTTTAGGATGGGCCGCCTGCAATGTACTGCGGATGGGCAGCTCCTACAGGCACAGTAATGTACTTGTAAAGCGCTGCCTTCTCCTGGGTTTAGGACAGGTTCAGGGCCCCTTCACTAACTCCCGCTATCAGCAGTTCCCAGCCAATGATTCATGGCAGGGCCTGCTGTTCGGCCTTGTCCAATCACAGTCCAGATCCCTGTGTTGACAAACACAAAGGGCTCTGTACAGGGAGAATGGTCTGTTTCTTCTCCCTGCAGAGCAGGGTGAAGAAACAAAAAGATGTTTAGTAAAAGCTGATTTACACACATTAATACTTGTTAGGCACACATGTAACCCCTTCATTTCCCCAAGATGTTAACCCTAGTTAACAGTTCTTACACAGTGTCAGTAATGCCGCATACACACGAGTGGAATGTCCGACATAAAAAGTCAGACAGAATCTTTTCATCGTATATTCCAATCGTGTGTATGCCTCATCTGACTTTTTTTTTGAAAATTCTGAGGGACCTAGAAATAGAACACGTTTTTAAATATTTCAGATGGAATCAATTCCTATCGGGAAAACCGCTCGTCTGTATGCTGGACCAAAAACGACGCATGCTCTGAAGCAAGTATGAGACGGAAGCTATTGTCTACTGGCTATTGAACTTCCTAGTCCCGTCGTACGTGCTGTATGTCACTTCTTAACGATCTGACTTTGGTGTGATCGTGTGTACGCACGGCGGTTTCAGCGGATCTCTGTCGGGAAATCTTCAGAGTTTATTCCGACGAGAAAAGTGGTCACTATTAGGTTGCATTCACATCTCTGCATTTTGAATTGGCCGCGATTCTGACCCCCGATTTCAAAGCGCCAAGGTGTGAATGACAAATCACAGAAAACACATTTGAGATGCCATTCATGTGAATGGTGCCTAAAATCGCAGTGATAAATCATGCTGCAATCGTGTCAACCTGCATCGCGTGAAGCATGTCGAAATGTCAAAAGTAGCTCCTGAACTTTTTTTGGGTGACAAGCTTCACGTGATGTGGATTTGCCGCGATTGCTGTGCGATTTATCGCACGACAATTGCGGCAAAACCGCAACACGATTTTAGGTGCCATTCAAATAAATGGCATCTCAAACGTGCTTTCTGTGATTTGTCATTCACACCTTCTCGCTTTGAAATTGTGGCAAATCTGCCCGGGATTCAAAACGCCGAGATGTGAATGCAGCCTCACAATCCCACTGTAAGTCGCTGATCACCCGCATTATTAGTATAAAGAAATAAATTAATACAATTCCAGTATACTAGTTTGTAGACACTATAATATTCACACAAACTAATCAATATACACTTATGCCCTGTACACACGGTCGGACATTCCGACTACAAAATCCATCAGATTTTTTCAGACGGATTTTGGCTAAACTTGTCTTGCATACACACGGTCGCACAAAGTTGGCGGAAAATCCGATCATTCAGAACGAGGTGACGTACGATGGGACTATAAAGAGGGCACTAGCCAATAGCTTTCATCTCGTAATTTATTCTGAGCATGCGTGGCACTTTGTCTGTCGGAATTGTCTGCACACGATCGGAATTTAAACGATCGGATTTTGTTAGAAAATTTTAGATCCTGCTCTCAAATTTTGTATGTCGTAAATTTCGATGGAAAAAGTCAGATGGAGTCCACACACGATCGGATTATCCGATCCGATCGCACATTTTCCGTCGGAAAGTCCGACCGTGTGTACAGGCATTATTAGGATTTGTTTGGACATGTAGCAGAGTACATTTGTCCTAAATTTATGAAGATTTTTTTTTTTTTATTATTATTATTTATTGGATATGTTTTATAGAAGAAATTAAAATTTTATTTTATTTTTTTCAAAATTTATGGTTGTTTTTAGTTTATATAATAATTATAATAAAAAAAATTAAAAAAAACAGTGGTGATCAAATACCACCAATAGAAAGTTCTATTTGTGTGAAAAAATTATACAAATTTCAACTTGGTTCAGCATTGCATGATTACGCATTACCAGTTAAAGTAACGCAATGCTAAATAGCAAAAACTGGCCTGGTCATGAAGGGGGTAAAACATTCCAGGGCTCAACTGGATAAACGGATCTCTTCGCAAGTGGAATGCACGCTGCATTTGCCCATCTACACAAACCCTTACAGAAGCCATTCTCAACCTGGTTTCCTCCAGAGGTTTCTTGAGCTGTGGTTGATTAATCAGCAGCCTGATCATGATGGCATAGCTCTGATGTCAACGCCACTTGGAAGAGCCAGTGTCACGATGGCAATGATCCTTTTATCTCTTTGTACTAGTGTGGTTCTTCCCACTGACCCCCAATGAAATGGTACTTTTTCCAGTTGACCTCCAATGCCATAGGCACTGTTCCTCTTACGGAACATAGATGTAAGGAGATACCTCTCTTATGGACCTTACAATAACCATTCTCAACCAGAGTTCCTCCAGAGGTTGCTAGAGGTTCCTTGAGCTGTGGTTGATTAATCAGCAGCCTAATCATGACGGCATAGCTCTGATGTCAACGCCACTTTGAAGAGCCAGTGTCATGATGTCACGATGG
The DNA here is from genome assembly GCF_037356315.1 of Lithobates pipiens. Taxonomy (NCBI): domain Eukaryota; kingdom Metazoa; phylum Chordata; class Amphibia; order Anura; family Ranidae; genus Lithobates; species Lithobates pipiens. The sequence continues at coordinate 603,038,831 of NW_027507758.1, forward strand.
CAATGATGTTTTTATCTCTCTGTACTAGTGCGGTTCTTCCCACTGACCCCCAATGAAATGGTATGTTCTTCCAGTTGACCTCCAAATCAATGGGCACTCTTCCTCTTACCAAACATAGATGTAAGGAGATAACTCTCTCAAGGACCTTACAATGACCATTCCCAACCAGGGTTCCTCCAGAGGTTGTTAGAGGTTTCTTGAGCTGTGGCTGATTAATCAGCAGACTGATCGTAACGGCATAGCTCTGATGTCAATGCCACTTGGAAGAGCCAGTGTCCCGATGGCAATCATCTTTTTTATCTGTACTAGTGCGGTTCTTCCCACTGACCCCCAATGAAATGGTACGTTTTTCCAGTTGACCTCCATTGCGATAGGCACTCTTCCTCTTACGGAACAAAGATGTAAGGAGATACCTCTCTCACTTCTTCAATAAGTACCAGTGTAAGGGGACACCTCGCCTACTGACCACAATGTCAGGAGCTTTTTCACTAACTAGACATTTCTCCACTGACCACCAATGTAAGGTGATATGACTGCATTTCTTTTCCAACCATTATTATCGTTATTTTTAACCACTTCCTGACCAGGCCTTTTCTGGCACTTTTTGTTTACAAGTTTAAATCAGTATTTTTTGCTAGAAAATAGCTTAGAAACCCCCAAACATACATATATATATATATATATATATATATATATATATATATATATATATATATATATATATATATATATATATATATATATAAATGTTTTAATTTATATATTTTGTTTAACTTTTTTGTTTTTTTTACCCTAGATAATAAAGAGAATAAAACCATAGAGATTCTAGAGAATAAAATGGCGAATGTTGCAATAATTAATGTCACATAGCATTTGCACAGCATTTTTTCAAACATAATTTTATGGGAAATGTACACTTTCATGAATTTTAATGCAAAAAAGTACAATATATAACCCAATTTTTGGTAACATATAAAAGATGACGTTACACTAAGTAAATAGATACCTAACATGTCACACTTTAAAATTGTGCACGCTAGTGGAATGTCAACAAACTACGATACTTAAAGGCTAAGTTCACCTTTGTTCACTTTTTTTTTTTTTTTACTTCTGCCTTACTTCATGGTCAGACTTTAGGTCATGGCAGAGGAAGGAGTTGACCAGCTGAGATGGTGCAGGGTGTGTGCTAATGAGATCAGCTGATCAACTCCTTCCTGTGTCATGACCTAAAGTCTGTCCAGGAAGTTAGGCAGAAGTAATCGAGCAGTGTTTTTAAACAGCTATCAAGAGAGTGAGGTAAGACTGTGTAGAATTAATGGAAAGCTGTTTTATTTTTGAAAAATAAATACATTAATGCTATACTGGTACATAGGGGAGCTGGAATTTAGAAAAAAAAGATGAACAAAGGTAAACTTAGCCTTTAAATATCTTTAAAGGCAATGCTTTACATTTTTTTAAAGGTTACCAGTTTAGAGTTACAGAGGTGGGCTAGTGCTAGAATTAACGTTCACAGTGATACCTCATGTGTGTGGTGAGAACACCGCTTACATATGCGTATGCGTCTCACGTATGCATTCGCTTTTGCGCGCGAGCACAGAGGGATGGGGGCGCTTTCCTTTTTTTTTTTTTTTTACACTGCCCCTTTAAATTTTTTAATTTTTTTATCATTTTTATCTCTATTAAAAGGAATGTAAACATCCCTTGTAATAGAAATAAAGGTCATCTTTATGGAGAGATCTGGGGTCAATAAGACCCCAAATCTCTCCTCTACCTTTAAAAGCAAAAGAGATAAAAAAATTAAATAAAAAAATGTGATCCTTTGTTTTAAAAAATGAATAAATTGTTTACGTCTGCCCTAGACCGGAAGCAGCGTCATGACATCTCTTCAGTCCTCCATATTCATTTATGTAAAATAAACATTCTTCCTAAGAAAATTAAAATGTCCTTGTATTGTTCCTCTGTCTATATTGCTGCCACCTTGTTACTATTTCTGGTTCTTCATAATGGGCATCAGCACAATGTTATCATCTTGCCCTTAACCATGTCCAAAATGGCTTTTGTCATACAAGTGGGTGTTCCTACCACCAACATTGCTTTCTAGTGAGGTAATGTATGTGGACACGTCTTCTCGTAGTCTCTGCTTTCAGTGCTTTTAAATAGGTGGCTACAAAGAGAGATATACAGAATAAAGGCTACCATGTAGCCACCAGTATACACCAAATAAATACAGATTTAATTATCTGGAGTATTTAAAAGGTATTTGTGGACATTAAATGGACACAGACTTTTAAACGGAGCACCAGTGAAGGGAACTCTTAAGGCATCAGCATACCAAAACATTTTGGACAATTTCATGCTTCCAACTTTGTGAGAACAGTTTGGGGATGGCCCCCTTCCTGCTCCAACATGACTGTGCACCAGTTATGGTTGTCATCACCTCATCCCTTTAAACCCCGAACACATATTAATTACACAGGTTCTGTGGTAATTAGGGTGGTAATTAAACTCACTTGGTGCCTTATCTGCATTTAATTAGCCTCAGAACCTGTGTAATTCAAAGGTGTTTGGGTTTAAAGGGATGAGGTGGTAACTCTAGCACCAATGCACAAAGCAAGGTCTATAAAGACATGGATGAGCAAGTTTGGAGTGGAGGAACTTGACTGGCCTGCACAAAGTCCTGACCCGATAGAACCCCTTTGGGATGAATCAGAGCCGAGATTTCCGAGCCAGGCCTTCTCGTCAGTACCTGGCCTCACAAATAGGCTTCTGGAAGAATGGACAAACATTCCCATAGACACACTCCTAAACCTTTTGGACAGCCTTCCCAAAAGAGTTTGTCATGGAAATTTCCTTGAGCTTTGTACGCAAATCCACACCGTGCCAAAGTGTGCACTTCCAGCGTCAAAATGCACACAAAGTACAAAACAATTCCTTCATGCTTAAAAGCACATTTGTATCCAGCTGTTTGGTACAAGGAAATGTAAGTACTTCAGTAGCACCAGATAGAATCAGAAAAGATGCTGCTTCAAGCTGGAGTCTTGACGTGTCTGTCCTCACAAGCACAGGCACTTTATTTTTATTTTTCAACAAAAGGAATGACAAACAGGAAGTCCTGGCCCCAACAGCCAATCGCTTCCTCCATGCAAAATGACATCACAGGAAATGACAACACAGAAAATTACAACACCGGAAATGACATCACAGGAAATGAAAACATTAAAGGGGAGGGCATCCACAGGAGTGGGGGGGAGGGGTGCACGTGTCTCACCCACCTGAGACATATACACTGCCCCCCTCCCAGCCACATGCATGCACATCCACCATCTTGGTCTGCTAGAGTGCAAGTCAGACACAGGGAGACAGATGACAATCTATAAAACACACATCCTAGAATAAAAAGTCCACACGAGTCCATATAATAAAATTTCCACAACAAGTTGAAGCTGTTATAGCTGCAAAGGGTGGGCCAACTCAATACTGAACCCTACGGACTAAGACTGGGATGCCATTCAAATTCATGTGCGTGTAAAGGCAGGTCACTCAATAATTTTGGTAATATAGTGTATGTTGCAATTCAAACATTTTAAAACATATGTACATCAAAGGAACCTTGTCCTGCTTGCTTTTTTCATGCCAAAATAATCAGATTGCTGATATCTATTACTGCTTGGTGGAGTTTTAAAAAGTGTGATTTTTGATTTTTCTTTTCAAATGTTTTCTCTTTATTTTTTTGGATAGAGTGGGGAATGGTTGAGACTCCTGTAGTTTTTTTTTTTGTCACCACGGCAATACTCCCCATAGGATGATTTCCTCTCTCCTCCAGTTACTGTGACAACTGTCAAATATTGGATTTTCAATTTGGCAATAGTGAGAGTAAATCTCCCCAGCAAGTACACAGACAGCAGGGGTGTTGCTAGGTCTACAAAAGATCTGGGACTAGAGCTCATAGCAGCAAAGTACAAAAAGTCATAAGCTTGGGCGGGCATACACATGTATATAACGTGTGTGTATATATTACATTATATATTAAATATTTTCATTACATCAGGGTCCCCAGAGCCCCCCCTTACAACAGGGTCCCCAGAGCCCCACCCTTTACATCAGGGTCCCCAGAGAGCTCCCCCACTTACATCAGGGTTCCCAGAGAGCCCCCCCACTTACATCAGGGTCCCTAGAGCACCCCTCATTACATTAGAGTCCCCAGAGAGCCCCCCTCACATCAGGGTCCCCAGAGCCCCCCTCATTACATCAGGGTCCCCAGAAAGCCTCCCATTACATCAGGGTCCCCAGAGAGCCTCCTATGCCCTCAGGGCCCCCAGAGAGCCCCTCCCCTTACATCAGGGTCCCCAGAGCCCCCTCATTAAACCAGGGTCCCCAGAGAGCCTCCCTACTTACATCAGGGTCCCCAGAGAGCCTCCTCTTACATCGGAGGTTCCTAGAAAGCCCCCCCTTACATCAGGGTCCCTAGAGAGCCCCTTCCTAACATCATGATCCCCGGAGCCCCCTTATTACATCAGGGTCCCCAGAGAGCCCCCTCCTTACATCAGGATCCCCAAAGCCCTCCTCATTACATCAAGGTCCCCAGAGAGCCCGTCTACTTACATCAGGGTCCCCAGAGAGACTCCTCTTACATCTGGATCCCCAGAGAGCCCCCTCCTTACATCAGGGTCCCCAAAGCCCTCCTCATTACATCAAGGGCCCCAGAGAGCCCCACTACTTACATCAGGGTCCCCAGAAAGCCTCCTCTTACACCAGGATCCCCAGAGAGCCTCCTCTTACATTAGGTTCCCCTGAGAGCCACTCTCATTACATCAGGGTCCCCAGAGAGCCCCTTCCTTACATCAGGACCCCCAAAGCCCCCCTTATTACTTCAGGGTCCCCAGAAAGCCTCCCCTTACATCAGGGTCCTCAGGAGCCTCCCCTTACATCAGGATCCCCAGAGAGAAGGCGAGCAGTGAGAGACGATGTAATCTCTCTGCTGCCCGCAGCTGCACAGTGAGGGCGGAACAGCGGTGATGCAGGGTAAGTGGTGAGAGATGATGTCATCTTACTGCTCTCTTGCCTGCCTGCCCGCACACCCGCCTGCTATCTGGCTCTTCCGCACTGCCCACCTGCTCTCTGGATCTCCCGTGCTGCCAGCTCACTCTCCGGCTTTCCCGTTCCGCCTGTCGGCTCTCCGGCTCTGTCATGCGGCCCTCCACGCTCGCAGCCCGGTGGTTGGGGACCCCTGCAGAAACTCGGGTCTATGGGTCCCAGATTCAGGGCTATAGCCCCAGAAGCCACCCCCTAGAGACACCACTGACAGTAGTAAAAGCAGATTCCTGACCAGGGTTCGAATACTTCCACACTGTATCCAAAGCTAAACTAAAAATTATCCCTTTTACATACATTTAAATTTAAAAAAAAAAAAAAATTCTGGTTGAATTAAAAGATATAACTGAATTCAAATACAATTGTCAACAGAATCAATCTATTTTACCAAAATGTTTTTCAGTCAAAATCAGATTGAAAAAAAAAAACCCCATAGGATTAAGTTAAGCTGAAACAAGAAGGATTCCAGATTTAATCATTTGGATATGGCTAGCATTAAGGTGGACATAGACAAATGACAAACCTCAACGTATGTTGCTGGACACATTCCAACCTGATTCAACTCACAAGTGTTAGCTCTTGTACACACGGTCAGAGAATCCGTCGGAATGTGTCCTATCGGACCGTGTTGTCGGATAATCCGACTGTGTGTGGTATGCATCGGATTGATTTCGTCGGAATATCCGTCGGACCCAAGTTTCCAACTTGTTGGAAATATTTCCCGACCAACTGGTTCGATCGGACATACTCCGATCATGTGTAGAGAATTTTGATCGGACCAAGTGCCACGCATGCTCAGATCAAATTCCTACATCAAAGCTATTGGCTACTAGCCTGAATGTAGTCCCATCGTAATGAAATTACGTCATCACGTTCTAAATGATTGGATTTTTCGACAACTTAGTCCGACCGTGTGTATGCAACAGTTTCGGACAAGATCCGAAGGACAAAATCCGACGGACAAAATCTGACGGATTTGGTTGTCAAAATCTCCGACCGTGTGTACAGGGGCTAAGAATGGGTATGAAAATAAGCACTTACGAGGTCAGGAAAGCTTCCCAGGGAGACCCTATATGGTTTAACCCTTGCCAAATCATCACATCAGAACATTAAATGAGCACAGAATCTGCCTATGTTTGGCTACCTAAGAGTCCACACTTCAGTAGTTTAGAGCATCAAAGACATAAAGCCGACCTGAAGTCCAAAAGTGACTTTTGGTCCACTCATTCCATAAAATAAAGTTACAGCCCCGTCATACGTACAGTACCTGTTCAATGGATTGGCCTTCTTCACACATCCAAGTGTCAAAGAAGAACAAGCAGTTGGCAACACCCAAGAAGAAGACAGCATGAAACAAATACATTTTCTGGGCAATATTGGTTTATTGTGGGAGCATCAAGATGGAGTGCCAGATCTTAAGTTATGTTTTTTTAGGTTAGTTCTCCTGCAAACAAAGAAAGATTTACAGCAGATCCAAAGGCCATGTTGTGTCAAATAGGCTCTCTGTGATATCCGTTGATAATAACTGAGCATTTTTTTCACCAATGATTGAAATTGCCCAGGTAATCCCCAATGTTTTTCCACAAGGTAAATAGGCTTTTGCGTGCTGTATAACGTGTAGGAAAGTTTTTCGTATCAAAGATCAATTTTAAAAAAAGTATGTAAAGTCTAATCTTTTTTTTTGGGTGGGGCAGGGGGCCCATCCAGGATACAGCCTATTCTAATTGCAGCTTTAGGGCAAAGGAACATAATGAAATACTTCATTGGGTAATCTGGAACCACCCGGCTTATGGTGGCCCTAAATGGTCTCAAGATTTGGAGTATTGCTTGTGAATATCAAACAATTTTGGATCACAGTGGTTGAAAGTATAAGGATCTTCAAGGGTTGGAGTTGTAACACAATAGCACAGGGAGATTTTCAAACCTGTTGGAATTCTTTCCTAGGAACTTGCCCTCTTCCTTTTTAAAGTATATGTCATTAAATTGTATGTACAGTGGTGTGAAAAAGTGTTTGCCCCCTTCCTCATTTCCTATTCCTTTGCATGTTTGTCACACTTAAGTGTTTCGGAACATCAAACCAATTTCAACAATAGTCAAGGACAACACAAGTAAACACAAAATGCAATTTGTAAATGAAGGTGTTTATTATTAAAGGTGAAAAAAATCCAAACCATCATGGCCCTGTGTGAAAAAGTGATTGCCCCCCTTGTTAAAACATACTATAACTGTGGTTGTCCACACCTGAGTTCAATTTCTCTAGCCACACCCAGGCCTGATTATTGCCACACCGGTTCACAATCAAGGCATCACTTAAATAGGAGCTGCTTGACACAGTAAGGTCCACCAGAAGATCCTTAAAAGCTACACATCATGCCGAGACCCAAAGAAATTCAGGAACAATTAAGAAAGAAAGTAATTGAGATCTATCAGTCTGGAAAGGGTTATAAAGCCATTTCCAAAGCTTTGGGAATCCAGCGAACCACAGTAAGAGCCATTATCCACAAATGGCGAAGACATGGAACAGTGGTGAACCTTCCGAGGAGTGGCCGGCCACCCAAAATTACCCCAAGAGCGCAGCAACGACTCATCCAAGAGGTCACAAAAGACCCCACAACAACGTCCAAGGAACTGCAGGCCTCACTTGCCTCAGTTAAGGTCAGCGTTCATGCCTCCACCATCAGGAAAAGACTGGGCAAAAATGGCCTGCATGGCAGAGTTCCAAGGAGAAAACCACTGCTGAGCAAAAAGAACATCAAAGCTCGTCTCAATTTCTCCACAACACATCTTGATGATCCCCAAGACTTTTGGGACAACATTCTGTGGACCGATGAGACAAAAGTGGAACTCTTTGGAAGGTGTGTGTCCAAGTATATCTGGCGTAGAAGGAACACTGCATTTCATAAAAAGAACATTATACCAACAGTAAAATATGGTGGTGGTAGTGTGATGGTCTGGGGCTGTTTTGCTGCTTCAGGACCTGGAAGACTTGCCGTGATAAAAGGAACTATGAATTCTGCTGTCTACCAAGAGATCCTGAAGGAGAATGTCCGACCATCTGTTCGTGTACTCAAGCTGAAACGAACTTGGGTTCTGCAGCAGGACAATGATCCTAAACACACCAGCAAGTCCACCACCGAATGGCTGAAGAAAAACAAAATGAAGACTTTGGAGTGGCCTATCCAAAGTCCTGACCTGAATCCTATTGAGATGTTGTGGTATGACCTTAAAAAGGCCGTTCATGCTCGAAAACCCTCTGATGTAACTGAATTAGGACAATTCTGCAAAGATGAGTGGGCCAAAATTCCTCCAGGACGCTGTAAAAGCCTTATTGCACGTTATCGCAAACGCTTAGTTGCAGTTGTTGCTGCTAAGGGTGGTCCAACCAGTTATTAGGTTTAGGGGGCAATCACTTTTTCACACAGGGCCATGATGGTTTGGATTTTTTTTCACCTTTAATAATAAACACCTTCATTTACAAATTGCCTTTTGTGTTTACTTGTGTTGTCCTTGACTATTGTTTAAATTGGTTTGATGTTCCGAAACACTTAAGTGTGACAAACATGCAAAGGAACAGGAAATGAGGAAGGGGGCAAACACTTTTTCACACCACTGTATGTCAAGTGTATGAGGACAGGTTGATATTTCTCCACCGATCGTTCACATGGACATACTGACCCACCAGTCAAGTGTATGAGGACAGGTTGATATTTCTCCACCCATCGTTCACATGGACATACTGACCCACCAGTCAAGTGTACGAGGACAGGTTGATATTTCTCCACCCATCGTTCACATGGACATACTGACCCACCTGTCAAGTGTACGAGGACAGGTTGATATTTCTCCACCCATCGTTCACATGGACATACTGACCCACCTGTCAAGTGTACGAGGACAGGTTGATATTTCTCCACCCATCGTTCGCATGGACATACTGACCCACCTGTCAAGTGTACGAGGACAGGTTGATATTTCTCCACCCATCGTTCACATGGACATACTGACCCACCTGTCAAGTGTACGAGGACAGGTTGATATTTCTCCACCCATCGTTCACATGGACATACTGACCCACCTGTCAAGTGTACGAGGACAGGTTGATATTTCTCCACCCATCGTTCGCATGGACATACTGACCCACCTGTCAAGTGTACGAGGACAGGTTGATATTTCTCCACCCATCGTTCACATGGACATACTGACCCACCTATGGTGAGCTTTACAGATGAGTAATTTCACCACAGCTGTAGATTTGCATGCTCTACCCCCAACTTGCTCTCTCTCTTTGGCCTTCATTTATCTTGTAACGTCCTAAGATCTCAGTCTGTTTTTGAGGACCACAGATTTGGAAAAACAATATACTTGCATCAACACCTCTTGAGGTTAGAGAACAGTGGCCAAAATTACACTAGGGCAGTGATGGCGAACCTTGGCACCCCAGATGTTTTGGAACTACATTTCCCATGATGCTCATGCACTCTGCAGTGTAGTTGAGCATCATGGGAAATGTAGTTCCAAAACATCTGGGGTGCCAAGGTTCACAATCACTGCACTAGGGGCTTCAAAAGCAACAGATACAACACCACAAAAAAGTTCCTCATCATTATGTCATTGGGTATTTCCATTCTACTGTCTTTATATCATATCGTAGGCTTGAAAACCCTTCCAAGTATTTGCATTCAATAGGTGAAGCTTGTGCTGTATATCAAGTTGATTTTTGTATCGGTTAGTGCTTTACATAGCTCAACCACATTGTTGTACATGATGGGTGGTACTCACCAGAGTGTTGAAGTTGTCCTGTTGATACATGTGCTTGTTGCAGGTGACACAGTCATTCTGGCAGTCACAAAGCACGTGTGAAATTAAGCAAAATAAAACCATACTCCATAGAAGAGCCTTCATTGTGCTGGGACCACGAGAGGCAGCTGGAAGAAAAAAGAACGTAATGTTTTAGATACCAGGCCACAGATAAATATGAGGCAATCTCCATTTCACGTCTACTACAATTGATATTAAAGGTGTTATCCCCAGGCCTGCCACTAGATCTGGAACTGTGTCAGGGGACTCGTACTTGGTGCCCCAGGTCAAAGACTCCCAGCTTGTTGAAGGCACCATCCGGTAGATTGGTCCTCCACCTGATGATATCTACAAAGTTCTGCCATAATTCTTGGCAAAGCCAAAGCTGTTGATGTTACACAGAACATCTATCATTTGTCAGGTAAGTGACCACTGATAATAATACTGGGACATCCTTTCTCCTAATTAATATTATCCTGACCTCTGCGGTGTGTATGCTGTGTTTTACATTACATTCTTTGAACCATTATGCTCTGTATGTTAAGAAATGCTACACTCTGTATGCTGTGCTGTATGTTTTATATACCTGCCTTCAGCAATCTGTATGGCATACTGTAAGCTACATACTCCTGACCACTGCTCTCTATAAGTTGAGCTGTTCTATGAATACTCCTGACCTGACCACTGCACTCTATAAGTTGTGTTCCTGTATGCATATTCCTGACCATTGCACTCCATAAGTGGAGCTGCTTTATGCATACTCCTGACACTGACATCTGTAAGCTGTGCTGCTGTATACATACTCCTGACTATTGCACTCTATAAGTTGAGCTGCTCTATGCATCATCTTGACCACTGCACTCTATAAGCTGAGCTGCTCTATGCCTCATCTTGACCACTGCACTCTATAAGCTGAGCTGCTCTATGCATCATCTTGACCACTGCACTCTATAAGCTGAGCTGCTCTATGCATACTCCTGACCACTGCACTCTATAAGCTGAGCTGCTCTATGCATACTCCTGACCACTGCACTCTATAAGCTGAGCTGCTTTATGCATACTATTGACCACTGCACTCTATAAGCTGTGCTGCTCTATGCATACTCCTGACCACTGCATTCTATGTGCTTTTGTAACTCAAAATTGTATGTTCCATATAACATAGTCCTGATCCTGGTTCTTTTTGCTATTTTGACTGAGAAAGGAAACATTAAGAAGAGAAGTGTTAGAAATAAAAGGATTACAAATTAGATAAATTATCTCCATGCATCTGAAGGACCCAGTTTCTTGACCAAATCAAGAGGCTTTTGAGCTCCAATTTTAAAAAGATATTTTATAGGACCTGACATGCCTACACATTTTTTATATTATCTCATTCATTTAGGATATTTCACAGGCAATGCATCATTAATTACATACATTAAATACATCCTCTCATGCTCGTCTCTAGGATTTCTCCAGAGCCTCTACCAGCCTCTGGAACTCGCTACCTCCAACTGTCCGGCTATCCCCTACTCTTACTACCTTCAGGCGATCCCTGAAAACTCATCTCTTCAGGAAAAGCCTATCACAACTCCAACTAATCTTTTATCACTCCCATCAGCTTATTCCCCACAGTTACAACCTTTTGTACCACCTGCCCCACCCTATTAGATTGTAAGCTCTTCTGAGCAGGGCCCTCTTAATACTCTTGTATTTTATTGTATTATAACTGTATTGTCTCCCTTTTATATTGTAAAGCCCTGCGTAAACTGTTGGCGCTACTGTAAATCTTGTATAATAATATTAATAATTAACTATATGAGACATTAATTCCTGTTATTTTGGAACACCTTCACAGCTTGACCCTGACTCAACTCTCGCTGCAAAACTGAAGACTTAAGCTGGCCTTTCCCCTGTCATCCATTCGATTACCTAAGAGTTAAAGAGGCCAGTTTGACCATGAATTTTGAGTAGAGTGAATGGAAAAAAATCGAACTGCAAAGATGGAACATTTTTATTGAATCTGATGCCCTGTACACACGGTCGGACTTTCTGATGGAAAATGTGCGATCGGATCTTATCAGAAAATCCGATCGTGTGTGGGCTCCATCTGACTTTTTCCATCAGAATTTCCGACACACAGAGTTTGAGAGCAGGATCTAAAATTTTCCGACAACAAAATCCGATCATTTAAATTACGATCGTGTGTAGACAATTGCGACGGACAAAGTGCCACGCATGCTCAGAATAAATTACGAGACGGAAGTGATGGGCTACTGTCCTTTTTATAGTCCCGTTGTACGCGTTCTAGGTCACTGTGTTCTGAATGATCGGATTTTCCGACAACTTTGTGCGACCGTGTGTATGCAAGACAAGTTTGGGCCAAAATCCAACTGAAAAAATCCAACATTTCCACTGCATTTGCGAAGAAGGCTTCAGGGCACCCAAGAAAGTAAAGCGAGCGCCAGGACCGTCTCCTACAGTTGATTCAGCTGTGGGATCGGGGAACCACCAGTGCAGAGCTTGCTCAGGAATGGAAGCAGGCAGGTCTGAGTGCATCTGAATGCACAATGAGGCAAAGACTTTTGGAGGATGACCTGGTGTCAAGAAGGACAGCAAAGAAACCACTTCTCTCCAGGAACAACATTAGGGACGGACTGATATTCTGCAAAAGGTACAGGGAATGGACTGCTGAGGACTGGGGTAAAGTAATTTTCTCTGATGAATCCCTTTTTTCGATTATTTAGGGCATCCTGGAAAAAACATTGTCTGGAGAAAAAAAGGTGAGAGCTACCATCAGTCCTGTGTCATGCCAACAATAAGGCATCCTGAGACCATTCATATGTGGGGTTGCTTCTCAGCCAAGGCAGAGGGCTCACTCACAATTTTGCCTAAGAACACAGCCATGAATGAATGAATGAATGAAATACTTATATAGCGCACAATGCGAACTGAATCGCCTCTTGGCGCTGTGGTGAGCTTTGATCATCTGCTAAAAGAGGAAGGTCTTGAGTTTTTTCCTAAAAGCCAGGTGATCTTCTTCCAGGCGGATGTTGATTGGTAGAGCATTCCATAGCCGAGGTCCTTGGACAGCGAATCTTCGATCACCCTTGGATTTATACCGGGCTTTGGGCACGAGGAGGAGGTTTTTGTTGGCTGATCGAAGACTGCGGTTTGGTGTGTAATGATTTATTTTCTCCATTAGGTTTTGCGGAGCTTCTCTATGCACGCATTTGTGGGTAAGGCAAAGGGTCTTGAACGTGATCCGATTTTTTACGGTTAGCCAATGTAAGCTCCTCAGTGAAGGAGAAATGGATTCCCAGGGTTTTTTTCCTGTTATCAGCCTTGCCGCCGTGTTTTGGATCAGTTGTAATCGCGCAAGTTGATATTGTGGTAATCCTATGTAAAGCGAGTTTGCGTAGTCCAGACGTGAATTAATGGTTGTTCCAACTACCACTGCTTTGTCATTCTTTGGGATAAAAGGGATGAGTCTGCGAAGCATGCGCAGCAGATGGTGAGATCGACTGACTACAGATCCTTTTTGCGCATCCATTGACATTTGTGCGTCTAAAATAACCCCGAGACTCTTCGCTTTGGTCTTTGGGGAGATAGTCTGCCCAAAGACGGTTGGTGGAGACCAGGAGGTTTTGGTTGCGGGCTTATGATTTTGGTGTAAGATAAGAAGCTCTGTCTTTGATTGGTTCAGCTGGAGGGAGTTGGTGGCCATGAATAAAGACTGGTACAAAAACATCCTCCGAGAGCAACTTCTGCCAACCATCCAAGAACAGTTTGGTGAGGAACAATGCTTTTTCCAGCAAAAGTGATAACTAAGTGGCTTGGGGAAAACAAAACATTGAAATTTTGGGTCCATGGCCAGGAAACTCCCCAGACCATAATTCCATTGAGAATTTGTGGTCCAACCTCAAGAGGCGGGTGAACAAAAAACCCCCCACATATTCTGACAAACATTTGGCTGTACACTGCAATATAAAACATTCCAAGCAGACGGGAGAACACCAGTTTATTCAAATAACATCTTTTAGCAAAGTCATTTTTTTGCAGAGGGAACCCATCATTAGCATATAAGAACTTAATATTGTAATTTAATCATTAGTAAAACATATAATAATTGGTTTTCATTACCATGACTAAAGCTAGCCACACATTGATTGAAAATTGGCTGGTTCAGCAGGAACCGGATGAATTTGGATCCATGTAGTGTCATCCCCGGCAAAGTTATTCTAACAAGGGAGCCTGATAGTGTATAAAGAACCTAACATTAGCATATAAGCACTAAAGATATTCATTTGGGGGTGTGGCCGAGAACGGCATGTGAGAGGACGTGCATCACGGAGCTCCCGCACTGATCCTGCAACGATCCTCTTCCCAGCCAGCTACAACACCCGAAATCAGGCTGAACCCAGCGCAGGAGTCCCCAATGATGTGCCTGGAGTCACTGCCAAGGTTTGCGGAGATCATGATGACCCGAAAACATGCGGAGGCTGGGACGCCGGATTTCCAACACGGCGCCGCGGCACCTCTCTCACAGCGTGCACGAGGCACGGAGAAGCATAAAGAGGCCGGTAAGGCTCCAAAGACTCCTAAAAGTACAGCGAAAGACCCCCCGAGGGACATGCTATACTATGCCCAGAAAATAGTGCCCCAGACGACCCAGGGGAGTGGGGAGGACATTTCTGCCACCCCTGCGGTGTTTCACACTCAGCAAGAGGAGGGGAGTCACGCACAGGGCCCTGCAGCGTCCCCCAGCCAGAGCCTTCCTGACATGGAGGAGGAGGATGAGGGAGAGGAAGCAGTTCAGCCCTCCCTAGCAGACATACTAAGGGCAGTACAGAAATGCACAGCTTCAGTTCATACTCTGCAGGATCAGTTTGGTGGTCTGAAGGAAGAACTGGGGTTCATTAGGCATGATCTAAAGAAAACAAGGGAGCGCACTACCGCGGCGGAAGGCCGCATCAGTGAGATTGAGGACAAGCTGACACCCCTGCTGAGAGATACACAAATCACAGCCAGGATTGCTAGGGCAAATGAACTTAAATCTGACGAAATTGAAAACCGCCTGAGACGGAACAATATCCATATTGTGGGGCTCCCTGAGAAGATGGAGGGTAGGGACCCCACTGACTTTGTTGAACAATGGCTATTGCAGGTGTTTGGGAAAGATGTATTCACCCCACTGTACTCGGTAGAATGCGCGCACAGGGTACCGCCCAGGCCCCTTCCACCAGGGCACCCGCCCCGCACTATGATAGCCAGGTTACTTAACTTTAAGGATAAAGAAATAGTGCTGCGCCAGGCAAGAGAGCGACGCAATGTCCAATATAACGGGGCACGCATCTCCTTCTTTCCTGACTACTCAGCGGAGATACAGAAGCGCAGAGCAAGATTCACTGATGTTAAAAAACAATTGCAAAGGCTCAGGGCCACGTACGCCATGTTGTTCCCAGCGAAACTGCGGATTACGGCGGGGGGCCAGTCCCACTTTTTTGAGGCGGCTGCCGAGGCGTCCGCTTGGTTGGATGCCAATGAACACATTATCAGACAAGCAGGAAGAAATGCAGCAGAAGGAGATTGACTAGACCTCCATATAAACACGATCGCATAGCGGATGTCATTACACTATTGGGCTGGGAAGCCATTACCTACTGTTATTCCACAAGCGATGAGAGCAAGTGAAGTTAATTTGAATACAGTTAAGTAGTATTTTGGATTGGAACACTTATTAGTTTACCCAAAGAGGTATTTGGAGTTTTGGGTATGTTCAACCCACGTTTTTTTGCATACACTTTATCCCGGTTTTTCCCCACTCAACTGAATGAAACCTACCTCTTCTCCTGTCGGCTGGAGGGACCATTCTCAATCCTTGGGGAATGTTACTCTTTACGTACCCACGGGGACAGGGAGATTTTTTGCTTTGCAGCTATGATTCTTATTTTTTTGATCTGTTATTGCCGCAGCTTCAGCTCAAGCAGTAACCGGCAGGCATACAGGAGGAACTGTGTTATATGCAAATTCACCTTCCATGGCGAAGCGGACTCCTTTAGTTGAAACTCAGGTATTACGATTTTGTCACACTTGGTGTCCCACACTTATGCACACCCTAAAGCGCCTAGGGTACACACGATGCCTTACCCTACAATGTATATGAGTGGATATTTCAATGTGTACTGTATCTTTGCTGTCCTGGAACATTAGGGGCGTTCAGAATCCTCTAAAACGCTCCATGGTAACCACCATTCTTAAGAAATACTCCCCTGCCATTTATGCACTGCAGGAGACTCACCTAGTGCCGGAGACGATCTCCTGCCTGGGATTTTCCTGGGTGGGTAGTGCATTCCATTCCACTCACACCTCTTATTGCAGGGGGGTGAGTGTGTTGGTGCATCGGGCCATAGATTTTCAACTGTTGGACAAACTGATAGATGCTGAGGGACGATATGTGATACTACTGTGTAAAATTTACCAATTGCATTGTATAATTGCTGCTATATATGTGCCACCTCCTTTCACGACAGAGGTAATGAGGGTCCTGCTGACGTATCAATTGGGCCACTCGGATGTTCTCTTTATTATTGTGGGAGACTTCAATTGCTACATGGATCCAGTTATGGATAAGCATCCGCCTCCGGCAGCTTCAAGCACGAGGGCTCGAACGGCATTGCGGAAGTTTACGGAGGAGTTTGGATGGGCTGATCCGTGGCGCAATCGCAACCCACTGCAGAAACAATTTTCTTGTTTTTTGAAAAACCCGCCTCTCCCTGTCGAGAATTGATCTGTGTCTCTGCTCACCTCAAGCGACGCATTTATTGGAGGATATTAAATATCTGGTGAGGGGTATATCAGATCATTCGCCCCTATTGGTTTCCTTGATTGCCAAGCCGGCTACGGATTTGCCGAGGGCACCATGGAAACTCAATGCGTTTTGGCTTAACCTATTTCCATCTCATGAAAGGGTGTTGGCTGAGATTTCTGAGTTTTGGAGACGACATGAGGACCACCCTGATTTAAGGCTGGCATGGGAGACGTTTAAAGCGTTTCTCAAGGGACTCCTGATCAATGAGGTGGCGGAAATTAAATCTAAATCACATGTTATCAGGGAGCAGATGGAACGGCTGGTAAGCCGACTAGAGGCAGATTACATTGCCGACCCCTCTGATGCGGCTAGGGCGGCGTGGCTTGCCGCGCAGGAGGTGGTTACCCGGATTTCAAGGGAGGCAGCTGACAGCAAAAGATTTTTCAGCAAGCAGGCCTTCTATGAGGAGGGAGAGCAAACGGGCCACCTTTTGGCCAAAATAGTTAAGGTCTCCCAGATGTCTCCGTCTATTGGAGCGTTGCGCACTGAGGGGGGGAGGCTGGTAAACACCCAAACTCAGGTTATGGCAGAACTGGTGAGGTTTTACTCTGATTTGTACAAATCCAGGGCGACTTATTCGACCACTGACTTAAGGGATTACCTGCAGGGAATTGAGCTGCCTAAACTCTCTGATTCTCACAGAGCACTCCTGGACTCTCCAATTAGTCTGGAGGAACTGCAAGGGGCTCTTAGCCTCTTTCTGAACTCAAAGGCCCCAGGGGATGACGGCCTCCCAATGGAAGTCTTCAAACAATATGGGGAGGAAATTCTGCCTCGCCTGCTGAGGGTTCTTAACTACGCTAGGGAATGCCAGAGCCTGCCTGACTCCATGAGCAGGGCTAATATTGTTCTCCTCCTAAAACCAGGTAAAGACCCCTTAGACCCAGGCTCATACAGACCGATATCGCTTTTACAGAGTGATATCAAACTCCTGGCCAAGGTTTTGGCCTTGAGACTCAATGGGGTTATCTCCTACATTATACACTCAGACCAGGCAGGTTTCATGCCCCAAAAGTCCACAGCCATTAATCTCCGTAGGCTTTACCTAAACCTTCAAACACAGGGGGAGAATGTGGGCGACGGGGCCTTGCGCTCTCTGGACGCCCACAAGGCATTTGACAGCGTGGAGTGGGAATATTTATGGGCTGTCATGGGTAAGTTTGGCTTCGGCGAAGGGTTTCTGTCATGGGTGAAGCTATTATACTGCTCACCTCGGGCGACTATCAGAGAGGCAGGACACATTTCTGCCCCATTCACCCTGCATAGGGGCACTCGGCAAGGGTGCCCACTGTCGCCCCTCCTTTTTGCCGTTGCCATCGAACCCATGGCATCCTTGATTAGAGCAAATCAGAGGGTGCGAGGCTTCCAGTATGGGAGGTTTCAGGAAAAAATCATGCTCTACGCAGACGATACCATGCTACTTCTGGGAGACACATCTGATTCCCTGCGGGAGGCTATGGAAGCAATAGGAAAGTTTGGAGTGTATTCAAGACTGATCATAAACTGGACCAAATCCTCCCTGCTGCTGCTGGATGCCAATCCGGACAGTGGAGGTCGGATGATACATGGCGTGCCGGTGTCCACGGGTATGAAGTACCTGGGTATACAGGTCACGTCGGAACCTCTTGACTATATTTCCCTTAACCTAACCCCACTATTAAATAGAATTAGAAACAAAACTAAAATTTGGTCCCGTCTTAAGATGTCTCTGGTCGTAAGAGTCAACCTGATAAAGATGATCTTTATGCCCCAACTTCTATATATTCTGCACAATACCCCTATGTTAATCCCTCTGAAGTTCTTTCGCATTATCAACTAAATTTTTAGAGCTTTCATTTGGTTAGATAAACCCCCAAGTATAAAACTACAACAATTACAAAAGTCCAAGGAGGCAGGGGGCCTCGCCCTCCCTAATCCTTGGGCCTACTACCTGGCAGCGCAGGCACAGCATATAGCCAGGGCTATGCCGGGGGGGGGACAGGGGGAGAGGAGGGGACCATATGTTTGGAACCAATTAAGGCCCTGATGTGCTTGGCTTCCGGCCATGGCGATGTACCCTCAGGTATGGAGGCCTTGGCCTACGCAAAATCAAACAAACGACTGCCCACTTACGCTCTTATGCAGAAAATCTGGAATAAACTTTGACAACTACAGGGGGTGGAGGGCTTCACTGAGTACAGCCCAATATGGGAGAATAGGCACTATGAGGAGCTACTATTGCTGGATTGTGGCGCTCGGTGGAAGAGATATGGGGTTACGCATTTGGGACAAATTTTTACAGCAGGGAGGCTGGCTCCCTTCCCCGATTTGAGGGAGAGATTTCATCTCCCACAGTCCATGCTTTTCTACTACCTACAACTGCAACATGCAGTGAAGGCGCAGGCTGGGGGGACCCCGTGGACTCTTTCACCGACCCCGATCTTCCGATCTATGGCTAACGTAACACAGTTCCAGGGCTTTATCTCTAGAACTTACTCTATGGTCCTTACTGCCTGCCTCGGAGGATTTCCGCAGGCGGCACTAAATAAATGGAGGAGGGATTGTGGTATATTTGAGGATGAGCAATGGGAGGAGGCACTACAGGCAGTACAATCTTGCTTGGTAAATGTGGCCCAGCAGCTATCTCAATTATATATTGTGCTCAGAGTACACTACACGCCTGCCAGACTGTTTAGGATGGGGGTGCGACAGGACTCAGACTGCCCCAGGTGCGCGAGAGACCACGGGGATTTGATACACCTGCTGTGGAGATGCCCCAAACTACACCTATTCTGGACAGGGGAACTGGACACTATTAACAGAGTGTTTCAGATTACCATACCCTCAGACCCGAAACCGTGTCTACTCGGGATCCTAGACGATGTTTCCATGGGGAACAATAGTAGACAGGCCGTGGCCAGGGCCCTGTTCCAAGCACGAAAGATGATTCTTCGGCATAGGAAGGCGACCGAGCCTCCAACACTGGGGGAGTGGATTGGCCAAATGGGGGACACTATAAGAATGGAAAAGTGCATTTTTCAACATAGAGGGCGACCGGGAAAGTTTGAGAAACTCTGGGCACTCTGGTTGGATACTCCCGGCCTTTCACCGGTAGATCTGGTCATGGACAGACTGCTGAGATAAGAGCAAGGGAAGTGAGATTTGCGTTGGGGGGGGGGGGGGGGGCACTAACTGTTAGACACCCACTGTAAGTGATTTTGTATGGGTGAATCGAGGCACAGCTAGGATATACGGTGCCAATAAATAAGGTGGTTGGGACGATATGGCATGAGAAGTGGTCAAATAAATGCTTGAATATTCCTTTTGTAGAGGTGAACAAGTTTATGTGCTGTGACAAAAAATGTATGCTTGAGATGTAAACTGCAAGTTGTACTTATATGCTTTTGTTATTTAATAAACTTTCTCTGATTTAAAAAAAAAGATTGTCATTTAATCATTAGTAAAGCATATAATATATATACATATACATATATATATATATATATATATATATATATATATATATATATATATATATATATATATATATATACATATATATTTTTTTTTTTTTACAGCTGCCCAATCACTTCTACAGCAATGTGAAGGCGAACCCCTCATCCCGTCTGCGCCCATTGTGGTTCCTGGGCTCTCTCATTTCTTTGGGACAGCATCCTACAGAGGGGATAGAGCAACTTCTATTCCCTGATCTCCTCTTTGATGAATAAACCTGGACAAGACAAGGATTTTGTCACTTCTGGGTTCAGAGCTGTTGTTCCCTGATTGTTACAGCCAGGGAAGCAGTTAAGCAAGCACAATCTGTGCTTGGCTAGCTGCTATCTTTGGTAGAAGAGACATTAAGGGTCAAATAGATCCCTGATAGTTCTCTGATGTCTACATAAAGTGTACCTGTCACCTGGAGGGCAGAGGAGACATCAAGGGTCTAATAGATCCCTGATGTCTCCAAAAAATGTACCGGTCACCTGGAGGGCAGGGGAGACATCAGGGGTCAAATAGATCTTTGATGTATCCATAAAGTGTACCTGTCACCTGGAGGGCAGAGGCAACTTCAAGGGTCTAATAGATCCCTGATGTCTCCAAAAAATGTACCGGTCACCTGGAGGGCAGGGGAGACATCAGGGGTCAAATAGATCTTTGATGTATCCATAAAGTATACCTGCCACCTGGGGGGCAGGGGAGACATCAAGGGTCTAATAGACCCTTGATGTCTCCAAAAAATGTACCGGTCACCTGGAGAGCATCAGAGGTCAAAAAGAGCCCTGATGTATCCATAAAGTGTACCTGTTACCTGAAAGGTAGGGAAGACATCAGGGGTCTAATAGACCCCTGATATTTCCATAGAGTGTATCTGTCAGTTGGAGAGCAGGGGAGACATCAGGGGTTTAAATAGACCCCTGATGTCTCCATAAAATGTACCTATCACCTAGAGAGCATCAGAGGTCAAAAAGAGCCCTGATGTATCCATAAAGTGTACCTGTTACCTGGAGGACAGGGGAGACATCAGGGGTCTGCTAGACCCCTGATGTCGCCATAAAATGTACCTGTCTCCTGGAGGGTAGGGGAGACATCAGGGGTCAAATATATCCTTGATGTATTCATAAAGTATACCTGTCCTCTGAAGGGTATGGAAGACATCAGGGGTCAAATAAACCCCTGATGTCTCCATAAAGTGTACATGTCACCTGGAGGGCAGGGGAGACATCAGGGGTCAAATAGATCTCTGATGTATCCATAAAGTGTACCTGCCACCTGGGGGGCAACAAGGGTCAAATAGATCTCTGATGTATCCATAAAGTATACCTGCCACCTGGGGGGCAGGGGAGATATCAGGGGTCAAATAAACCCCTGATGTATCCATAAAGTGTACTTGCCACCTGGGGGGCAACAAGGGTCAAATAGGTCTCTGATATATCCATAAAGTATACCTGCCACCTGGGGGGCAGGGGAGACATCAGGGCTCAAATAGACCCCTGATGTCTCCCTAAAGTGTACCTGTCACCTAGATTGCAGGGAAGTCATCAGGGGTGAAATAGACCCTAGCTGTTTCAATAAGTACCGGTCACCTGCACAAAGCCATGGTATCGCCACAAACGTCAGAGTGAGAGTGATAATTCTAGTATCAAATCTACCCTGCCACTCAGATTTTATTATTTTTTTTAAATATTTTTCTTATTATGAAACAAGAGGCATGTCCAATTCCAAATGTCTTGTGTCAGTTCCATTCCTGATTCAGTGGTGTGATTTAGAATGCATGAGTTGAAAGCTCTTGGCATGAGTCTTTGTTGTGATAATTATCCTATCGATGGGTTTAGATTGTGC
Organism: Lithobates pipiens; assembly: GCF_037356315.1. NCBI lineage: Eukaryota > Metazoa > Chordata > Amphibia > Anura > Ranidae > Lithobates > Lithobates pipiens. Next base: position 603,060,891 of record NW_027507758.1, read on the forward strand.
TTTGATTTGCTGAGCGCCTTGAACAATAGTGAAGAAACGTGTCTGGAATATGGCAAGGTCCACAGCAAGCAACCATTTTTTTTCCTACGATACTTTAGAAAAAGCTTAGATAATCAGATTATTATTGATATAGGTATCTATTCCACAAATATTCATAAATGTTCCTTCCCCCATAATGTTTGGGTTAGTCTATCATTAAAGGTACATTCAATAAATCATCTAGCCAAGGGTTAGGCAACCCCCGGAACTTGTGAAGCAAGCGGCACACAAAGCGTTTTGGGACAGATGAGCAGGAGAGTACAGCGGGGGGCAGATGTGCAGGGAGGTACAGTGGTGGAAGAGATGAAGAGATGAGAAGGGGGTTCAGCAGTGGGATAGAAGAGCAGGGGGGTTCAGTGCTGGGTCAGATGAGCAGGGGAGTTTAGAGTTGGGGCAGATGAGAAGGGGGTTACAGTGGTGGGACAGAAAAGCAGGGGAGTAGAGCAGTGGGGCAGATGTGAAAGGAGGTGTATTGGTAGGACAGATGAGCAGGGGGTTACAGTGGTGGGGCAGGAGAGCAGGGGGTACAGAGGTGAGACAGATGTGCAGGAGGTACCTTGGTGGGGCAGATGAGAAAGTGGGTTACAGTGGTGGGGCAGATAAGCAGATGGGTTCAGTATTAGGACAGATGACAAGGTGATTTAGTAGTAAGACAGAAGAACATGGGGATATGGCAGTGGAGCAGATGTGCTGGGAGGTACAGTGGTGGGGCAGATGAGCAGGGGGGTTACAGTGGTGGGACAGGAGAGCAAGGGGGTACAGTGGTGGGGCACATGTGCAGGAGATACAGTGGTGGGAAGGATGAGAAGGGGGTTCAGCGGTGGGACAGAAAAGCAGGGGGGGTACAGTGATGGGACAAATGAGCAGGGGGTTACAGTGGTGGGACACATGAGAAGGGGGATACAACGGTGTTAAAGATGAGTGGGGGGGGGGGGGTCAGTGTTGGGGCAGAGGAGAAAGGAGGTACATTGATGGGGCAGATAAGCAGGGGGTTACAGCAGTGGGGCAGAGGAGCAGAGGGTACAGAGGTGGGACAGATGTACAGAGGAGAAGGGAGGTATGTCAGTGGAACACATGAGCAAGGGGTTACAGTGGTGGGGCAGAAGAGCAGGGAGTGCAGTGGTAGGAAAGATGTGCAGGAGGTACAGTGGTGGGGCAGATGAGAAAGGGGGGTTACAGTGGTGGGGCAGATGAGCAGATAAGCTCAGTGTTAGGACAGATGAGAAGATGGTTCAGCATTGAGACAGAAGTACATGGGGGTATGACAGTGGAGCAGATGTGCAGGAAGGTACAGTGGTGGGGCAGATGAGAAAGGGGGTACATTGGTGGGGTAGATAAGAAAGGGAGTACACTGATGGGGCAGATGAGAAAGGTGGTACATTGGTGGGCAGATGAGAAATGGGGTACATTGGTGGGACAGATGAGAAAGGGCGTACAGAGGTGGGGCAGATGTACAGGGGGGTACAGCGGTGGGACAGATGAGCATGGGGTACAGTAATCTCAGGTGTGGAGTTGCAGGAATTGGGGCTGATCTGAGGCGTGAGAGTGCAGGATGTTAATTTCTCACTACTAAAGTAGTTTACAGCATTTACTTTATAAAAATCCTTTCTGTGAATGAGAATGTGAAGATGACATTTTTTTTGTTATAAAATTGGCACGCTCAATTTTTTTTACACATTGTGCTCAAAAGGTTACGTACCCCTGCTCTAGCCTTTTCCTCCCCAGCCTGACTGTCCCTGGCCCGTCCATTTCATTTATTGGCTTTCAGTTCTTTCAATCATGAAGACTCAGCCTCACATGTGGGTGTTCTAGGGTGGTCTGCATGAAAATACAACCCACTCCTCCAGACCGACACCCTACCCATCAAGGCATTTTGATGTTTGCATAACTCCTCCTAAGAGCTAGCCCACTGAGTGCATCAGGGCAGAGGAGTGCAGAGCTGGGGTGCTGAGATGTTTTTAGGAAGTTATGTACAGCAGCCTGCCTGGTCCCACCCCGACAGCCACGATCTGCGTGCATTTTCCACAGAGACCCAGTGATGACATCATCTGATCTAAAATGTAAAGAAAAGTTTTTTTTTTTTAAATGTAGCCTCTGAAGAGCTGATGATGAACTTCAAGGTCAAGGAGAGCTGACATGTGTTCTGACAGTGTGGGCCACTTAGCATAGCCGGTGCAGAGCAGTATAGATTAAGTTGGGTGAAGGGATCTCACCGCTCCAGGAGCACACATGCAGGCTGTAAAATGTCTCTTCAGCTGGGAAGCCACGGGTGCTGGCTATTACCACTAGCAACAGACGAAAAACAAGCTCTGGACTGCCGCACTCTTGAGAAGACTCTTTCTTTTATTGGAAAATCACATCACAGCTCAACAAACACAGCGAACAAGGAAAAATTGCTGAGGTTTCGCACTAGCTGTAGTGCTTATTCATAGATTAATTTGGGCGCCAGACACTTTGATGATGCAAACCAAAAGAGATTTAATTTCTCTTGAAGAATTGAGGAGAGAGTGTTAGGGCCAGGACACCCTTTGAACAGGTGCAATACCTTTCCTAGTTTATGAAATATAACCTGTTTTTGTTATTATTATTATAATTATTATTATTATTGTAACCTAATTTGTTATTGTCTACTTTCATGCCTTTTTCTCAACTTTCTTATATTCGATTTTTTCACTATTGCCTCTAAGCGTATCACAGTCTGAAAAAAAAACTGTTATGTTTATTATATGTATAATTCAAATTGGTACTCCCTTGAGACCTACACCAGCTTAGTAATGTTAAAAAAATGCAGCGAGAGGAGTTATCTCCCTCCCATCTATATGATTTCTTCTTATGTACTGGTTCTTTATTTTGTTGTTTTTGTCATTTTTTTATATAATCTAATAGACAAGAACACAGTAGATTGAGGGGGACTTTAGAGCCACCAGAAAACACTTTAAATTATAGTAAATGTATACAAGAATTTTATTGGTACAAACATATTAAAATTCATGTAAAGATAAAACAGAATTACGTACAAGAAAATGTCATGTCTACAGCAAAAATTGTAACATATATGTCCTTCTCTGGTTTGACATAACATCACTACAGTACTCCTACGTGTTTCGTCTTCTTCAGGGAGTTCTTTGTTAACGAGTACAAAGAAAAGACAAATGTATGTGTAGAAAGATCATAACCGGATACCAATATCAGCTGAACACAATTCCAGATCAGGAGGCAATTCAAGGGAAAGTTTCTTGCTGATGCCAAAGGGATCTGATGTAGCACAGTATGGAAAGCCACAAATTTTTTTAATGCAGTAAAGAGGAGGGGATAATATGACACCAATTTTCCACACTTGCAGACAAGGTGCACTCATAAGGGGGCATAAAAGTGTTGTTGTCCCCCTTTACGTCAGCTGTCCCCATCAGAGTCATCCTTTACATCAGCTGTCCACATCAGAGTCCCCCTTTAAATCAGATGTTACCCTCAGAGTCCCCCTTTACATCAGGTGTCCCCATCAAAGTCCCCCTTTACATCAGATGTTACCCTCAGAGTCCCCCTTTACATCAGGTGTCCCCATCAGAGCTCTCCTTTAAATCAGATGTTACCCTCAGAGTCCCCCTTTACATCAGGTGTCCCCATCAAAGTCCCCCTTTACATCAGATGTTACCCTCAGAGTCCCCCTTTACATCAGGTGTCCCCATCAGAGCCCTCCTTTATGTCTGTCTGTGCGAGCAAGAGGTGGCACAGGTAAGGCTGCATTTCATGGCACTGATCAGGCTGCATTTCATGGGCACTGGTAAGGCTGCATTTTATGGGCACAGGTCAGGCTGCAATTAATTAGCACTGGTAAGGCTGCATTTCATAGGCACCGGTAAATATTTTAGTATACCATTTTGGTTCAGAATATTTTTTTCTTCTTGTTTATCTCCTCTAAAACCTAGATGCGTCTTATGGAGCGAAAAAAGACGGTATATTTTATATAAATATTTTCATAAAAATATACAAAAAATATACCCGTATGTATCGGTGTATAACACGCACAGGTGTATAACACGCACATTCATTTTTAAAGGGAAGTTTCAGGAAAAAAAACGTACATTTTTGTATTGGCGTATAACACGCACGCGCTATTTGCACCCGATTTTCATGGTGAAAAAGTGAGTGTTATACGCCAATAAATACAGTATTATAATATTATCTATCTATCTATCCATCTATCTATCTATCTATCTATCTATCTATCTATCTATCTATCTATCTATCTATCTATCTATCTATCCCGGCCTCAGTACTCCTCTCCAGAGTCCTCAGGCCTGATGCCCTGAGAAGAGGATCAGAAAGGGAAGGCTGAAGGTCATATTTAATGCAAACCTTTTGTAGAGATTTGTACAGCAGTGTGCAGAGAGTTTTTTGTTTTTGTTTTTTTTAGTTTTTACCCCTCTCCTGTGGTATCCAAAAAAAAAGTTTTGCATACAGAGAACCCTACAACTTCACCCACTTGTCCCGTCAAATCAACACCTACAACAACATCTCCGGCAATCACAGAGATATGTGACCACGTTCACCTCGATGTTCTCCTCATCCCTCTTGATGGAATGAAGTGCGGTACAGGCAGATGCAAAATGGTGATTATTTTTTATGGGTTTGTGTTTGATAATATAACGTTTATTTGGAGAGGTACACAAGGGACCGTTGTAATAGCATCAACCATACACTGTTCTAGGCCTTTGCAATTGGCTGCAATGCACAAGAACTTGCCTTTAAGGGGAAAGAACAGAAGTGATTGAAGCAAGTGGCTCATTTCCATAGAAATAGCATACAGAAGAGACATATTGCTTCTATGAATACTAAATGAGGTCATTAGAGTTAATTTGCATCGTCTAAAATGAAGCTGTCACTCTCGGCTCTCCTGGTATCAGCCTATGAGACTCACCCATGATAGATGATAGGTTACTGTGAGTGCGTATATTGATGCAAAGATATTGCGGGGCAACTCTACCCAGAACTGACTTCAGTTTTTCATAGTTGCATAGTTGGTAAGGCTTAATAAAGACACTGGTCCATCCAGTTCAACCTGAGTGTGTGTGACTACTGATATCCATAGCTCCGTATATTGTGTTCACTAAGAAACATATCTAAAAGTTTTTTGAATGTATCCACACTCCCCACTGACACCACCAACTGTGGAAGGGAGCTTTATCCATCCTCCAAAACTGAAGTCCTCCATCCCTCATAACTGAGGTTCCTCATACGCCTATAACTGAGGTCTTCCATCCCCCAGAACTGAAGTCCCCCATCCCTCATAATTGAAGCCACCCATCCCTCATAACTGAGTTTCTCCATCCTCCATAACTGAGGTCTGCCATCCCCCAAAAGAAAGGTCCTCCATTCCCCATGACTAAGGTCCTCTGTCCTCCATAACAGAGGTCACCCATTCCCCATAAGCTTTATTTTAGGTGCTACATTTTTTGAATGAAGTTTTAGATGCATATTCTTGGTGTGGTGGATTTTGCTGAAAAAATATGTTTGCATTATACTAGCAAAAGTGAGGTTGTTCCAGAATGGGGGGGGGGGGGGTCCTCCATCCCTCATATGCCCATAACTGAAGTTCTCCATCCCTCATTATTGAGGTCATCCATCCCTCACAACTGAGTTCCTCCACCCCCCACATCTGAGGTCCCCCATCCCTCATAACTGAGGTCCACCACCCCCCATAACTGAGGTCCTCCATCCCTAAAAGCTGAGGTCCTCCATCCCCCATAATTGAGGTCCCTCATCCCCCATAACAGCGGTCCTTCATCCCCTATAACAGCAGTACTCCATCCCCTATAACAGAGGTCCTCCATCCCCCATAACAGAGGTCCTCCATCCTCCATAATAGAGGTCCTTCATCCCCCATAATAGAGGTCATCCATTCCCCATAATTGAGATCCTCCATCCCGCATAACTGAGGTCCTCCATCCCACATAACTGAGGTCCTCCATCCCACATAACTGAAGTCTTCCATCCCACATAACTGAGGTCCTCCATCCCACATAACTGAGGTCCTCCATCCCACATAACTGAAGTCTTCCATCCCACATAACTGAGGTCCCCCATACCTCATAATTGAGGTCCTCCATCCTCCATAATTGATGTCATCCATCACTCATAACTGAGATCCTCCATCCCCCATAACTGAGATCCTCAATCCTCCATTAATAAGGCCAGTTATTCCCCATAACTGAGGTCCTCCATCCCCCATATCTGAGGTCCTTCATTCCCCAAAACCGAGGTCCTTCATTCCCCAAAATTGAGGTCCCTCATTCCCAAAAACTGAGGTCCTTCATCCCCCAAAACTGAGGTCCTTCATCCCCCAAAACTGAGGTCTTTCATCCCCCAAAACTGAGGTCCCTCATCCCCCAAAACTGAGGTCCCTGATCACCCATAACTGGGATCTTCCATCCCCCATAACTGGGATCCTTCATCCCCCAAAACTGAGGTCCCTCATCACCCATAACTGGGATCTTCCATCCCCCATAACTGGGATGCTTCATCCTCCAAAACTGAGGTCCCTCATCCCCCATACTGGAGATCCCTCATCCCCCATAACCAAGGTCATCCATCCCCCATAAGCTTTATTTAAGTACTACATCTTTTGAATTAAGTTTTAGATGAATATTTTGGGTGTGGTGGATTTTTTTGCAAAAATATTTTTGCATTATACTAGCAAAAGTGTGGTTGTTCGAGAATGGGGTGAGGGGAAGTTGGCATTGTGACTGCAACAGGGATGGGGGGAGTTGGCATGGTGGCAGCTGTAGGAATGGGGGGGTTGGGAGGGTCGTAGCTGTGTGGATGGAATTAGTTAGGATATTGGCAACTGAGGGGATAGTGGGAGTAAGGATGGTGGCACCTGTGGTGGTGAGGGAAGGCAGACTGGAGTAGTGGCAAGTGCAGTGGTGACACTTTGCTTGGAGGGATAGTGGGGGAGGTTTCCTCTGAAACAATTATGTGCTGTGGGGATAGGGGGAGTTTGGATATTGGAAGTTGTGGGGATGAGGGGAGTTTAAATATTGTAAGCTAAGAAGATGTTGGCAGTTGATATTTACAGCTGTGGTGATGAGGGGGAGGAGTTGAGATGATGGCAGCTGTAAGTGTCAGGTACCTTTTCCGAGGCCAAGATGCTGAGAGAGGCTCCCCTTGCAGCTAAGCTAAGTGCAGTATACCCATGAAGGTGGTACAGGGGGTATAGGACTCAAAGAAGCATGGGGTGCTAGCAGGTTGAGAAGGCTTGAGCTGATGATCACTTGGAGACTTTGCTTGAGAAGACAACAAGGAGTAATCCGGACACTAGTAAAAGCCTGGCTGAGGGTAGAACACTGAGAGCAGATTGGAGGCTGTGGTGAGGCCAGCTGAGGGTCAATCACAGGTAATCAGGTAAGTGATAAGCCAAGCCAGGGGGTCAAACACTGGTAATCAGGCAGGTGCAAGTATGGCAAGGTCCATGAGCCAAGCCGGAGGTCAAACACTGGTAATTAGGCAGCTGCAAGTATAGCAAATCCGTGAGCCAAGCCGGGGGGTCAAACACTGGTAATCAGGAAGGTGCAAGTATAGCAAAGTCCGTGAGCCAAGCCGGGGGTCAAACACTGGTAATCATGCAGCTGCAAGTATAGCAAGTCTGTGAGCCAAGCCGGGGGGTCAAACACTGGTAATCAGGCAGGTGCAAGTATAGCAAAGTCTGTGAGCCGGGGATCAAACACTGGGGAGGAGATCAGAGCAAGTCAGGAGGCAAGCCAAGGTCACAACAGGAATCACTTGAAAGTTTAACACTGGAACAGGGAAGAGCTGAAGACAATCCAGCAACTCGGGTCAGACAGAGGCAGCCTTTTATAGGCCAGCAGGGGGAACCATCGATCACATGATGCGCCTATGGCACCCATTTCTTCTACTGACAAGATTGCCAGTACTTGTACATCCTATTCTCTGAACACTATTTCTCTGACAGCAAGGATGGGGGAGCTGGGTGGTGGCATCTGCGGTAGTGAGGGAAGGAATATTGAGGTTGTGGCAAGTAGTGGTAGCATGGTTGGGAAAGGGGGGGGTCAGGAACAATCAACACTGGAGAAGAGAGGGCATTTTCATGGTGGTAGCTGTAGGAAAGGGGGGGTTCAAATAGTGGCAGCTGTGGAATTGGAGGGAGTTGGGATGGTTGAAGCTGTGGGGTTTGGGGATGCTGGGATGTTGGCAGCTGTGGGGATGGGGGAGATGGCATAGGGGAAGTTATGGTGATGGGGGGAGTTGGGATGGTGGCAGCTGTGGAGTTGAGGGGAGTTGTGATGGTGGAAATTGTGGGGTTTCAGGTGAGTTGGGATGGTGGCAGCTGTGTGGATGGGGGAGTTGGGATGGTGGAAGCTATGGGGATTGGCTAAGTTGAATTGGTGGCAGCTGAGGGGATGGGGGAGTTGGCATGCTGGAAGCTATAGCGATGGGTTGAGTTGGCATGGTGGCAGCTGTGGGGGTGGGGGAGGGGGAGCTGAGATAGTGGCAGCTGTAGAGATGAGGGTAGTAGAGATTGTGGCAGCTGTGGGGAGGTTATATAGTGGTAGTTGTGGGGATGGGTATTACAACTTACCCTTCCATATTTATTTATTAATCATCATTAATATAGAGGTTTGTAGGTTAGCCACTAGACTAGAGGGATCTTTCAGTGACTCAGTGCAATCACTACCTCTCTTTACTAACATTATCAGATAATACACCAGCCACATAGACCATGTTATGTCATAGGAAAATATGCCATCTGTTCCAAAGGAAGTAGTCACAAAAGCCCACTTCCCTCACAAGAAAAAGCCACATGAAACGCCTTTTGTCATAAGAGAGAAGCCAGACAGGTTGCCATCTGCCATAGGAGAAAAGCCACAAAAAGTGCAATATGTCATAAGAAAAATAGCCACAAAAATTGCAATTGGCCATTGAAGAAAATTCTTAAAAAGTATAATCTGTGATAGGAGAAAGACCACAAAAACTGCAATCTGTCATAGAAGAAAAGCCTCAAAGACCACCTTTTGTACCAGGGTAAAATTCCACCAAATCTGCCCTTTTAGAGTAAAGCCACACAGTCTACTATCTGCCATACAAGAAATGTTACCCAGATTGCCTTCTGTCACTGTGAAAACAGCACAGAAAAAAAGAGAGCTCCTGAGGGTGGGGATGAGTTTTGCTGTATGTTAGTACCAGGTCACGATCCTCAGGATTGCCCCACTAGGAGGTGAGCAAGCCAGGGTCCAGTAGCAAATATAACAGGTAGGGATCAAGCAAAAGTGTAGTCAGTAAGCTAAAGGTTGATAACAAGAGGTTGCAGGTTGGGATCAAGCAGAAGTGTCGATGATGAACAAGTCAAAGGTCAAAAACGAGTGGAAGCTGAGAGCAGGAGTGACAAGAATAAGATATTGGCTGGAGAGAGCACAATAATCTGGCAAACAGGAAGTGCAAATCCATGGCTAAAATAGGATCATGGGAGGAGCAAAGGGTTCAAGGGATAACAAGGTCCAAGACAACGTTGTCCAAGGAATTGTCCAGGCTGCTGTTCAGCACCCCAGGTGGCTCAGCAAGAATAGAGTGACACCACCAGACACAGCAGAGGTTGTATGATCAGACCCAGGTCATGACAAACATTTGACTGGCGCATAACCATAGATGAAAAGGCTAATTCCGCACACGACCGGACTTGCCTGCAGACTAGGTCCGACGGTCTTCCCGACTGACTTTCGGCAGAGTTCCAACAGACTTTCTGAAGAACGTACTTGGGCACACACGAACGAAATTCATTCGAAAGTCCGTTAGTTTAGAGCGTGATGATGTAAACGGGACTAAACAAGGAAGTTCAATAGCCAGTAGCCAATAGCTTCCCTTGCGTTGTATTTGGTCCGTCGGACCAGCACACACACGATCAGTTTTCCCGATTTTAGTCCGTCGGATAGATTTGAACCATGTTCTATTTCTAGGTCCGTCGGATTTATTTTTCGAAAAACGATCGGACTAGCCCACATGATCGCATTATCCAACAGACTAATCTCTTCGGACCTATTCTGCTGGAAAAGTCTGGTCGTGTGTACGCGGCATTACTGTAAAAAATCTAAGTTTTAGAAAATCTTAACTGGCTGCAGAATGATATGGAAAAGGCAACTTTGTTTACAGTTTTTCCTTAAATATTAATTTTGGTTGGCGGGCTGACCATATGGCATACCACACAGAACAAAGATCATTCATTATCCCAATGAGGAAACACCATCACCAGTTCACTACATCTTTTTAGAGAATCAAATCATCTTATATTGCTCCTCGCTTCGATCGTTCTATGTTTCTCAGCATTAGGATTTCCAGGCCAACACATTTGTCTAATTACCTCATTTACTGACACAGTGAGAACCTTCATGATTGTTGTGTTCTGTTAATTATGTTGGATAAGGAAAATGCTTTAGTAATTACAAGCGATAGCGATTTATTTTCTGATAAAGAACAAGGGCATCTATCAGTTCTCTGACTTTTCAGTCTTCTGTAATTGAAAAATACAGAGTCGACACACCATATCCAAAGAATGCTTTTGTGATAAATTGTATCCAATATATATATATATATATATATATATATATATATATATATATATATATATATATATATATATATAAAATAAAAAAGAACTAAAGTACAATAGGTACAGATCTCCAATTATGTCACATTACATCAAGCATAATACAGCGTATAAGAGTATTTTCTGCACTTTTGTAACTCAGCTCTAAAATTGAAAACGGAGAGATCACATGACCACTGATCACTCAGTTCCTGGTCTTCACTAAACAGAGAGCAGTGGCTGTGAATCATCAGCTCTAGGCTCTGCCACTCCAGTGCTCACTGGAGCTCCAGGCTGTGGAGGGGAAGGGAGCAACTAGCTCAAGCTCTCAGTGGTTTGTCAAGAGGCTGAGCTAGCTGCTGGTCCAACACCTGACTGGATCCCAACATTATTGTCAAGATCCCTGCAGAGCCTGGATTGACACTGTGATGTCAGCTGACAGGTGAGCAAGAAATAAGTGCTGTGACCCAGAAGGGAAGTATTGCCAAAAGGACTTTTTGATCTTTTTCCCTTCTTCTCTCCATAACTATTATTTTCCTGTTATTTTAAACTTTCTAAACATTAAAATTTAATATTTTTCCTTTTTATTCATTGTGTTCATTATTTTGTATTATTGCGTTCCAAAAGTGCAGGATTTAAAAAAAAAAAATTTATTTTATTTTGGGAAATTGCTTTGAAATGCTAGATACCAAAGTCAAAGTTTTAGTGTCATTTTAAACAGGAAAAATTACAGAATACATTTTATATCTTTATCTATATTAGCTATATTTTTTTGTAAACGAATAAAGTAGAAAAAGTGCTAGTTTTCATTTTTCTCTGTTTTTTGTCTATGGCTTGCATAAAAAAAAAATTTCTGCAATTTTACAATATGTGTGTATATATATATATATATATATATATATATATATATATATATATAAAACATGTTCTAAAAAGATGGATAGCCTTTAATATATCATATACCATTGAGTAGATTGGTTAAAGCAGTGGCTGCTATTTAAATTTCTCTGCAAGACTATTGCTCTGTGAATTCTATTCTCTGCTTAAATGCAAACCATTTCATTAACTTATATGGCAATTATTTATTAATATAGCAATTCAGAGATGAATCACAAAGGGTCTTTTATCTGAGACTACAAAACAAAGAGGCAATGGGTGAAAAGACATGAAATATGTTCCCGATAAGTAAGATAGATGGTTATAGAGAGAGTAAAATTGAGAGTTTTAGATTCCCTCTTTTTTTTTTTTTCTAAAATCAAAAGATTTTGGCAAAATGTATCTATTTTGGTGAAATGCACAAAAAGGCAATAAGGAAGGTGGGATTTTTCATTTATTACAGGTATTTGTATAGCACCATCAATTTACGCAGCACGTTGCAGACTGATGTGACTGTGCAATATGTAACCAAGGAGCTTACTATTTAGGGTCCCTGACACATGCACTAGGGCCATTATAGACAAAAGCCAATTAACCTACTATCATGTAATTGGAGAGTGGATGGAAACACACATAGAAACAGCAGCTTTACATCATTTCCTCAGTTTTCCTGGACTGTAAGTCCTTTGATTCCTGCCCACTGTTTCCCAGCAGGATGCAACAGCACTCCTGGACTCATCTCTTTCATATGAGTATGTAAGAGTACTCTACTATAAGGCGTTTCCTAAAGTTGATTGTAAATTATGTTGAAAAGAAGGATTAAACACAACCAACTCATATGAGGACTGGGTGGAAATATGGTCATCCATGGCCAAGAGCTCTTTCAATATCCTGGCTCTAGAGAACTCTTAAAAGTTCTATTTTCTAGATATCTAAACCCTGCTTGAATTTAGTACCTATGTCCCCAATTATTCAATTATCCAATGATATCCATTGGTTATATCCAAAAGCCTGAAGCCTCTGGATTAAGGCTTATTCCTTAATGCATATAGTCTTGACCCTATTGAAGCCCTCTTAAATAAATGAATTCAGAATAACCAATGTAACAGAAAAAAATTATCAAATTAATATTCAATGCTCCCAATCAAACCATAGCCTAATCATGGAAATCACCAACACTTAGTTACCAGGATGTTAAAATGAGACTAAGCAACATCATGATCATCAAAACACGAACGTCTATCTCAGTAGATAAACATGGTAAATTCCTAAAAATGAAGTCAACCTAATCAAAGAGCCCTAAGTTTATGATAAAGACCAGAGGGTTGGCTAAGCCCTAGGGATGGGGGATTCCTCCTATAGAAAATTCAGCAGGGCTATAGAGTGTGGGGAAAGGGAGGATGAGGGGCACGTTTAGGTGCCCCCCATTTTCCCTTTTCGCACACCCTATAGCCCTATTGAATTTTCTATAGACTTTCCTTTATTCTTCTATATAACTTTTGCCAAACTACTCAAGTCACTTTTAGGGTCACCCCTAGTCTTGCCTTGCTAAACCCGTAAAGAAGTATCAAAATCAAGATTAGCATATGATATAGTTTTCATAGTTGAAACACCACTTCTTATCTTATCCAATAATGCCAACCCCATTCTGTGTCATTAGGTAAAGGTCAAGTCTTATTTTGATTCTTTGGAACCCAGCATCTTCAAGGGTTCTTCCCAGGAGGGGAGATATTTTATGTTAGATCCTTGCAGCACTCCAATCCCTAGGGCCAAAGTAAAACATCCATGACAGCCTGCACCTAAATGGGTTCCTCCCAAGAGGGAAGATCCTTGCAGCACTCCAGTCCCTAGGCTCAAAGTAGAACATCCCTGTCAGCCAGCACCCTTAATGGTTCCTCCTAGGAGGAAAGATCCTTGCAGCACTCCAGTCCTTGAGTCCAAAGTAGAACATCCATGTCAGCCAGCATTTTCAAGGTTTTGTTCTAGGAGGTGAGATCTTTGCACGACTCCAATTCCTCGGCCCAAAGTAGAACATCTATAGCTGCCAAAATCTTCAAGGGTTCCTCTCAGGAGGAAAGATCCTTGCAGTACTCCAATCCATAGGCCAAAAGTAAAATATCCATGGCACCCAGCATCACCAAGGGTTCCTCCCAGGAGGGGAGATCTTTTCAACACTCCAATCCCTAGGCCCAAAGTAAAACATCCATGGCAGCCATCTTCCAGGGTTCCTGGGTTCCTTCCAGGAGGTAAATTCATTGCAGAAGAACTTAAGAGGGGAGATTCTTGCAGCACTCCAGTCCCTAGGCCCAAAGACTTGGCAACCAGATAGTTGTTAAAAGTTTAATATTCACTAGGCAAAAGCCCAACAAGGAAGATAATCAGCACCCCCCCCCCCCCCCAAAGCCCGCTGATTGGCCAGGACATCAAATATCCATAATACAGAATGCCACCTCAAGCATGACCTGCTGGAACCAACTCAAACAGCAAGTGACTGAGGTGAATATATGCTGAATCACTTAATACTTAGAGAACATCAACATACAGGCAGGTTTACTGAAGTTCTATGCCTGCTAAAGAATCATAAAAAAAAGAATTTAGACAAATACTACACCCCTGTGTGTTTTTTTTTTATCATAGCCACAGTTGGGCTGGTTGAGCGCCCCCCTCAAACATTATCCGTAGTTATTAGTTTCCATAAGTGAAAAATCAATATCTGCCCATGCAGACCTCTAGTCTTTTTTTTTTTGTGACCCTCATTGCCTCAGCAAAGCTAGTTTGTACAGGATATCTGCCTCTGCCTATAATGACGTTTGCAGCTAATGTTCTGAGACCTTTACATCATTCTTCCTGTGATTAACATTTACTGTTCCTCTGCATGAGTACTCTGCATAATGGTCTGTAGGATGAAGAGTGTCCCGGGACCAGTTTTCTGTTCGGTGAACTGCAGCGGTCAATGCGCGGCTAATGCGGTTGCTGGCCTTCATAATTCCAGAACATCGTCTCTAATCATCTAATGCTATAAATGTGTTTTTTTTTTTTCATTTTGCAGTGTCAAGATTAAGGATTCCTATGTACTGTAATGATTGTCGTTGGTTGCCTGCATATTGCAACAGTTACCTGTTTGCAGCCCATGTAATATCTGTATTGCAATTATTTGCCTACATTTTGTCAAGAAAGCATTGTTTGTTTGGAGGACCATATTACTGTAATTCAGTTTCCAATCTCAGTCCTCAACTACCTTTAACAGGTCATGTTTTCAGGATTTCCAATGTCGATGGCTTAGTATTTATGACAGCTATTTTATCTAAGGGAACTTCCCCAAATTGCTCTGTTAGGGGTACTTGAGGACTAAGGGTGGGAACCCCTGCTGTAATTAAATACCTTGGAGGCCTGTTTCTGTGTGTGTTTCCTTGGAATTCATTAGGATAGAATTTTGCAATAAATACAATCTCCTTACCCAATCGCCAATCGGGTGAAGCCAAACTCACTCAAACTCTTCTTAGGTACATTTTAGCTCCATCTAACCCCAAACTCCTGTCCTTACCCATGTAGTTTCTCCATCCATTGTCACCCTTTTCTCAAGCAAGCCTAGTTATATTGAATATTGTTAACTAATGGTGAATCATGCATCTTTATAAGTAAGGAAAATATTCAGAGGACACGTGCATCCGGTGTGGACAGGGTCACAGGGACGGTTGTCCCTAATATAATGAAGTTGGCTTCTTGGTAACATCCATTGCATCAATTATTTATTGGCTACATGGCAGGATACGGCAGTAACACCCTAATGCCGTGTACACACGGCCGGACATTTTGACAGCAAAGGTCCGACGGAACAAATCCGTCGGACAATTCGACCGTGTGTGGGCTTCATCGGACCTTTGCTGTTGAAAAATCAGATGGACTTTAGATTTAGAACATGCTTCAAATCTTTCCGACAGACTCGAGTCCGGTCGAAAAATCTGTTCATCTATATGCTAGTCCGACGGACGAAAACTGACGCTAGGGCAGCTATTGGCTACTGGCTATGAACTTCCTTATTCTAGTCCGGTCGTACGTCATCATGGTCGAATCTGTCCGACTTTGGTGTGATTGTGTGTAGACAAGTCTGATTTGACGGAAATCAGTCAAAAGTCTGCCGAAAAGTCAGACGGAATTCAGTCAGTCAAGAAGTCCGGTCGTGTGTACACGGCATAACATGTTTGGCTGCTATTATAAGGATTTGGCCGATCTTGGTCAACCTATTTCTGTAGCCCTCAGGTCACTCCATCAGTCTCCTCACACATTAATAATTTACTAACAGACATATCAGTCTGGATGTCACACCCCTTCCTCAACATGTCCAAAACTGAGCTCATAATATTTCCTCCCCACGTGCCTCTTCCCCTGATCCTCGCTTGCCAAGGTGGTAGGTGTTTTTCTGGACTCTGAACTCTCCTTTCAGACCCACATCCAATCACTTTTCAAAGCTTGCCACCTCAACCACTGCAACATCTCCAAGATATGCTCCTTCCTAGCTAATGACACCAAAAAACTTCTAATTTACTCCCTGGTCATCTCTAACCTTGACTACCTCAACTCCCTCTTCATTGGCTTATATTTAAATAGGCTATCCCCTATTCAGTCCATCATGGATGCTGCTGCCAGACCCATCCACCTTACAAACTGCTCAGTATCTGATACCCTCCTCTGCCAATCTCTCCATTGGCTGTCATTTACCCAATAAATTAAATTCAAGATACTAACAATAACTTACAAAGCCATCTACAACTCTGCCCCCAGCTTCATCACTAACCTAGTCTCAAAATACCAACCAAATCGTTCTCTTCGTTCCTCCCAAGACCTCCTGCTTTCTAGTTCCCCCGTCATCTCCTCCCATGCTCGCCTCCAGGACTTCTCCCAAGCCTCTTCCATCCTTTTGAATTCTCTACCCCAATCTGTCCGACTATCTCCTCCTCTATCTATTTTTATGTGATCCCTGAAAACGTTTCTCTTCAGAGAAGCCTCTCCTGCCTCTACCTTACAACTGTACTCAGGGCCAGGACAAGGAATGGGCCAGAGGGGTGGCTGCTCTGGGCACTGTGGTATCATGTGAGGTGGGGGGGAGCACCACGAGGAGGTTAGGGCCGATTTGTGTTGGGAGGGGGAAATATGGGGGGCAGCAGGGAATAAGAACTGTTCTAGGAGCGGACATTTTGGGGGGGCATGCTAGGAGTGGTGATTTGAGGGGATTTGCATTGGGATGGGGGTTGGGGGAAGAAGACTTGGGGGGGGGCTGTGGTAAAAAAGGTAATATGGTAGGGGGGGGGGATTTGTGCTAGAAGGGATGATTGAGGGTATTTGTGCTAGGAGAGAAAATTTGGAAGAAGGATTTGTGCTAAAATGGGGGATTGGGGAGAATTTGTGCTGGAAGGGGGGGTTCTGAGTGGGGTGAGAGGATATGTGCTCAGAGGGGAAATTTGAGGTATAGAGGATTTGTACTGGGGGGGGGGGGGATATGGGAAATAAGAGGATGTGTTGACTTGAGAGGAGATGGGTTGGGGGGACAAAGATTTATGACCTTGTCCTGACACTGACTGTACTTTTATAATCTCCATCAGCTAATCCGTAACAGTTATTACCTTTTGTATGACTTGGCCCTCCCTTTTAGATTGTAAGCTCCAATGAGCAGTGCCTCCTGATTCCTCCTGTATTGTATTGTAACTGCACTGTCTGCCCTAACTTTGTAAAGTTCTGCGCAAACTGTTGGCGCTATATAAAACCTGTATAATAATAATAAATAGTAATAGGAAAGGTTGCTTTTAACAGCGGTATACCAAAGCCGTGTTCAATGTTCCGACACAGATGTCGCAGCTGCCTCCAGTAATAGAGGACAAGCGCAAGACAGTTTGGCATGTCTCTTTTTTTGATGTCAGAATTAATAAGCTAACTGGTTGCCATTAGCATAATGAGAATCTATAAAAGTTTATTAACTTTGCTGTCAGACTGTCATGTTTAACCAGTGATGCAATATTCATTTTATTGCGTGTATATTGAGAGGAAATGCGAGCGCCTGGGCCGGCAGTGCAGGCCAATTTTATTTTACACACTAATCTTCTGGCTGGTGAAGAGAGATCTCCTGGGATGTTTTTCACCCTCTCTCTGGTGTTAAAGTAAACCTATCAATAACTTTACAAGTCTGAATTGATAAGTTCCTGACATGTCACAATTTCAATATGACATATGTCACCACAGTGCTCCAGATCTACGATTCCAGAGTCATTCTCATCTCGGAGCCTGCTGTCTAGGGAAATTTTCAATAACATGATCTCTTGAGGACCAGGACCAGATTTGCAATCTTTCCACCCCCAAGGCTAGCTACCTTATGCTGCCCCCCATCCCTATCTTAACACAAGCATAATTTTATTGCCCTTTGATCCTGCCAGCAGATCCATTAAATTTCTACTTCCTGTAGTAGGGTGACAACACTGTTCTGCAGAGAAATTACACAGGTAGTTGACATCCTGTGGACAGAGTTGTCTTAGGTGGGCTCACATAGACTCCATGATATATGAAAGGACCACCATATAAGATAACGAGAGGAGAGTCAACGGTTTGGTATGAACTTTGTCTTTTCAGGCATTCAACCCAACACCTGAACTTTGGTGGGAGCCAAGCGTCAATTATAGAAGTTATATGAAGTGCTACCCTTGCGGGAGGCACTTTGATTCAACAGATTCTGCCCCCAAATAGTGCAGAGGCAGCCAGGCACACAGCCACAGTTAATTCACTCAGGCTCATTGAACAGTCTAGGGCAGTGATTCTCAACCAGGGTTCAGTGGAACTCTAGAGTTCCTCCAGAGGTTGCTAGGGGTTCCTTCAGCATTGGGCAATCTGCCTCTCAGATAAGTTCCCACTGACACCATTGATCTTTTTAGCTATCTGTAAGGAGGTAATTCTTCCCAAATAACACAAGTGTAAGGACCATTCCTCTCACTGACCATCCCACTAATGTATCATGAGTTGTAGATTTCGAATTTTTAGCAGGGGTTCCTCGAGACCCGAAGAACTATTTCAAGGGTTCCTCTGTGTTGAAAAGATTAAGAAAGGCTGGTCTAGGGGGTTTGTTTTTCTTCCTTTAATTTATTGCTTGTAGGTGTAGCTCGAATGGAACAGCCTGGAACAGCTTGCGACAATGAAGTAGGATGTAGAGCAGATAGACTGGGCTGGCACAGTCTATAGATTCACGGCTGGAGACCATGAAGTAGCTTGTAGAACAGATATAGGTAGACTGGAGCAGTCTATAGATTCATGGCTGGGGACCATGAAGTAGCTTAGAGGAACAGATAGGCTAGGCTGGAAAGGCCTATAGGTTCACATCTGAGGACCATGAAGTAGCTTGCAGAACAGATATAGCTAGACTGGAACAGTCTATTAATTCAGGATGGAGATCATGAAGTAGCTTGCAAAACAGGCTGGGCTGGAACAAACTATAGGTTCTCGTTTGGGGACAATGAAGTAGCTTGCAGAACAGATATAGCTAGACGGGAACAGTCTATAGGTTCACAGCTGGAAACCATGATGTAGCTTGCAGAACAGATATAGCTAGACTGGGACAGTCTATAAGTTCACAGCTGGGGACCAGTGGCAGCTGGTGCTCAAAATTATTGGGGGGGGGGGGGGGGGGGTGCAAACAAACTGAGAAACACTGAACCCCCCATCAATTGCAGTCCCACTGTGCCCATCAAATACAGCCATTGTGCCCATCAAATGCAGCCACTGTGCCCATCAAATGCAGCCATTGTGCCCATCAATTGCAGCCATTGTGCCCATCAAACACAGCCATTGTGCCCATCATATGCAGCCATTGTGCCTATCAAATGCAGTCACTGTGCCCATCATATGCAGCCACTTGTGCTCATCAAATGCAGCCACTTGTGCCCATCATATGCAGCCACTTGTGCCCATCAAATGCAGCCACTTGTGCCCATCAAATGCAGCCATTTCTGCCCATCATATGCAGCCACTTGTGCCCATCATATGCAGCCACTTGTGTCCATCATATGCAGCCACCTGTGCCCATCATATGCAGCCACTTTTGCCCATCAAATGCAGCCATTGTGCCCATCAAACGCAGCCACTGTGCCCATCATATTCAGCCACTTGTGCCCATCAAATGTAGTCACTTGTGCCCATCAAATGCAGCCACTTGTGCCCATCATATGCAGCCACTTGTACCCAGTATATGAAGCCACTTGTTCCCATCATATGCAGTTACCTATGCCCATCATATGCAGCCACTTGTGCCCAGTATAAGCAGCCACTTGTGGCCATCATAAGCAGCCATCTGTGCCCATCATAAGCAGCCATCTGTGTCCATCATATGCAGCCAATTGTGCCCATCAAATGCAGCCACTTGTGCCCATCATATGCAGCCACTTGTGCCCATCATATGCAGCCACCTGTGCCCATCATATGTAGCCACTTGTGCCCATCAAATGCAGCCACCTGTGCCCCCCAGCAGCACCCCCACCCCTCCCACACCTGCGGCTCTGACAGAGCCAAGGGGATTTACCGCAGTACTGCAGCAGCTCCTCTCCAATGCATCAGAGCGTTTGTCTCCTCCATTCCTCTTCCTAAGTGCCAGGCATCCAATAGGGTGGCCTGGCGCTTTGGCAATCAGGAAACAGGTCTGACGCCCTGCCTCCTGATTGGCAGGGAGGAAGGTTAGTGTGAAAATAGCGACAATTTATTCGCTATCGTCACACAATTGGGTGGGATCAGGGCGCACACTCTGAGCACTGAGCCCACCCTATTTTTAAGCCTATTAGAGCCTCTGGCTCTAATCAGATGCTTCAAAAAGTACCACCCCCTCCCATCCGCCATAGGAATACATTCATCCTGCTTCCTGAAAGGGGCCAGGCGCATGGATGTGGGGGGCAGTGCCCGTGCACCCACAGTGCATGGGCTGCCACTGCTGGGGACCATGAAGTAGCTTATAGAACAGATATAGCTAGACTGGAACAGTCTGTAGGTTCATAGCTGGAAACCATGAAGTAGCTTGCAGAACAGATATAGCTAGGCTGGACAAATCTGTAGGTTCACAGCTGGGGACCATGAAGTAGCTTAAAGAACAGATTTAGTTAGACTGCAGCACTCTATAGGTTCACATCTGGGGGCTATGAAGTAGCTTGTAGAAAAGATAGGCTAGACTAGAACAGTCTATAGGTTTAGCTGGGGACCATGAATAAGCTTCCAGAACATATATAGCTAGGCTGGAAGAGTCTATAACAACAGGCTAGATCAGTGATGGGGAACCTTGGCACTCCAGATGTTTTGGAACTATATTTCAAATGATGCTCAACTACACTGCAGAGTGCATGAGCATCATGGGGAATGTAGTTCCAAAACATCTGGCGTTCCAAGGTTCGCCATCACTGGGCTAGACTGTAACAGTCTAGAGGTTCATGACTGGGAACCATGAAGTAGCTTGCAGAACAGATAGGTTGACTGGAAAATTCTATATGTTCATTGCTTGGGACCATGAAGTAGGTTGTAGAACAGCTAGGCTAGCAAGAGAAGGATCATAAACGTGGATTTGAGCTAGCTGCACACCTGTGACCATATTCAAAAAAGAAGAAAAAAGAAATTCCCCCCATTTTCTGACAGCAAAAAAAGACAGCTAGGCTAGGCTGGAACAGTCTATAGATTTACAGTTGGGGACTATGAAGTAGCTTGTAGAAGGGATAGGCTAGACTGGAAACAGTCTATAGGTTCATGGCTGGGGACCATGAAATAGCTTTAAGGTGCAACACAAAAAGGAGGCTCTATTCACAGGATCCTGGAACCGGATTGGCCTCTTGTACAGTAATCCAGTATGCAGTCCCAGGGGCCAGCAGCCTCTTTCTTCTATCAGCACACTGATCCATTCCCTCAGGAGGGAAAAAAAAAACGGTCTACTCAGGGCTTCAGACTATTTAACAACATCTCCTGTTAAATCCCCTGGTATTCTGACGGGGACACCTTGTGTAAGGTGGTTCTATATTCATTTACTTGAAATGTGGATGTGATTGGCTGGAAGAAAGTTTTAGAGACTGGAACTCCTTGAATATGAATTCATTACCACTGCTAAGGAATGACTATCTGAAGAGTTTACATAGTTACATCGTAGGTGAGGTCGAAAAAAGACACAAGTCCATCAAGTCCAACCTATGTATGATAGGTGATATTGCAAAACTGAAAAAAACAAAGCACAATTACATTAAACTGCACCTCCCATGTAAAGGACTAAGCTAAGGGACCACTCAGAAGAAAAGGGGGACCACTCAGAAGAAGAGGGGGGCCACCCAGAAGAAGAGGGGGGCCACCCAGAAGAAGAGGGGGGCAATCCAGAAGAAGAGGGGGACCACCCAGAAGAAGAGGGGTGCGCCTCCATCCCCAGTTTAGGGAGAACCGATCCTTTAAGGGTGCATCAGCACTGAGATTCCATCAACGTGACTTTTATTCGGCAGAGCCGTGATCTGCGATGAGTGTCGGCAGAACAAAAAGAAAAGACTGAATTCTGCGCTCTGCGTTTAATCTTATTGAGGTAAATGGAACTGTCAGTGTTCTTTTGTCCTCACACCTCGGCAGGCTGCTGTAATAAGATCTGAAAGGACTTTCTCTGTCCAGCTGTTAGTAAAGATGAATTAGTATTGGCGAACGTATGACAAAACGCAGCGGCGCTGATTGATGGAACCGTAGGTGGACGGCGCCGATAGCACCTGGAAAGTCTTTCAGTAAGGCATTACATTGCTCAACAAAAGTGCCACACAGATTTATACAGATCACAGCTTGCATCACTTTCTTAAAAATGGAAGGCGATTACATGGCGCTAATTCTATCAAAAATGCAAAAAAATAAAAATAAATAGGGGGTCTAAATTAAATTTAAAGATCAGCTTCTGGTAAACAGCATAATACATACTGCAGATTAAATACATATATGGGAGATGTTTGCATTTCTGTTCACTCGATCCCAAAATTTACACAGCTCTGCCACGCAGCACAGCCCTGTTTTTTTTTTCTCTTATGCATTTTAGCAACACTTACGGGTCTTGTCACTCCCCCCAGCCAGTGATTGGACATTTGAAGAAGAAGAGGCTAGTGAGTTAATCTGTCACTCTGCTCTCATCTCCTAACAGCATTCCCCTTGTACTGCAGCACGACTGATTGATCCGTTTTGCTGTTTCTCCCTCTCCCAGTCTGGTCTCTGATGTTAAGTCTATTTAAACAGGTTGATTCTAAGGAAGTACACCCTTAGCAACCTTTTTTAAAACTCAGATTATCCATCTATCTTTTTTAAATCTGAAAGCCAGATAAATTTAAAAAACATTAATGGTGGCAATTATTTAAAAAAAAAAATTAAATTCCTTTCACCCAGGATTCACACATGTGTTCCAATTGAATACCATTAGGAAAGCATGTGAATCATGGGTGAAAACATTTATAAAAAAAATACCCCAAATTTTTTTTTTATTATTTAAAGTAGAATTTCACTTAATTTTAGGCCATTGTAATCCCACTTTGAGCAACACTCAATCAGGGAGGAAGGAGAGGCTGATCCGGTGTTCTCCATGTAAATGTACTGACAAGGAATGTGTTGAAAGCAGAAAAGCAGAGAGAGATGGCTTCATCTGCCTGTTGCTGCTCCTTTATGGTCCAATCACAAGCTGGAGGTGAAGAGGAGACATAGTTGTATTACCTAAGTACAGCAGAGAAATGTTAGGTCACAAGGCTGTTGGTGCTGTCTGCCTCGGTTATGTAAATCTCAAGACTGGATGGACATTCTTTCCACTGACCACCAAAGAAAGGAATATTCTTCCCACTGACCACTAATGTAAGGAACATTCTTCCCACTGATCTCCAATGTAAGGAACATTCTTCCCACTGATCCCCAATGTAAGGAACATTCTTCCCACTGATCCCCAATGTAAGGAACATTCTTCTCACTGATCACCAATGTAAGGGACATTCTTCCCACTGATCACCAATGTAAGGGACATTCTTCCCACTGATCACCAATGTAAGGGACATTCTTCCCACTGATCACCAAAGTAAGGAGCATTCTTCTCACTGATCACCAATGTAAGGGACATTCTTCCCACTGATCACCAAAGTAAGGGACATTCTTCTCACTGATCACCAATGTAAGGGACATTCTTCCCACTGATCACCAAAGTAAGGAGCATTCTTCTCACTGATCACCAATGTAAGGAGAATTCTTCCCACTGATCACCAATGTAAGGAGAATTCTTCCCACTGATCACCAATGTAAGGAGAATTCTTCCCACTGATCACCAATATAAGCAACATTCTTCCCACTGATCAACAATGTAAGAGCATTCTTACCACTGACCACCAATGTAAAGAGCATTCTTTCCAGTGACCACCAATGTAAGGAACATTCCTCCAATTGACCACCTAATGTAAGGAGCATTCTTCCCACTGACCACCAATGTAAGGGACATTCTTCCTACAGTCTACAGTTCTATCCACCAGTATAATATTGCCCTTCCCTCACTGACTTTCTCAATGACCACCAATATAAGGTGATGCTTCTACCACCGTTCAACAATCTAAGAGGGTGTTGCTCCTCTGACCTGTGAAGAGACACTGCACTGGCCACTAATGTAAAGGGCCACTTCCCCAACCACCAACATAAGTGGGCACCACAATGTTCACCAATGTAGCACTTTTCTAATGACCATAGTAAGGGAATATTGTGGCAACATAAGTGGGTACCACAATGTTCACAAATGAAGCACTTTTCCATTGACCACATAGTAAGTGTCCACTGACCACCAGTTTGAGGGAACATCTGTCTGCATTTATTTTCTGATCTTTATTATTTTTATTATTGTTTTTATAATTATTATTATACCTTTTATTTCATTATTATTACAAAATTTCATCCTATTAGCACCCTCTGGGTATCAAATTCCCTAAGTAAGCTGCATTTCTTTTATTCTTTCTCATATCACAATTTATAATTGTTCACACTAATGTACCATGAGTTAAAGCTATAGTATGTGTTAGCAGGGGGTCTCTGAGACCTGAAAATGATTTCAAGAGTTCCTCTATGTAAAAAAGGTTGGAAATGGCTGGAGTTCACATATGACAAAGAAGAGTGGAAAGTGTCTTTCTTAGTTTGTTATAGGGCACGGGATCCACTCTTCCACATTTCATGCTTAAAAGCACTTTTTCTAACAGTACTCATCAATCCCCATTGCAAAGATTCTTACAATCGAAATGCAGCAATTTTTAAATTGAAACTGACAATAGCTTCCTCGAAAACTGGCAGTGCTTCTAGCAACGGGATTCATGAAATACAAAATACCAAATTCCATACTAGCTAGAGGCCTCAAATATGTTCTTTTGACAATATATGTGAAAGCTACATGATGCATCAAGGCTTCCAGGTTGTCTCTAAAACATAAAAACATTGACCCTAGAACAAATAAGTAATGTCCGCCAATGCTGCTCCAAGTTGACTCCAGAACATGGAAGCACTGACCCAAGGATATAAAGGTAAGCTGAGTCAAGGCTTCTCCGTGTTGTCTATAAAACATGGAAGCACTGACACTAGTGCAGGCCATACACGTTCGAACTTCGAACAAATTTTCTTTTCAAAATCAGAAAATTAGTTTTTTTGGTGATCCGATGATGCCACTATTGATTTTCGAAATTCGGCCGACCAAGCCTTCAATTTCACCTCATGTTGCTACAGAAAAGAATTTTCTTGGCCGGGAATCTTCTTTTCTCTCCATAAATTTTCTTTTATCTCCGTACATTTTCTTTTCTTATTACATTTCTCGCACAATTCTCCCATCATTGATTAGAAAATCATTAGTTTTTCAAAAAATTTCCAACATGTCCGATTCCTCAAATTTTATTTCCGCGCGAAAATCAGCTGTTGCTGCAGCCCACTAATGGTGCGAAATTCATACGAAAATTCTTAGATACGATTTTTGAAAGAAAATTCTTTCGAAATTAGAACCGTGTATGGCCGGCATAGACCATATAAGTACACCATGTCAAGACTTTTCTAAGTTGTCTTTAAAACATGGAAACACTGACCCTAGGACATATCGGCAAACTGAGTCAAGACTTCTCTATGTTGTTTCTAAAACATGGAAGCACTGACCCATGGACATATAGGCAAGCTGAATCACGGTTTCTCCGTGTAGCCTCTTAAAGATGAAAACACTAACCCTAGGCCTTATCCATAAGCGGAGTCAAGGTTTCCCCATGTTGTCTCTAAAATATATAAGTACTGACTCTAGAACATATCAGTGAGCTTTATCAAAGCTTCTTTGTGTTTTCTCTAAAACATGGAAGCACTAACCCTAGAACATATAAGAAAGCAGAGTCACGGCTTCTCCATGTTACCACTAGAAGCACTGACTCTAGGACATATAGGTAAGCTGTGTCAAGGCTTCTCCACGTGGTCTCTAAAACGTGGAAGTGCTGATCCTAGGACATATATGTAGGCTCTGTCAAGGCTTCTCCATGTTTTCTCCAAAACTTGTCAGCCCTGACCCTAGGACATATCTAGGACATATCAGTGAGCTGTGACGAGTCTTCTCCGTATTTTCTCTAAAACATGGAAGCACTGATCATAGAACATATAAGAAAGCTGTGTCAAGACTTCTACATGGAAGTACTGACCCTAGGACTAGGGTTGCCACCTCATCCCTTTAAAACCAAATACACATATTAATTACACAGGTTCTGTGGCTGATTAAGGTGGTAATTAAACTCACTTAGTGCCTTATGTGCATTAAATTAGCCCCAGAACCCGTGTAATTAATATATGTTTGGTTTTAAAGGGATGAGGCGGCAACCCTATCTAGGACATATAGGTAAGCTGAGGTAAGGCCTCTCCATGTTGTCTCTAAAGCATGGAAGGACTAACTCTAGGACATATACTGTAGGTAAGCTGAGTCAATTCTTCATGTTTTCTCTGAAACATAGAAGCACTGACTCTTGGATATATTGGTCAGCTGCATCAAGGTTTTTCCATGTTGTCTCTAAAACCTGGAAGCACTGATCCTTGTACATTAGGGAAAGCTGCATCAAGGCTTCTCCATGTTTTTTTTTGAAACATGGATGCACTGACCCTAGGACATATAGTAGATCTGCTGCAGAGGTGTAACTAGAACCTTCAGGGCCCTTCCCACTGATCCTGGGGCCCTTTACTCCCATCGTGGGACCCTTTATCACAGTCCCGCAGCGGGACCCCTTCCTGTTGTCTTGGGGTCTCCCAGGGTGGCAGAACACATGGGCTTGGTCGCAAGTGTGACTTTTGTGACCCCGGTAGTTCCGCCACTGGTGTCAGTAGCTTTTTATTCCATCACTGACTCTATTCATTAAGACAAGGAAGGGGGCGGTAATTGACATATTTACCAGCTCCTTCCCTGCTCTCCATCCTGACAGCATCCCCCGTGGCAGCCAGCAGGAGGTGGAAACTTGGCAGCGCTGCGGAAGGGGGCCAGGGAGCACAGAGGGGGCTGGGGCAGCACGACAGAGATAGGGAGGCAGTGGGGGCAGCATATAGAGCAATCAATGCCCTCCATTTCCTTCCTGCAGCTGTTAAATGTATGCAGGAGGAAAAGCGGGCATTCAGCAGCTGCATGGAGGGATTGATTCCTCTACATGCCCCCGTCCCCACCACCATTCCTATCCAAATGTACAGGGAGTCTCATGGGGCCCCCGGGAGGATGGGGCCGGATCGCTCTCGTGACTCCTGTATGTATATTCCCTGATATGCTGCCTCAAGGCTTATCCGTGCTGTCTGTAAGACATGGAGGCACTGACTCTAGGACAGTGTTTCTTGACTCCAAATTTCTCCCTGCTGTCTCTAAAACATGGAAACACTGACCACTGACCCTGGAATATGTAAGTATCCTGCGTTAAGGCTTTTCTGTGCTTTCTATGAAAAAAATTGAAGCAGTTTAGGACAAAGAGGTAATCAATAAATTCAGAGCAGCCCTATCTGTAATGCCTACCTTCTTTCTCCCCAAGGTAAAGTAACACACAAAAGACATATGTGGCCATATTTGTTCAATGACATTATCCAAATATGGTCATGTGGCCAGATTAGGTCACTTTTGTCACCAGGATCTCCACCCCTTTGTTAGATGTCACTATGGGGCAGGGAATTCCACAGCCCCAGCTCATTGGGTTGACAGCCTGATGGCTTGTGCCCCAAACCAGTGCTATCCACTGTAGCCATCATCCAGGTTGTCTCTAAAACATTAAAACATTGACCATCTGTGGCCATCTGTGGCCATCATCCAGGTTGTCTCTAAAACATTAAAAGCTGCAGATACAGTCCACCTGGCTGGAGGGCATCCAGCATCGTCTAGTAGGTTCCTCTCTAGGCCGACTGTCCCTGGCTCACCCCTTTCATGCAATGGATTTAGGTTCTTTAAATCATGGAGGCTCAGCGTCACTTGTGGGTTTTACCTTTGGCAATCTGCATACAAATACAGCCTGTCTTAGAACACCCACTCCTCTGGACCAACAGCCACCCATAAAGGCCTTTTGATGTTCCATAAAGTTAGCCCACTGCTTGCATCAGGGCTAAGGGCTCTTGGTGGGAGTACTGAAGCAGGGTGCTATGATGTTTTCATGTAGTTATGTTCTGCACCTTACTGTCCCCTCCCACCAGCTATAATCTGCCTGCATTGCATAGAGAAGCACATAGAAAAACAAAATGGAAGGCGCGCACACCTAGAGCATTACCAATGATAATTTAATAATAAAAAAAATTTGTATACAAGTGCGTACTCACAAAATGCAACTGCCAATGAGCCAAAGTACCCACTTTTATACAATTTTTTATAATTCAATTATCATTGGTAATGCTCTAGGTGTGCACGGCTTTCATTTTGTTTTTCCTGTAGTTTCCTTCGGATTACCCCATCTGAGGAAGGCACAACCCACCCAGTCTTGGGATACCATTTTACCACTATTCTATACCTGTTGCTCTCTACTTCAGAAGACCTTTTAGTATTGTAAGTGACTGTGTTTTAGAGAAGCACATAGACCCAATGATGATGTCACTAAAATAAGTTATATAATAAAAAAATGAATGGAAAAAAAATCATAAGCTCAGAATAGATGTGATCTTCTCTAACTCAGTTTCTTTGTATTTGGTTTTCTTCACTGTCAATGAGAAGTCACTTTTCCCTGCAAATTATTGTAGTACGCTCCTTGATTACATGACATTACTGCCTATAATCTTGTCAGTCTGATCCAATCGACATGAGAGTACAGAGCGAGAACCCGTAAACCTTGGCTTTTGTTAGAAGGCAGTGGACTGTCACACTCGGTGCGTCCAAATCAATACTACAGAAAATATCCATCTATGTGAAATTGCTATTACCGCAGCATTCATGATTCATGGTGACAAATAACCTATAATTTACATGATGACAGACAGCTTGAGAACAAATGTGTTAATGTCCCTTTAAGATTAACTCTTATCTGTGCAGACTTTCCATTCGCAGCACTCGGCATAATCACAGTGATTTTCAGTAACGCAAGAAACATAGTAGCCTATGTATCAGTGCCTGTCAAGAAAATTATTCAACATGCCAAAAGGTTATTGCAATCAAAACTCATATTTCAGCCAACATTTACCTTCCCACAACCCAACACTAACTCTCCCCGTAACCCAACACTAACCTTCACTGTAACCCTAACGTTAACTCATCCCACAACCCAACACTAACTCTCCCCACAACCCAACACTAACCTTCACTGTAACCCTAACGTTAACTCATCCCACAACCCAACACTAACTCTCCCCATAACCCAACACTAACCTTCACTGTAACCCTAACGTTAACTCATCCCACAACCCAACACTAACTCTCCCCATAACCCAACACTAACCTTCACTGTAACCCTAACGTTAACTCATCCCACAACCCAACACTAACCCTCCCCACAACCCAACACTAACCCTTCCCATAACCCAAGACTAACCTTCCCCACAACCCAACACTAACCTTCCCCACAACCTAAAACTAACCCTCCCCACAACCCAACACTAACCTTCCCCACAACTCAACACTAACCCTCCCCACAACCCAAAACGAACCCTCCCCACAACCTAACACTAACCCTCCCCACAATACAACACTAACCTCCCCCACAATACAACACTAACCTTCCCCACAACTCAACACTAACCGTCCCCACAACCCAAAACTAACCCTCCCACAACCCAACACTAACCTTCCCCACAACTCAACACTAACCCTCCCACAACCCAAAACTAACCCTCCCCACAACCTAACACTAACCCTCCCCACAATCCAACACTAACACTCCCCACAACCCAACACTAACCCTTCCCATAACCCAACACTAACCCTCCCCATAACCCAACACTAACCCTCCCCACAACCCAACACTAACCCTCCCCATAACCCAACACTAACCCTCCCCACAACCCAACACTAACCCCCCCCCACTACCCAACACTAACCCTCCCCACAACCCAGCACTAACCCTCCCCAAAACCCAACACAAACCCTCCCCACAACCCAACACTAACCCTCCCCATAACCCAACACTAATCCTCCCCACAACCCAACACTAACCCTCCCCATAACCCAACACTAATCCTCCCCACAACCCAACACTAACCCTCCCCATAACCCAACACTAACCCTCCCCACAACCCAACACTAACCCTTCCCATAACCCAACACTAACCTTCCCCACAACCCAACAATAACCTTCCCCACAACCAAACACTAACCTTCCCCATAACCCAACACTATCTTCCCCCTAACCCAACACTAACCTTCCCCACAACCCAACACTAACCTTCCCCATAACCCAACACTAACCTTCCCCAGAAGCCAACACCATCCTTCCCTGTAACTCTAATGCCGGGTACACACGACCAAACTTTCCAGCAGACTAGATCAACAATGCGATCGTGTGTGGGCTAATCCGACGGACCTAGAAATAGAACATGTTTCAAGCCTGTCCGACGGACTCAATTCCTATCGGGAAAACCATTCGTCTGTATGCTGGTCCGACGGACCAAATGCGACACAAGGGAAGCTATTGGCTACTGGCTACTGAACTTCCTTTTTTACGTCATCACGTTCAAAACTAACGAACTTTCGAACGGACTTAGTCCCTTCATGTGTGCCCAAGTCCATTCGTTCAGAAAGTCCGTCTGGAAGACAGTCAGACCTAGTCTTCTGGAAAGTCCGGTCGTGTGTACGTGGCATAACATTAACTCATCCCATAACGCAACACTAACCCTCCCCATAACCCAACACTTGCTGTTACTCTAACACTAACCTTTCATATAACTCTAACATTAACCCTTCCCGTAACCCTAACACTAACCCTTCCTGGAATACCTTAGCATGTTCACTTTTCTTGCAAAAGGGACCCTATCCACTAATGTTCCTGCTCTGAAAAATACTAGTCAGCACAGCAGGCATTAGAAACTGAAAGTCCTCATTGCTGGAGTTTCTGACAGATATAAGAAACCATTTAGTGATTTCATCTTCTCAACATCCACCAAACATAAAATACCTGTTTTAGATAGACTGACCCTTTAAGTGAAGTGAATGGTTGGCTTATTGATACAATCAATATGCTACGAAGCAATTATATCTCACTGAGTTTATGGCTGTGGTCTGGACAGATTTTACATGTGGAACTACAGAAAATATAAAGTACATCCTCTGGTGATTGCTGAATACTTTTGCTGATGATACACAGATGTTAGATTGGGTTAATATTCCCAGAGGTATTTGTAACATAGAACATTATTTGGCATTGCTAGGAGTTTGGTCTTAAGTAGTGGAAACTGCAGTTCAGTGTTTCTCAATGCAAAATAATGAACTTAGGAAAAAAAACAATCCTCCGATATAACATTGGGGATACAGTGTTTGCCAGAACTACAGAGGAAGAAAATGTGGGGGTGATTATTTCAGATGATGGCAAAATGAGCAAAGAGTGAGTCCTGGATCACCAGCAGGAAGGGTTTCCTCTATATAGATCTTTAGTTATCACTAGAGGGATTACCAGCAGAAAGGAGAAGGTCCTGGTTCCTCTATATAGATCTTTATATCGCTAGATGGATCACCAGCAGGATGAAGGTGGTCCTGATTCTTCTATATAGATCTTTGTATCACTAGAGGCATCACTAGCAGAAAGGAGAAGGTCCTGATTCCTCTATATAGATCTTTATATCAGTAGAGGGATCACCAGCAGGAGGAAGGAGGTCCAGACATGTACGTAGCTGTAGTGCAACGTAAGCGTAGGACATACATGACAGGGTGCAAGGCTTACGCAGGGGAATGGTACGAGGGGTTAAGAATGTTACAAGGCTTACCTGATTGGAGGATGGTGTAAGAGGGGGTGGAGTAGAGTTGATGTGAAGGCACGTGAGTCTAGGAGGGTCAGCAGTCTGGAGCAGCAGGTCAGGAGGAACGTTCAGGATCAGCTACCTGGAAAAGATGAGTGGGTTAGAGCAGCTTTGGGCCCAGCTTAGATCAGCCGCAGAACAGCATGGCGCAGACTGGTTACAAAGCCAAATTGCGGCCACCCTTCAAGGGGTAGGGCAGGGACCTTCCGCAGATGGGGTACCCTCGACACGGGCAAGGAGGTCTCGGCCCCCTGTGCGCCTTAGCCCTGATATTGCCCCCCGTACTCAGCGCCGGCTTGGGAGCCCCAGTTGGGCCCCTTCAGGCCCCCCTGCTAAGCAGACACCCCGGTCGTCTAGTGGGGGGCCTGGGAGGAATCCCCGTCCACGGCTGAGTCCCAGAGGGAGGGGGGTCACTCACCGGATCCTGCCTCAGGCCACCTCCAGGACCGCGCGATCGTTGGTGGTTCCAGTGGTTCCCCCTGGCGATGCTCCGGTCGGGGGGGCCGCTCGACGGGGGAGAGTGGGGTCCTCGGGCGCCGGCCTTGTCCCGGAGGCGGCCGTCGGCCTGCCACGTGTGGGCGCCATCTTAGCTTCGGGGGGGGCCCATTAGAGGATGCAGAGCGGCAGTCGGGTGGCCACGCCTCCGGGCATGTTTCTGTGCCTGGGAGGGAGGGCCAGCGGAGGAACAGCGCGCGCGCGCTCGGCGCGGCGCACGCTGATGACGTCGGCGGAAGTGAGGTCGGCGCGACCGGAAGTGATGTCCTAGTAAACAAAAAACATGGCGGCCGCCATGTACAACGACAGGAAACCGGTCGGGAGCGGCCTGGGCCGTCTGGCATGCCAGCGCAGAGGCCCCCGAGGGTCAGGACACTGACGGAGGACAGCAGCATGGAAGAGGGAGAGCTGCAGGAGGACGAGTGCGATCCGGCGGCGGCAGTAGGGGCAGCGGCTGGAGGGCCTTCCAGGCAACAGCAGCCCGGTAAGTCCTTGGGGTCTGTGGGGGGGTTTCTTGCGGGGGTGAGTGGGGGGGATGCAGGGGTGGGGGGGGCGAAGGGGGGGGGGGAGTTGTTGGTGGTGTTGAAAGAGCTGCTGCGCAGCCTGCAGGGCGACTCGGGGCCGGTGCACGCCCCGAGTACTCCATGGGTAGGGCCGCCCGCCGCGGCTCGGTTAGAGCTGGGGACGGCTGTCCCCTCCGGTTTGGGGTTGTCGGTGGGTGGGGTGGCAGCGGAGACGCAGACAGAGAGGGAGGTGCTGGCGCGGAAGGACGGCGAGGGACCAAGTGGGGCTACGGTGGACAAAGACAAGGATGCTGAAAAGATTCGCTTGGCAGATGCGGCGAGGAGCGAAGTTTATGTGTGCTTCGAGGGACCGTTAGGGGCGCATTTGAAGAAGGAGGTGAGGGAGAAGATTTGGAAGGACGAGTTTGTGGAGATCTTCTCGTTGTTGCCGTTGGAGAAATTTAATTTAGACAGGGTCAAGCCGGATGAGAGCAAGAAAGAAGAGGAGGAGAAGAGGAGATATAGGCTTATTCCGCGCACGTTTGCGAATTGGCTGCAAGCGTTTGCGATTTTAGCTAGCGTGATTGGGGAAAAGGCGCCGGAGAATTGTTCGGCATTGTTCTGTTACCTGGAGGCCATTAGTGAGGCGCACAGGGTTTATGGGGGCTTGGCCTGGTTACGTTATGACGAACAGTTTCGTCAACGCAAAGCGGTACGGACGTCCATTAGGTGGGACCACAAGGACATCAGCCTGTGGATGAAGTTGATGACTTCGGTCCGGGCCCCGGGACAGTTTTTTCCAGGGGGGGCCGGCGCCGCCGCCTCAGCGGGATCGCTGGCCCCAAAAAAGAAGGGGGTCTGCTGGCAATTTAACGACGGGACGTGCAAGTTTGGTACCGCCTGTCGTTACAAGCACGAGTGTTCGGGATGCAGTGGAGGGCACCCCTTCGCACGTTGTTTCAGACAGGGCAAAGGTCGTACTGGAGATTTCGCTGGAAAAAGGGATGACGCCGGTGAGGCTGGAAAGGATGCTTCCTTTCCTAAGTAGGTATCCTGATCGTGCGGCGGCGGGGTTGTTGGAGGCTGGTTTTCGGGATGGGTTTAGGATTCCGAGTGCGTTGAGGGAGGTTCCCCCGCTGGCCAAGAATTTAAGGTCAGCTTTGCTGCATGAACACGTGGTGTCGGCAAAATTGGCTAAGGAGGTGGCGTTGGGCCGGATGGCCGGCCCATTTCTTGCCCCTCCGATGGCGGATCTGGTGGTCTCGCCTTTGGGGGTTGTTCCGAAGAAGGAACCGGGGCAATTCAGGATGATTCACCACCTGTCTTACCCCAGGGGCGGATCGGTAAATGATGGTATTGACCCGCAAGCTTGTGCGGTTACTTATACATCATTTGATGCAGCGATAGCGTGGGTGAGAAAGTATGGCAGGGGGGCTCTTTTGGCTAAAACGGATGTAGAGGCGGCATTTCGTTTGTTGCCGGTTCATCCGGGGAGTATGCGCTTGTTGGGTTGTTGCTGGCAGGGGTCGTATTTTGTCGATCGCTGCTTGCCCATGGGATGTTCTATCTCGTGTGCACTTTTTGAGCTGTTCAGTTCGTTTTTTGAATGGGCTGTTCGGGAGACGGCGGGAGTCAACTCGGTCATACATTACCTGGATGACTTCCTGTGTGTAGGGCCGCCAGGATCCCGCGGCTGCGGGATACTGCTGGGGACGTTGCAACATTTGGCCGAACGGTTTGGGGTTCCCTTGGCGAGGGAGAAGACGGAGGGTCCCAGGTCGGAGATAGTGTTTTTGGGAATCACGATTGATTCCATGGCCATGGAATGTAGGTTGCCTGAGGAGAAGGTGGTGGCGCTGCGGCAGGAGGTGGTCGCAGCGCGGGGAAAACGAAAACTCAGGTTGAAGGAATTGCAATCGCTCCTGGGCAAATTGAATTTTGCTTGCAGGATTATGCCTATGGGGAGAATTTTTTGCAGGAGACTGGCGGCAGCCACAGCAGGGGTGAAGGTGCCCACTCATTTTGTGCGGTTGTCCAGAGACTTACGGGATGATCTGGGTGTATGGGGGGTGTTCCTGGTGGAGTTTAATGGGAGAGCGATTGTGCAGGAGGGACCGGTCAGCAACGCTGATTTGGTTTTGTTTACTGACGCAGCGGGTTCGGCAGGTTATGGAGCTTATTGCCAGGGGCAATGGAGTGCCGAACCATGGCCGGACTCTTGGAGGGAGGCGGGGTTTTTAACTAACCTGGCGTTACTGGAGCTTTTTCCCATAGTTCTGGCGGTGGAATTGTGGGGGGACAAGCTCCGGGATAAAAAAGTGCGCTTCCATTGTGATAACATGGGAGTGGTGGTGGCCATAAATAATGTTTCGGCCTCCTCCCCCCCGGTGGTTAGGTTGTTAAGGAGGTTGGTACTCAGTTGTTTACGGATTAATGCGTTTGTTTATGCGGTGCATATCCCTGGGATTGAGAATAAGTTGGCGGATGCTCTGTCTCGTTTCCAGTGGGAGGACTTTCGCAGAATGGCTCCGGACGCGAACAGACGCGGGGACCCGTGCCCTCCAGAGATGTGGGGGATTGCGTTGGAATCATCGGAGGACTGATTCAGCAGTCGTTGAGTGCAGGTACTCGAGCGGCTTATAATGCAGTGTGGAGGGAATGGTCGAACTGGTTGGGTGAGGTTGGGGGGTCGGAGGGCTCGGCTGAGCTGCTGCGGTGGGTATTGGGTTTTATCTGTTACAATTATGTGTCTGGGGTGTCGGGCTCGGCAGTCAGCAAGAAAATGTCGGCTTTGGCCTTTTTGTTTCAATGTAAGGGGTTGGCGGATGTGACTAAGAATTTTTTAGTTAAAAAGGCGTTGAGGGGTTTTAGAAAAGGGGCGGCAAAACGGGATTTGCGGCGCCCGATTTCTTTTGAAGTTTTGGGTATTTTGTTGAGCCACGTCCGGGAAGTGTGTTCTCTGGTTTTTGAACAACTACTTTTCCGAGCTGCTTTCCTGGTGGCATTTTTTGGGGCGTTTCGGATAGGAGAATTGGTGTCGCCATCTAAAACAGCTCCGGGGGGTTTGGGGAGGGGTGACGTTTCATGGGCCCCTTCTTCGGTGGTGATTTTGGTCAGGAAGTCCAAAACGGACCAGTTGGGTAGAGGGGTGCGGGTAACATTGTTTCGGGGGACGGACCCTAGTTTTTGTCCGGTGGAGGCTTTAAGGGTTTATTTGGAGGTTCGCCCGGACCGGGACGGGGTGTTATTCATGCATGCGGATGGTTCGTGCCTTTCGCGGTTTCAATTTACGGCAGTGTTGAGGAAGTGTTTGCGGAGCGGGGGTTTGTCTCCGGGAGAGTATGCTGCTCATTCCTTCCGGATAGGGGCGGCCACGGAGGCAGCTAGATGGGGATTGCCGGAAGAGGTTATTAAGCAAATTGGGAGGTGGGAGTCTCGGAGGTATCGGCTTTATGTGCGACCGCACCTCGTGTAAAAGGGGTGGGAGTATGGTCATTGGAGTGGTCGACTACATGTTTTTGGTTGTTTTGGGTTGGGTTGGTTAATTTTGGTTATGTCATTTCAGAGCCGGGATGTCTCATTTGGATTTTGGGACATTCTTTTGTGCTCTGGGGGGCTAGACGGGCGGATGTAAGGCCGGACGGCAGGCAACTCAGACTGTCCAGGGATGAAGGCCGGGTTCGATGGATTGGCATCCCGGGACTGATGTGGCACAGGGTGGTGTCAGAGGTTCATCGCTATGCGGGCCTGGATCGGGCACCGGACGTACTGGTCCTACATGTGGGAGGTAATGACTTGGTTGTCAGGCCGATGCGCAACATCATTAAAGACATACGGTGGGACTTCCTCAGGCTTCGTACTGCCTTCCCGGACATGATTATTGTGTGGTCCGATATTGTGGCCCGCATGTCTTGGAGGGGGGCCCGGTCTTGTGAGAAGATTAATAGGGCCCGGATTAAGGTGAACAAAGAGGTGGGGAGGTTTGTTGCCCGGAATGGTGGTATTGTGGTGAGGCATTGGGAGTTGGAAGTGGAGACGTGGAGGTATTTACGGGGGGATGGTGTCCACCTTAACCCAATCGGGATTGACCTGTGGGCTTTGGGTTTGGAAGATGGCATTGGCAGGGCTCTGCAGGTGTGGCGGCAGGCACAAGGGTGAGGTGTCACTCTTGTGCTGCTGTGGCGGTAGGGTCCTTGACGGCTGGTATGCAATCTATCTGTTCCAAATTAGGTTTTGGTAAAGTTAGGACCCATCATGGGTATGGAGTCCTCCCGGGTGGTCTGGCGGCTGGCCAGACTGACGGGCTAATAAGTTGGGGGTCTGTGGTCAATTGGTAAGTCCCCGAGGCAAGTTGGCGGCTGGGGACGAATGCCATAAAAAGTTGGGATTACAGGCTCAAGTTGAAATGGGGTCGTCAGGGATCAACAACTGTTTATCTGATGAGCTGGTTTTGGTTACAAGAAAATATATGGTAAAATAAAATGGTTACAGAAGTTTTAAAGAAAAAGTTTTAGTTTGGTTTATTGTTTAAATAAAGGCCTGGAAAGGCCATTTACATCCAGCAGGTGTCTGTGTCATTTTTTATAAGAAAAGGTATAAAAGGGGTGTACATGTATGGATTGGCGTAGTAAGGTATCTGGCTACCTTGTCAAGACATGTACGTAGCTGTAGTGCAACGTAAGCGTAGGACATACATGACAGGGTGCAAGGCTTACGCAGGGGAATGGTACGAGGGGTTAAGAATGTTACAAGGCTTACCTGATTGGAGGATGGTGTAAGAGGGGGTGGAGTAGAGTTGATGTGAAGGCACGTGAGTCTAGGAGGGTCAGCAGTCTGGAGCAGCAGGTCAGGAGGAACGTTCCCGCCCGCCCGCCCTGTTAATGGGGAGGGTTGGTTGGATATGGGGTGACCATGAGTACGCGTGGCGGTAGGGTCCTTGACGGCTGGTATGCAATCTATCTGTTCCAAATTAGGTTTTGGTAAAGTTAGGACCCATCATGGGTATGGAGTCCTCCCGGGTGGTCTGGCGGCTGGCCAGACTGACGGGCTAATAAGTTGGGGGTCTGTGGTCAATTGGTAAGTCCCCGAGGCAAGTTGGCGGCTGGGGACGAATGCCATAAAAAGTTGGGATTACAGGCTCAAGTTGAAATGGGGTCGTCAGGGATCAACAACTGTTTATCTGATGAGCTGGTTTTGGTTACAAGAAAATATATGGTAAAATAAAATGGTTACAGAAGTTTTAAAGAAAAAGTTTTAGTTTGGTTTATTGTTTAAATAAAGGCCTGGAAAGGCCATTTACATCCAGCAGGTGTCTGTGTCATTTTTTATAAGAAAAGGTATAAAAGGGGTGTACATGTATGGATTGGCGTAGTAAGGTATCTGGCTACCTTGTCATGATTCCTCTATATAGATCTTTATATCACTAGAGGGATCACCAGCAGGAGGAAGGAGGTCCTGATTCCTCTATATAGATGTTTATATCACTAGAGGGATCACCAGCAGGAGGAAGGAGGTCCTGATTCCTCTATATAGATCTTTATATCACTAGAGGGATCACCAGCAGGAGGAAGGAGGTCCTGGCTCCTCTATATAGAGCTTTATATCACTGGAGGGGTCACCAGCAGGAGGAAGGAGGTCCTGATTCCTATATATTGATCTTTATACCACTAGAGGGGTCACCAGCAGGAGGAAGGAGGTCCTGATTCCTCTATAGAGATCTTTATATCACTAGAGGGGTCACCAGCAAGAGGGAGATTGCTGAATACTTTTGCTGATGACACACAGATGTGAGATTGGGTTAATATTCCCGGAGGTATTTGCAACACGGAACATTTGGCATTGCTAGAAGTTTGGTCTTAAATAGTGGAAACTGCAGTTCAGTGTTTCTAAATGCAAAATAAAGCACTTAGGGGGAAAAAAAAATCTTCCGATACAACATTGGGGATACAGTGTTGGCCAGAACTACAGAGGAGAAAAATGTGGGGGCGATTATTTCAGATGATGGCAAAATGAGCAAAAAGCGAGTCCTTTATCACCAGCAGGAGGAGGGAGGTCCTGATTCCTTTATATAGATCTTTATATCACTAGAGGGATCACCAGCAGGAGAGAGGAGGTCCTGATTCCTCTATATAGATCTTTATATCACTAGAGGGGTCACCAGCAGGAGGAAGGAGGTCCTGATTCCTCTATATAGATCTTTATATCACTAGAGGGGTTACCAGCAGGAGGTAGGAGGTCCTGATTCCGCTATATTAATCTTTATACCACTAGAACACATGTATCAGACACAAGACCCGTGAGCCAAATCCGGCCCTCCAGGCCATTTCATGTGGCCCTATACCTCCCCTGCAGCTGCAGTAGAGCTCCAGCCCTCCTCTGGTCCTCCTCCACACCCTGTACTTTCTGCTTTCCAGCAATGCCTCCAGCTTCTTCCCAGCAGCAAGCAGTACAAGGTAAGGGGGATGCACTGTGATGTAAGGGAGAGTGAGGGACTCAACTTCTGATGGTGAGGGGCTCTTGGGCTCTGGACACCTAGTCTTACAAATACAACTGGCTCTTTTGAGGGCAATCATAATGCTGATGCTGCCCGCAATGAAATTTAGTTTGACACTCCTGCACTAGAGGGATCACCAACAGGAGGAAGAAGGTCCTGATTCCTCTAATATAGATCTTTATATCACTAGAGGGATCACCAACAGGAGGAAGGAGGTCCTGATTCCTCTATATAGATCTTTATATCACTAGAGGGATCACCAGCAGGAGGAAGGAGGTCCTGATTCCTCTATATAGATCTTTATATCACTAGAGGGGTCACCAGCGGGAGGAAGGAGGTCCTGATTCCTCTATATAG
The DNA here is from genome assembly GCF_037356315.1 of Lithobates pipiens. Taxonomy (NCBI): domain Eukaryota; kingdom Metazoa; phylum Chordata; class Amphibia; order Anura; family Ranidae; genus Lithobates; species Lithobates pipiens. Next base: position 603,100,678 of record NW_027507758.1, read on the forward strand.
ATCTTTATATCACGAGAGAGGGTCACCAGCAAGAGGAAGGAGGTCCTGATTCCTCTAATATAGATCTTTATATCACTAGAGGGATCACCAGCAGGAGGAAGGAGGTCCTGATTACTCTATATAGAGCTTTATATCACGAGAGGGATCACCAGCAGGAGGAAGGAGGTCCTGATTCCTCTAATATAGATCTTTATATCACGAGAGGGATCACCAGCAGGAGGAAGGAGGTCCTGATTCCTCTATTTCAGTGATTCTCAACCAGGGTTTCGTGGAACCCTAGGGTTCCTCCAGAGGTTGCTAGGGGTTCCTTCAGCATTAGACAATTTCTGCCTCTCAGATAAGTTGCCACTGACTCCATGGATCTTTTTAGCTATCTGTAAGGAGGTAATTCTTCCCAATGACCACAAGTGTAAGGACCATTCCTCCCACTGACCATCACACTAATGTATCATGAGTTGTAGATTTCTAATTCTTAGCAGGGGTTCCCCGAGACCAGAGAACTATTTCAAGGGTTCCTCTGTGTTGAAAAGGTTGAGAAAGGCTGATCTATATAGATCTTTATAACACTATAGGGATCACCAGCAGGAGCAGGAGGAAGGAGGTCCTGATTCCTTTAAATAGAGCTTTATATCACTAGAGGGATCACCAGCAGGAGGAAGGACGTCTTGATTCCTCAATATAGATCTTTATATCACTAGAGGGATCACCAGCAGGAGGGAGGAGGTCCTGATTCCTCTATATAGCTCTTTATATCACTAGAGGGATCACCAGCAGGAGGAAGGAGGTCCTGATTCCACTATATTAATCTTTAAACCACTAGAGCACATGTATCAGACACAAGGCCTGTGAGCCAAATCCGGCCCTCCAGGCCATTTCATGTGGCCCTATACCTCCCCTGCAGCTGCAGTAGAGCTCCAGCCCTCCTCTGGTCCTCCTCCACACCCTGTACTTTCTGCTTTCCAGCAATGCCTCCAGCTTCTTCCCAGCAGCAAGCAGCACAAGGTAAGGGGGATGCACTGTGATGTAAGGGAGAGTGAGGGACTCAACTTCTGATGGTGAGGGGATCTTGGGCTCTGGACACCTAGTCTTACAAATACAACTGGCTCTTTTGAGGGCAATCATAATGCTGATGCTGCCCGCAATGAAATTTAGTTTGACACTCCTGCACTAGAGGGATCACCAACAAGAGGAAGGAGGTCCTGATTCCTCTAATATAGATCTTTATATCACTAGAGGGATCACCAGCAGGAGGAAGGAGGTCCTGATTCCTCTAATATAGATCTTTATATCACTAGAGGGATCACCAGCAGGAGGAAGGAGGTCCTGATTCCTCTATATAGATCTTTATATCATGAGAGAGGGTCACCAGCAAGAGGAAGGAGGTCCTGATTCCTCTAATATAGATCTTTATATCACTAGAGGGATCACCAACAAGAGTAAGGAGGTCCTGATTCCTCTAATATAGATCTTTATATCACTAGAGGGATCACCAGCAGGAGGAAGGAGGTCCTGATTACTCTATATAGAGCTTTATATCACGAGAGGGATCACCAGCAGGAGGAAGGAGGTCCTGATTCCTCTAATATAGATCTTTATATCACTAGAGGGATCATCAGCAGGAGGAAGGAGATCCTGATTCCTCTATATAGATCTTTATATCACTAGAGGGATCACCAGCAGGAGGAAGGAGGTCCTGATTCCTCTATTTCAGTGATTCTCAACCAGGGTTTCGTGGAACCCTAGGGTTCCTCCAGAGGTTGCTAGGGGTTCCTTCAGCATTGGACAATTTCTGCCTCTCAGATAAGTTGCCACTGACTCCATGGATCTTTTTAGCTATCTGTAAGGAGGTAATTCTTCCCAATGACCACAAGTGTAAGGACCATTCTTCCCGCTGACCATCACACTAATGTATCATGAGTTGTAGATTTCTAATTCTTAGCAGGGGTTCCCCGAGACCAGAGAACTATTTCAAGGGTTCCTCTGTGTTGAAAAGGTTGAGAAATGCTGATCTATATAGATCTTTATAACACTATAGGGATCACCAGCAGGAGGAAGGAGGTCATGATTCCTTTAAATAGAGCTTTATATCACTAGATGGATCACCAGCAGGAGGAAGGACGTCTTGATTCCTCAATATAGATCTTTATAACACTAGAGGGATCACCAGTGGGAGGAAGGAGGTCCTGATTCCTCTATATAGATCTTTAGTTATCACTAGAGGGGTCACCAGCAGGAGGAAGGAGGTCCTGATTCCTCTAATATAGATCTTTATATCACTAGAGGGATCACCAGCAGGAGGAAGGAGGTCCTGATTCCTCTATATAGATCTTTATATCACTAGAGGGATCACCAGCAGGAGGAAGGAGGTCCTGATCCCTCTAATATAGATCTTTATATCACTAGAGGGATCACCAGCAGGAGGAAGGAGGTCCTGATTCCTCAATATACTTAGACCTCATTTAGAATACTATGCCTAATTCTAGAGACCTCACTTACAAAAAGATATTGAGAATATAGAACACATTCAGAAATGGGCAACAAAAATAGTGAAGGGTCTCAGGGATAAAACATATCAGAAGAAACTTCAGGAATCTCGTACGCAGTCTGGAGGAAAGGGGTGACATGAATGACTGAAACCTCCCAATACATGAAGGGGGTGAATAAGGATCCGGAGGGCAGAATATTCAATATGAATCTAAGAACAAGAACATGGAGACATGCTCTCAAACTTACCGGAGGAACGTTGAAAAGGAATCTTAGAAAGTATTATTTTACTGAACACGTAGTTGATGCTTGGAACAGACTTCCAGCAGAGGTAGTGAGTCAGTCAACAGTACAGATAAATCAAATACTTAAAAAAAAAAAAAAACAATAAAATAAATAAATGGGCAGACTCGATTGATCATTTGGCACTGCTGTCAATCTTCTATGTTTCTATTTTCCAGGATATTCACAACATTCGAATAGCAAAGGAAGGGGGTCTCATAATCTATGTTTGTCACGTCCCAAATTCCAAACCCAAAGCGTGAAATTTGCAAACATCCCAAGACTACAAATCACAATGCCCAGCAAAAAAGAAACCAACTGCAGACAACCACAGAACTACTTTTCCATTCATATATTCATTGAAAACGTATCTTCTTTCTAATCGTTCTACTGTATGTGCAATCATCTGTAATACTCCTTTATACGAAATTCCTACCATTCCTTGCTCACCAGCTGAAATATCAAATCAGGCATGCTTGTACTACAGGCTGGCATGGGAAGGGAAAGAGCAGAGGTGACTGGCATATGATGACATCTGTGACATCTTGTAAGTCTTTCTACGTTTCAAAAGAATAAAAGATACAATGTGATTGAATATTTAGAATATGACCAATATGTCAGAAATGATCAATATACCAGATATGATCAACATGTCAGGAATGATCAATATGTCAAATATGATCAATATGTAACAAATGATCAATATGTCAAAAATGATCAATAAGTCGCATATGATCAATATGTAACAAATGATCATTATGTCAAATATGATCAATATGTAACAAATGATCAATATGTTAAAAATGATCAATATGTCAAATATGATCAATATGTAACAAATGATCAATATGTCAAATATGATCAATATACCAGATATGATCAACATGTCAGAAATGATCAATATGTCGAATATGATCAATATGTAACAAATGATCAATATGTCGAATATGATCAATATGTAACAAATGATCAATATGTTAAAAATGATCAATATGTAACAAATGATCAATATGTCAAATATGATCAATATACCGGATATGATCAACATGTCAGAAATGATCAATATGTCGAATATGATCAATATGTAACAAATGATCAATATGTTAAAAATTATCAATATGTCAAATATGATCAATATGTAACAAATGATCAATATGTCAAATATGATCAATATGTTGAATATGACCAATATGTCAAAAATGATCAATATGTCAAATATGACCATATGCCTCCAGCCACAAATCCCCCTCCCTCCCTAAAAATTAATTAATCTGCATGCTCATCCCTTAAATATAAATTCTCTCTCCTCCCAGTACAAATCTGCCCCTCTGCTGAAATCCCCCCTCCCAGCACAAATATTTGCCCCCCCCTCCAAGCTCAAATTCTCTCTCTCCTCATATACCCCCAGCACAACCCCCTCTTATTAAAGAAAAGTAGCACAAATCTTCATTCTCACCTCCCTGTATTCTCAAATCCCCATCTCCTCCCAGTACAAATATTTGCCCCCCCCAAGCTCAAATTCTCTCTCTCCCCATATACCCCCAGCACAACCCCCCTCCCCCCAATTAAGAAAAAGGAGCACAAATCTACATTCTCACCTCCCTGCATTCTCAAATGTCCTCTCCTCCCAGTACAAATCTGCCCCTCTGATGAAATCCCCCCTCTCAGCACAAATCTTTGCCCACCCCAAGTTCAAAGCTCAAATTCGCTCTCTCCCCATATACCCCCAGCACACACCCCCTCCCCCCAGAAAAAAATAAAGCACTAATCTGCATTCTCACCCACCTAAGACCTCCCCTCCTCCCAGTACAAATCTGCCTCTCTGCTGAAATCCCCCTTTTCAGCACAAATCCCAACACACCTCATTCTAGCACGAATCCTCCACCCTCAAGTTTCCCCTCCAAGCAGAAATCTTTCCCCCCAGTACAAATCCCTCTCCCTCCAAAAAAATAGAGCGCTAATCTGCATGCTCACCCCCTAAGCATAAATTCCCCCTCCTCCCAGAATGAATCTGCCCCTCTGTTCAAATCCCCCCTCCCAGCACAATTCTTTGCCCCCCCCCAGCTCGAATTCTCTCCCCTCTAAAATCTCCAGTACACCCCCCCCCCCAAAAAAATTGAGCACTAATCTGCATTCTCTCCTAAGCATAAATTCCCCCTCCTCCCAGTACACATCTGCCTACCTGCTGAAATCTCCCTTTTCAGCACAAATCTCCCCCTCACCCATAAAAAAATTCCTCGCCCTAGCAAAAATCCAGCTCAAATTTTCTCTCTCTTCATATACCCCAGCACAAATCCCTCTCCTTCCCAAAAAATAGAGCACTATTCAGCATTCTCACCCCAAGCATAATCTCCCCCCCCTGTTGAAATCCCCCCTCCCAGCACAAATCTTCCCCCCCCCCAGCTCAAATTCTCTTTCTCTCCAAAAATCCCCAGCACAAACCCCCCACTCCCCCCCAAAAAAATAGAGCACTAACCTACATTCTTACCCTCCTAAGCATGAATTCCCCCTCCTCCCAGTACAAATCTGCCTATCTCCTGAAATCCCCCTTTTCAGCACAAATCCCCCCTCACCCATAAAAAAATCCTCATCCCAGCACAAATCCCCCACCCCACAAATTTCCTCTCCAAGCACAAATCCTCTCTCCTCATTCCAAATCCCCCCTTCCAACACAAATACCCCCCCCCCATCATTCTTACAAAAAAAAATCCCGTCTACCATTTTAATTTTATAGCACAAAACCTCCAAATCCCCCTCCAAGCACAAATCCTCTTCCCCCCTCCCAACACAAATCTCCCCAAATCACCACTTCTAGCACACCTCCCCAAATGTGCCATCCTGGAACAATTCTTACCCCTGCCGCTCCCCAAATACTCCTTCTCAACACAAATCCCCTCCCCCTAATCTCCTTGTGGTGCCCCTCCACCTCACATGATACCACAGTGCCCAGGGCAGCCGCCCCTCCTGCCCACCCCTTGCCCCGGTCCCTGATTGCAGAGCTCAGACCGAGAGAGGAAGAAGGAGAACAAGGAGCCAAGCAGGTGTGCTCCAGTGCTCATGCGCTAATCAGGGTCATCTTTATTATTGATTGGACCCCGAATGCATTTATCAACTATGGGCAGGCAGCGCCAGTACAAGGGGCAGCTGCTTTGGGTCCTACAACAATGACTGGGCCCGGGGCAGCTGCCCCTTATGCCCTGTGTTAAAGACGCCCCCCAGTGCTAATGAGGAGCACGCTGATAGGAGGGGAGCACAGAGTAACAGAGAGATGACCTCATCAGTCTGCTGCTTCTCCTTTCACTCTCCTAGGCTCCTAGGCTGGAGTAGGGACAAGTTTCACAGTCTGCACAAATGATAGCATCTAAAAAAGAGTAGTAAAGTAACATTGTTTATAAGCATTGATCAGACGGGAGATAGAGAGATACAAAGTAACATTGTTTATAAACATTGATCAGACGGGAGATAGAGAGATACAAAGTAACATTGTTTATAAACATTGATCAGACGGGAGATAGAGAGATACAAAGTAACATTGTTTATAAACATTGATCAGACGGGAGATAGAGAGATACAAAGTAACATTGTTTATAAACATTGATCAGACAGGAGATAGAGAGATACAAAATAACATTGTTTATAAACATTGATCAGACAGGAGATAGAGAGATACAAAGTAAAATTTTTGTTCTTTTTTCATGGGAATTCCTGTTGGTTTTGGAGGGATTTGATATAAAGGGACAGATCAGGACACTTTTAGCCTTCCCTTAGGCTTGCTTACGGCTTTACAAAGCGCACCAGCATCCCTCTGTTGTAGCACGGTGATGAATTGTCTCCGCAGGTCCTCTCTGCTCTTCATTCCCCTGTTGCCTCTCCAGTAATTTGCATCACAACGACGGCGTTTCAGGAGCCACGTGCTCCTCCATCCTTTTCCATCCACTTTATCTCCTTTTATGTGGGGGTTCGCAAACGTTTGTTAATCTCCTAATAAGCCCTCGATGGATTAAAGGAGTTAAAGTTTTATCTGTGCAAACACAGAGAAGGCAATCTATGGATTGAGAGGAGACAGAGAATGCAGAGTCTCCCTCACCGATCTTTTTTTCTATTTAAAAAAAAAAAAAAAAAAACTGACGCGTTTCAGCCCTTTTGTTTCAAACGTTGCGCTTCAATGCCAGGGTGAGCCTGTGCAGCAATGACCAAAGGATGCTGTTTGCCTTTATTATACGACATACTAATAGCCTTTGTATTGGTGTCCTTATAGTCCGTACCGAGGCTATCGATGGCGATCTCCCTTTAAGAAAATGTGAGTCCCTGTCACGATGATCCGTTGGCTGATTCACTGACTCGGAACAAGTATGCGGATGTTGACTTCACTTTGAGTTTCTTGAGCTGCAGGCTTCTTCCAGGTCAGTGATTTAGAAAGCATTGCAGTCAATGGCAGCCAGGCGACTAGCATTTTTAAGGAGGCAGCCATCTCCCAGGGTGGGTTTTCTTTTAGTCCCTTTCACATGATTGGACCGATAGGGTCCACCTGTCTGTTTTTCAAGGAGACCCAATCGGGCCACCCATTGTCCTCTATAGCAGTGGTCATTAACTCCTGTCCTCAGGACCCACTAACAGGCCAGGTTTGCAAGATAACTGAAATACATCACAGGTGATATCATTTGCTGCTCAGTGATTGCAGTATTCTAGTCTTCATCTCCCCAAAGGTAATACATAAAACCTGGCCTGTTAGTAGGTCCTGAGGACAGGGTTGATGACCACTGCTCTATAGGGAGGTGGATGTCAGCGAACATGTGTCTGCTGTTACCCGCCTGGCATCCGATCTGACAAAATCCGCTGAAAACAGATGTATGGCGCTACGTTCGCCATCCGTCCAGTGGGTCGGATCGGGTGACAATCGGAAGGAAACAGACATGCAGTCCGTTTCCATCTGACAGCCCCATAGAGCAGTTTTTCTCAACTCCAGTCCTCAAGGTGCACCAACAGGTCATGTTTTCAGGTTTTCCATTATTTTGCACAGGTGATTTGATCAGTTTCACTGCCTTAGCAT